>NC_086153.1:101906067-102209097 GCF_035149785.1 Candoia aspera
TATCTTGATCTGAACCAGAGAGCAGTTCTGGATAAAGATTCCTGAGCTTTCCTCAGTGTGTATGCTATTGTAAGAGGGCCTGAGATGCTCCACAATTCTGGCATCTTTCAGATGTCCTTGACCAGAATAATCTTTCAACCTTTTCTCAGACATTTAAAAAAAAAAATGAGGCTGACATGAGCATGTGTACAGCAGGTAAGATATCTGCAATTACATTCCAAATGGCATTCATTATGGTGAGAAAATAAGTGCCTAAGAAACCCTGTCCCAAAGCCTGCCCTAAATATTAAAATACTATTAAAATGTTTATAAACCTGAATTAATAGATGTTGACATTGCAATTGAGAAACATTGGCTTGTGGCAGGAACATCTGGCATCACGTATTCTTGGATGGCAAAGCAAAATTTGATGTGAATTGAACTCCAGAATAAGATTAAAGGTAAAAAAAAAGAAATTCAGTCATTTTCTTTATCTGATCAGCCAGTTCTGGGGCAAGTCCAAATCCCAACAATCCAGAGTTTGCCTCTTCATCTACTAGAGGAAATGTAATCTAAATGAATCAAAGCCTTCCTTCCTTCCTGTGGCAGAACTAATACAAATGTTAAATGTACTGTAACTATCCGCAGCTGTAAAACTTTGTTATTGTTTTTTGATTGATTATGTGCCATCAAGTTGTTGTTGACTCTTAGCTACCACATAGATAGATATTCTCCATGATGATCTGTCCCTAACCTGGTCCTTCAGCTCTCCCAATGGTGCCCCCTTCACCACTGTAACTGAATCCATCCACCTGTCATGTTCACCGTTTCAATGTGCGTTGTACATCGTAACGTTTCGCATGCCAAGTTGCTGATGCGTGTTCTGGTTGGGAGGGGTTGCGGGGTTTGTTATCTGTCTTCAGTTGAATGGAATGTGTCTGGGTTCTCTCGTGTGTTCAAGGTTTTCTTCCCAGGAGATCAGCAGAACTCGCTGCCAGCACCTGGGATGGGGAATTTGAAACGGTTGGGCGAGGGGAGGGATCACGTTTGCACCGAGGGTTTTTAGTTTGTATTTGGCGCACTTTTGCTCATTCTCAGCTTTCTCTGTATTTGCATGCTATTCTTTAATAAACCAGATAGTATTAAGCCCTGCTTGTGAGTCTGAGTCTCTTAGGATAGGCAATCATCACATAAAGCTGAGAATCTCAAAATTTTACCATTAGCCCCTTTCCAGATTGGATCTGTGAGGGAGTAGAGCTAGCGATGACAGACCCCAAATCCAAGAGAGGTGGAAGCGAGGAAATGAGTGACGAGGTGCCTGATTCCATGGTTAGGAGAGCAGAGAGGAACCCTACTCCAGAACCCTATGGGGTCCAGGAGGGTTCAAGTTCCAGTCTGGAGGAAGAGGAGGTTGGAGAAGGAAGAGCACCTGAAACCACCGGAGAGTCACCAGGTGAGCTGATCACCTGGGATGAGGTGCAGGGACCCCTACCAGGGACGTCCAGGACATCCTGGAAGCAGCGGTACCCGTTATCCCCAATCGTCGTAAGGACGGAGGGGAGGCAGCAGGACGGACGAGGAAAAGAGGACTCTCAAACCCCCAAAAGGTTAAGGGTGATGGAGGCGAAATTGGAGTTGTTGGAGTATAAGTTTAAGAAATGGTCAATGGCATGGGGGCCCCAGGTGAGGAGTGAAGGGGAATCCAGCACCAGGTACTCATCCCCTTCCCCGTCCCCCCCTGCAGTGCCACCGCTGGAGAGAGGCAGGAGACGGGCCAGGGCTGAGGCGAGACCTCACAGAGTTCGTCTTGCAGAATCCCCGCCGCGAGATCAGAGATCCCCAGCAAGCAGGGGAGCAACTGGCCAACCAGATGTTGGACAGGGGCTGCCCAGAGTGGGAGTGAAAGACTTGGCCATCAAATTTGATGGGGATCCTACTAAGTTGTCCTTCTTCCTCACAAATGCAAGGAGTTATATGGATGAGTTCGGACCGTATTTCCATTCCGAAAGGGCCAAAATAAATGCCATTGCCAACAAGTTGAAGGGGAGGGCAGCTGACTGGTATGTTCAGTTAAGCAAGGCAGAAGCTCCTGAGCTTGATGACTTCGAAGAATTCCTGTGGGCATTGAAGTTGCACTTTGTCGACCCATTGGCCCAAGAAAGGGCAAAAAGGGCTTTAAAGGAACTCAGCCAGGGGCAGAGGTCAGTAGCAGACTATGCCCTGGAGTTTAAGGCTTTGGCTGGGAAGGCTGAGGACTGGTCCCAGTCTACCTTAATAGAGCAATTCAAAGAGGGTCTGAATATGGAGGTCCTGGGGTGGGCGTTGGGCAGAGACGACCCAGACACCCTGTATGAATGGATACAGCTGGCCGGGAAGGCTGAACATGCCCAGGAAACCTTCTTGCAGGCAAAGAGGGTGGCAAGGCAAGTGGCAATTGTCAGGGGACCCCGAACCACTGCAGCGGCTGTGAAGCCCCGGTATCGAGCCTGGGAGGAGGAGAGACAGTGGCGTTATGCCAAAGGCCAGTGCCTCCGGTGCGGGAAGGAGGGCCACAGGGTGGCTGCTTGCTTGAAAGCGAAGGCAGTGGATCGGTCTGGAAAGACGGGGGGCAAATCGCCATCGTTGACCAGGAGAATGACAGCGGCCAAGGGAGAGACCGAGGTTGAGGAGGTACCCTACTTCGGCGGAGAGGAGGAGTGCAATCCTAAAGAGCTGGCGGGAAATGCCAGCCACATGCTCTAAAAAGCACCTGTGGGCAGGTGGAGGAGGATGGGCGTGAAGATGTGTTGGTGAGTGAGAACTGTCCCACTCTGAATGTGAAGGTAAAGCTGGACTCCCACATGAGGACTGTTGAGATTTGGGCATTGATTGACTTGGGGTGTTCAAGGTGCTTAATGCACCCAGATGTGGTTGCTGCTTTGGACTTGCCCAGCTTCCCCCTTCAGCAGCCCATGGCTTTCACCCAACTGGATAGTTCAACAGCAGGGAGGGGGGGGCTGGTGACCCATTTCACAGGAACGGTGGCATTGCAATTAGGGAGCCACCGTGAGGGGTTGAAGTTTGTAGTGGCACCTGTGGGTCATCCCTTGGTCATCCTAGGGATTCCCTGGTTGGTCCAAAGAAGCACCTACATAAACTGGGAACACAGGACTCTGACTTTTGAAGATGGCTTTTACCAAGCCCCTACGGCGGACCGCATTCCATGTGCTGTGGGGGGGAGGGCTGCAGTGGCAACCCCACGTTGCAGTGTGATACCATTGAAGGGCTTACCGGATAAATACCAAGAGTTTGCTGATGTGTTTGGGGAGATGGAAGTAGACCAACTCCTGCCTCATTGAAAGACTGACTGTGCGATAGAGTTGGTACCCAACGCTCAACTGCCCAAGCCGAAGATTTATGCAATGACTCAAAAAGAGCTTGAGGCACTGCGGGACTTTGTTGATAAAAACTTGGCCAGGGGGTTTATCGAGCCAGTGAACTCTCCAGTCGGAGCCCCCGTGCTGTTCCATGACAAGAAGGATGGCACGTTAAGACTCTGTACAGACTACCGGGGGTTAAATGCAGTCTCAATATCAAACAAGTACCCTTTGCCCCTAATAAAAGACATGTTAGCCCATCTGTCAAACGGCAAAATTTTCTCCAAGCTGGATTTGCAGGAAGCCTATTTCCGCATCCGCATATGAGAGGGGGATGAGTGGAAGACTGCTTTTAATTGTCCATTGGGTTCTTTCCAGTATAAAGTCCTACCTTTTGGGTTGGCGGGAGCACCCGGGGTGTTTATGCAATTGATTAATGAAGTGTTACATGACCATTTGTTTCAAGGGGTACTGGTGTATCTTGATGATGTTTTGATTTACACAGAGACTGAGGAGGAGTACGAACGCCTCATTAGGCAGGTGATCAGCAAGTTGAGAAGTGCCAAACTTTATGCCAAGCTTTTTAAATGTGAGTTTCACAAAACTCAGCTTGACTGTCTGGGGTATGGGTTATCTGACAAGGGCATTGAGATGGACCCCGGAAAAATTCAAGCAATCTTGGGGTGGGAACACCCACGGACCCGGAGGCAACTTCAAAGTTTTCTCAGATTTAGCAATTATTACCACCAGTTCATCCAGGGGTTCGCTGAAATTGCCTTGCCCCTTACTGATTTACTGCGTACCAAGGGATTGGGAGACACACGCAAGGTGAAGAACCCGGGGGCAGTGCTAAATTGGACACCAGACTGCCAGACAGCTTTTGACAACCTAAAACTCCTTTTCACCGCTGAACCCATTTTGCAGCACCCCGATCCTACTTGACCCTTTGTGGTTCAAGTAGATGCTTCTGATTTTTCAATTGGGGCGCTTTTGCTGCAAAAAGACTCTGCTAATAATTTCAAGCCTTGTGCTTATCTGTCCAGGAAGTTTTCTGAGACCACATGGAGGTGGCAAGTTTGGGAGAAGGAGGCTTTTGCAGTCAAGGCGGCTTTAGAAGCTTGGCGCCACCTCTTAGAGGGGGCTAACTGCCCTTTTGAAGTTTGGACTGACCATAAAAACTTAGAAGTGCTCTGCACTCCCCGGAGACTCAGTCCTAAACAAATTCGCTGGGCTCAATTCTTTAGTTGGTTTGATTTCCAGCTAAAATTTATTCTGGGTAAGAAGAATTTCCTGGCTGATGCTCTCTCAAGGTTGCCCCAGGACTCAGTCCATGCAACGGAGATCGTAGGTACTGTGTGGACGGAGCCACAGCTGGGTCTGCAAGCTGTGACTTGCATCCAGACCCGTGCGCAGCTGCCTCCAGCCCCAGTTTCACCCACAGGGAGGAGGGTGCAGGTTCCCTCTCAATTGCAACAACAGTTTCTCCAGACACTGAAATCTGACACTTGGTTGCAGGTGAACAGAAACAATGTTTCTTTTGACAGTGGTTTGGCTTGGAGGCAAAACCGCCTCTATGTCCCTGAACAGTTGTGGGGGGAAATCTTAGCCCAATCTCACGATGATAAGGTTGCTGGACATTTTGGGTTTGTAAAAACTTTACACCTGGTTCAGCGCCAATTTTGGTGGCCCACTCTGAGGCATGATGTGAAAGACTATGTGGCCTCCTGTCCTGTGTGTGCCATGTCAAAGAGAAAAGGGGGTAAGCCACAGGGGCTCCTGCAGCCAGTGGTGGGCCCATCCCACCCTCGGGAGGAGATTTCTATGGATTTTATTGTTGACCTTCCTCCCAGCCAGAAGAAGACAGTGATTTGGGTGGTCAAAGATTATTTTTCCAAGCAAGCCCATTTCATTCCATGTGCTTCTATTCCTTCTGCCCCGCAATTGGCACGCCTTTTCTTAATACACATCTACCGTCTCCACGGTAGCCCCTCCCGTTTGGTGACTGACCATGGGACACAGTTCACTTCCCAATTTTGGAGATCATTTTTGAAATTGATTGGCACCAAGCAGGCATTGTCCACTGCTTCGCATCCTGAGACTGACGGATCTACGGAGGTTTTAAATTCGACCCTTGAGCAATTTTTGAGGGCATTTATAAACTACCAGCAGGACAATTGGGTCGATTTGCTCCCTTTTGCTGAGGTAGCTTATAACAATGCAGTTCATCAGAGCACGGGGCACACCCCTTTTTGGGTAGTCTCTGGACAGGACTTCATGCCCATCCCTGAGTTGCCACAGCCTCCCATCCAGCCCTGTTCTCTTTCTGATTGGGCTGCTCAACTGGCTGATTCATGGCCGGTGATTCAGCAGGCTTTGGCTGATGCCCAGTCTGCTTACAAATTGCACATGGACAAGCGGCGCTCTGTTCAGCCTGACTTTAAAGTTGGTGATCAGGTGTATCTTTCCACCAAGTTCATGAAGTCCCCATAGCCGTCACGGAAACTGGCCCTGAAATTTATTGGCCCTTTCCCCATTATTGGCATTGTTAATCCTGTCACTTTTAAGTTAAATTTGCCTCGCAATCTGAAATGTTTGCATCCTGTTTTTCATTGCAGCTTGCTCAAGCCTGTCAGCCACTCTTCCCATTGGTGTCCCCAGCCTCCCCCCCCTGCTCCGATCATGATTGACGGGCAGCAGCATTTTGAGGTGAAGGACATCCTTGATTCCCGCAGGCTGCGGGGCACCCTTCAGTACTTTATCCACTGGAAACACTTCCCTCACCCTGAGTGGGTGTCTGCTCGAGATGTTGATGCTCCTGTTTTAGTTAGACGCTTTCATTTGGCTTACCCTTTGAAGCCTGCTCCCTGATGTTTTAACTTTGTTTTAGGGGAGCGGTATGTCATGTTCACCATTTCAATGTGCATTGTACATCATAATGTTTCGCATGCCAAGTTGCTGATGCGTGTTCTGGTTGGGAGGGGTTGCGGGGACTCCTTCTCTGGAGTTTGTTATCTGTCTTCAGTTGAATGGAATGTGTCTGGGTTCTCTCATGTGTTCAAGGTTTTCTTCCCAGAAGATCAGCAGAACTCGCTGCCAGCACCTGGGATGGGGAATTTGAAACGGTTGGGTGAGGGGAGGGATCACGTTTGCACCGGGGATTTTTAGTTTGTATTTGGTGCACTTTTGCTCATTCTCAGCTTTCTCTGTATTTGCATACTATTCTTTAATAAACCAGATAGTATTAAGCCCTGCTTGTGAGTCTCTTAGGATAGGCAATGATTACACCACCTTGCTGCTGGTCATCTTCTTCTTCTCTTTCCTTCCACCTTTCCCAGCAGTACAGCCTTCTCCAGAGAGCTGGGTCTTGTTTTTGTATGATTTTAGCATCTCTTTTTTTCTATGCTGTTGTCACCTAGCACAGCTTGCTGAATGTTTGGTGTGTGAGGGCAAGAGATTAAGATAGACCTTGAAAGGTGGAGGAACTTAAAGTTATTTTGGTTAGGTTTAATTGCAACTAACTGAATGTACGACCCAAGATAAACTATCTTTTCCAAATGGCACCAATCAGAATTTCAGAGAGAACCTTACAGGAATGGCAAGAAACTGTCAGTAAATTTATAGGGAGTGGGAAAAATCCACAGTTAAAAAAAAAATTCCTACAAGATTCCAAAGAGAGAGGTGGTCTTGCCCTTCCAAATTTTAAAGTATATCATAAAGTTCTTTTTCTTTTTCTTTTTCTTTTCTTTTCCTTTTTTCTTTTTAACTAAGTTTTGTTAACTAAGTTTTGTACATTGTTCATTTGTTAGATTCCTGCATTCTCCCAGCTCCTGGGACTCTCCTATGGCATCTTGGAACCATTTCCTCATGCTCTTCAGGTTATCTCAGGGAGAGATTTGCCACTCTCCTGCACAGTAACCTCCACCCCAACCCCCAACCCAACAAAATGAAGGCAGCAAGGCCAGAAAACAGGGCACAGGCTGGCACACCCTTTGTATTGTCTTGCTGGAGGAAGATTGCTCAGTTCCCTGGCGGGAAGGATATGGTTGCCTGGGTAGCCCAAAGTGAGATTCTGAGAGTTTGTGTGTTTGTGTGACAGTGGAGCTGTGTGGATCGTGAGTCTGTGAAGATTTCTATCACACCATGTTTCTGATCATTGTTCATTTGTTAGATTTTCTCCAAAAGCTCAATGGGGGGACTCCATTTTATTCCACAGCAGCAACCCTGTAAAGTAAGCTGATCTGAGAGATGGTGATTGGCCTAATCTTACCCAGGGATTTTCCATGGCTGAGAATAGGCTTGACCCTGATTCTCCACAGTCCTACTCCATTACACCACACTGAAATAAAATAGTATGCATATGTGTATGTGTGTGTTTTGCTTGGGCCTTGAATAACACCTGTCTGTGCTGCTGCTCCAGAGCATTCCAGGTCTTTTAAATGAAAGAGCACATGAAATGAGGGCTTAAAGGCTGCTCACTTTAGAATGTTAGCTTTATATCTTTTTATTTTCCATGCTTTTAGAAAGACATTCCAACAAGTTATGGACTTGATTTGGATTTTTAAAAGCTGGTTTGAATGGCTACTTTTGATACCTTTAATCTCTTTTCAGCATTGACAATTTTTTAACAAATAGTTTTATTTGTATACTACCCTGAAAATGGATGGAAGCATATTTTTGGGGGGAGGAGATAAATTGGTTCATGGATAGCTCATTTAATCTTACTATTTCTGCATCCAGGCCTGATGGCATGTTTAGTAAGCCTTGAAAACTGTGGACTTGTCCATGAGGGAAAATGCAACTCCCAGTATGGCTGGGAAGAACTAGTCTATCACCTGCCAGTCAGTGTAGACAATAGTGAGTTACTGTAGATGGACAGGAGTCTGTCTCATGTAAGGCAGTGACTCGTCTTCATTTTTATAACATGGGGTTCTTTTCCTGAGAAATCATGTGAAATTGTCAAATGTATGAAAATGATGTATTGCTTCCCCCTTCCAATATATTCTTCAGACTGCTGTATTGTGTTTCTGTCTTTGAATATGACAGTAAGCAACAAAACAAATATACAAGTAAAGTAGATGTTATGCTTGAAGCAGTGTATCCTATGCATGAAAATTGTGGTCACTACCCACATTGCAGTCTTACTTCTCCCTTTTGAAAAATTCCTATGGATGTCTAGAACTCTAATTCTAGACTCACCATTTCTGGGACTCAGAAAGGAATGGGAGAAGTGAAAAAGTGCAAAAAAGGTAGAATTAAAAAAGTAGAGAAGTGCAGAATTGGACACAGGAAGACTTGCCTTTTGTTACACTTCATTTTTCATGGTGTAATAAAGCTCATCCATCCAAAATTTCACTTATTATTTAAGCAGGTTTTTTTTTCTATTTGCCATTTCTTTTAATGTATTCTTGTGTCTTTAGACATTTATAAATCAAATACAGTATTTAAAGTTGTTGTTATAAATTGCTGATAAATTCATATTTGCTCGGGCAAGAACAAATATACTTGAGAAATTTGTGACACACACACACACACACACAGCCACACATCCTTGAACACAAAATACTCATAATCTGAGCACTGCAAATCAAGAGACTAAAATTATTCATAGAAGTTCTTCAGCAACTATTTCTCTGGATAATTCATCAATAGGAAAACTGCTGAAATTTCATTTATTGATAGGAAAACATACTTGCAATGATATATTTGCTTGTTCCTGTTTAGGATTATTCAGTGTAGCCTATTAAATGATAATAGAGTGCAAATGTGTCCTGTCTAGAGAGACTTACTATATGCAAAGGCACAAATCATTCAAGAATTATTTTTATTGTGATAATAAAATATAAGAAGAGTATTCAAAGGCTGATGGATCATAGTGAAGGCAACTTAAAATATCACTATTAGGACAATAGTTAATCATCTCTCTTGTAGCCTAAAACATTCACATTTCATTTTTCAATTAGATAGAGAATGGCTACTATAAGTTAGAGTCCATCAGTGCTGAGGGTTTTTTTTTTTCCAAGCGGGACACAACAAGGAAAGAAATATTTATTGCTTAGGAATGTTCACTTGGAATAGGCTTCATTTATCTCCATCCCATACTGATCAACAAGGAACATTTATATAATTATGTAAGCTTTTGCTCTAAATCATCATTCCTTGCTTTTAATGACATCAGCCTGCATTAAAACCAGTGAAAAACATTTTTTTTCTGGCATCAGAGAACAGGTGCTTGTTAACTTCCTAGGGAGAAAAGCCACGTTCCCAGGCTGTTGCCCAGCTAAACTTTGATAGTAGGGAGTATAAATTGAGGCACAGAAAATATTCTTTTTTAACATAATATATCAGTGCAAACTTACTAATACTGTTATGGAGATCACTGGAGAAGAGGAGGGGGGCACTCTCCAGGGGGAAAAGCGCACACACAATACTGAATCTCTTCAGTTTCCAATCAAGAGGACCAGAAGAGAATTGCCTTAGCTTTCTGGTGTTTTATAGTAGGATTTGCTAGTGCCTTTTCAGTTTAGCTGGATTTTGTCTTGTTGAGTAGAACAATAAACACTAGAGCTGATCTTCTGGTCTCAGTGTGGTTCTTTGCTTTAAACCCTGACAAATACCCACTTTACTGATCAACAGGTTCTGCACTCAGTCCTGTGTAGGCTGATTATTATTTATTTATTTTTCAAATTTTGCCACTGTCCATCTCCCCCGAAGAGAGGGACTCTGGGCAGTGATGATGGTGTGAGTATATCCTAATCTTCAGGTGATAAGTGCTGTCAGCGTGACAATGCCAACTTTGAAGAGTAAAGCACAAAAAGAGAGGCTTTGTTACTGTTTATTCATTTAGCAGTTCTGTGATTTGTGCTTAGTGTAAGAGGAAGGTTGAGTGTCCTCACAACTGGGAAATTACTGGCATCTGCCTAGCATTTTGTTTGTATTCGTTTGAGGAAATGAGAGGGAAAAAAATAGAATTAAAAGCTACTGAGAAAATAAAAACTGTGGCAATCTCTCTGCAGTCCAATGAAAAAGAATTACTCTTTCTGGCTGATTTTCAGAATTACACCCTGCTGAATCAGAAGGTAAACTATGCTATAAAGCCAACCTCAGGTCGTATTTTACATACTTTGATATGCAGTCACTTTCAGCCAACCACAACAGTTTCTACACTATCTAGAAAACAAAGAAACTGACTCAAGGTGACAAGCAAGCATTAACAAGAAAAACTCCATTTCATCATGAGCATTTATGAAATGAAAATCCACTGATGCAGTTGAATTTGAAACAGTACTAAAGTGTCCAAATTACAGTAGTACTTATCCATTGCAACACCACTCTTTGGTGAATGGAATAATTGATGTTGGAGCATGAAATATAATTCATTCAGCTTTATTTGAAAGCACTGCAAAATTTCTAAGCATACATTTTCCATACTTTCTGTGCAAAAATAGTAATAATAAACAAACCCTGTAGTATGCATAATAATGCAGCTGAGAACTAAACACTCTCTTTTTATGTGACACATTTTGGTAATTCTAAACTGATAAAGCAAAGTAGCCACATATTCTGATTTAATATACATCCAAAGAGGCATGCTTATTTATGGAATAGCCATTTTTATATTCCACCCCAATTTGACATTTTGGGCTGCTCAAAAATAATAGACCCAATAATTTACTGTGGTCATGTACACAATAATAATCCAAACAATAAGAACAGGATGGAACTAAAGATTATCAGGAGCCTGACATCTAAGGTTCTATACTCCGTAACACTGGAAGAAGAGGATCATCTTAACACTTTTCCTGAATGTCAATAGTCAGGGAGGAAAGCTTTTCTACAGGGCTCTAGCAGCCACCAAGAAGGCCTGATTCAGGAACCCTTTCCTGTTCTTCTCTTGAAAGGAGAATCTGTAGCAGGTCTTCTCAGACCCCTTGCACATGCCAGGTAAGTTCAACTCAGAGAAAGCTATGATCAGCATGGAAATCTGTTAGGAAGCAATGCTAACGTAGGACTCACCCACTAGCAGTGAGACTGCTGCATTCTACACTGAGTGTTGGGGTGGGCTGAGATGTTTGTAGAATTTGTTGGGTCCACCTTCCCAAGCAAATTCAGCTTGGACCAATATGCAAATTGGAATGCTCACTTCTTTTAAAAATTACATTTCAATTAATGTATACATCGGGTTCATGGCTGCCTTTAAAAAGAAGAAAAGGCTTAGCTTTTTTCACAGGTAAAGATTGATTCAAGCAATTAGAAAAAATCACAATTGTTGTATCTGCACATATTCATAAAGGGGTCATAAATGTTCCTGGGAATGACAAAGTGTGATGACATGCTGCTTTTTCCACAAACAATAAATGGAAAAGATGTCTTGTCCCACTCATCCTCATCCTCATCCTCATCCTCATCCCCTCCCTCCCTCCCTCCCTTCCTTCTTTTTGTACAATTAACCTCACATCACAACGTGTTGCTCCAAGAAGACTTTGGAACGTAGTTGACCACAATTACCACTATAGTAATTGAATTTTCTAAATGTAAATTTTGAAAATCAGGGTGCACTTGCTATCATTTTTTTTTAATTGTACTGATGCAGAAAAAAGGCAGAATGGATTTTATAATGTAATATGTGAAAATGACAGAAATTGGGTTGCTCTGGCCCTGCCTAATAATTTCAGCTATAATACTAGATTTGGTTTACTAGGAACTACTATGTTTGCTACTAATATTTTCCTTGGTTAGCCTATAGAGAAGAATAGAATGATAGGGTTCATGTATTCACAATGCTTATACAATTGGTGATGTGTTATGCTATATATTATTTTGTCTTACTATTTTACTTTATTGTATAATACTGTGGGACTTATTTGACTGTTTTGTTTACAATCAGTTGGGCCCTGAATTCACAGAATATGTTAAAATATGTATTGTGATTTAGAAAGATATAGGCATGTCTATAATTAATTAAAGTCAAAGGAATTTATAAGCCAATACAATTCCCTATGGCTGAGAACAAAATGCTTAAATTTCCTGATTTTTAAATAGCAAAGATGGTTTTAAAAAGTCAAACCCCATGAACATATTCACTTTTATGCCTCAAAGAGATACAATGGTAATGATTGGTGGAAAGATCAAATGACTGACATGACTGGTTGCAGCCATGAGGTTCCAGATGTTTCTGTGACAACATACTGTAGGACAAAGTCATGGGCACCAATCTCCTGCACTGCTATAGTAACTCAGGAAGAGCTCTGTTTTGTTTCATATATAATAAATGTGTACCTGTTGGAAAATAGAAGAGTTTGGAATATATAGGCTGTCATAAAAATAGAGCTTGATTAGTACTGGAGAATTATTTACAAGCTTAAAAATTAATCTTACTTTTTATGTATTAGTCAAGTTTCTTCTCTTGTCAGTCAATCCTATTATATTTTTAGAATGAAAAAAAAATATTTAAAAGCCCTTGAAATATAAATCTTTAATTGAGCTTGATTTGTTTATAGCTCAACTGGTGATCCCCACTAACAGCAATTTGAAAATAGCTTAAAAGTGCACTGGCACTTTCTACCCACACACAGGAACCTGCAGAGATAAATATGCCAGAAGCATAAACTAGGCATTGCTTTTGATTTACAATGTCATTTCTTTAAAAAAAAATGAGATGGGGGAGTAGTGATGGAAAAGGAAGAGGAACAATGAAGTAGCCACAGAAGGTATTTTTAAATACTTTAATACAAGGTCAAGTCATATTCTTCAATTTCCTGAAAGTCTTGTTTCCCTGTGAAAGAATATTCTATTTTTCTACATTCTGGGGATGCTTCAGAATTTAATTTAGTGGTATTTTACAATATACTTTATTGCCACAGTCGGAGGAAGCTGGTGGTTTTTTTTTTTTTTAATTACACATCTCTCCATCACTTTCAGCCTTCCAGTCTGCCCAGGTGTCCTGACCCAAAATGAAATCCACAGGAGGAGGCCCTCCATGACTTGAATTTAACTAGAGAAGGAAGAGAAGAATAGTACAGAATGCTGGCTATAAAGTTGTGTAATAAGACAGATGGCTTCCCTATATTCCTTGACCATCTCATAATTAAGGTAAGTATGATATTTTCATCCCATCCCAGCCATGAACCTGTCACTGAATTTGTCTTCTTTGAAAAATGCTTTGGAAGCAACTTCTTTGCATCAGGTTGAATGAGAATGGACAAAGGTAATGGAGAAGATTTGTTCTTCTTCAGCATAGCACTATTTAAAACCAGAAAGAATCAAAATAGAAAAGTAACCTTGAGAAAAACAATGAATAAGAACAATGATACTGAATGAATGATGATACTTAGGGAAGATGCTCACTTGCAGTATTCAGAAAAGAAGACGGGTATACTAGAGAATGTGAGCTCCTCTGGTGCAGCTCCTCCATCATTGCTCTTCATTTCCCATCTCTCGTAGAGGTAGGGTTGCTTTAGACAAGGTGTGGACTATCTTTTGGACACCAGTAGCCAAACTCTATATCTGAGAAGAACAAAATTGCAGCACTATTGGAAATGATGCAAAGACATGGCAGATGTGTTAATGAGGACAGGGTTATTTCCTCCTTAGTTTTGGTATGGATAATTGGGCTTAAAAAAGTTTGTTCTAACTATGTTAAGCTTATTGGAAGCTTACAGCAACGATGCCATACTATTGCAAACCACGCCCCTGCAGAAAAAAGGGGCTTAACTAGGACTGCCAGAGCTGGGTTGCAAAAATTCAACTATCATCAGAAGACAGCAAAGAATTGCTGTTTTCAGTGTCTCCCTGCTGCCATCTAGTACTTGTCCAGATTTCTATGGGCAAAACTAGTAGCCCTAGTGACCACATGCCCACCCTTGCTATACACAATGAAAGGAAGCAGGTGAGCTAACAGTGACAATACAAAGTTGGAGGACAACCACAACATCATGGGAGACACCAAAGAAGTCCATGATGCCCAAGAATTTCCAGAAATGATAGGTCCCCTGTTTAGGAAAAAGGCCACTGATCATTTTATGTTGTCAGTATTTGATATGAATTTCTGCATGATACTTCTAGGAAGGCAAGAGACAGTAGAAATGAGTTTACTGCACTATACTAATATCAGAAGCACATTCCCTTTCACAACATTGATTTGGACTCTAGTTACATGGCCTCTAAAAGAATTAAGTTCGTTTACCATTAGTCTAGTTGCAGCCCTTCAGTCTCTGATATAATTCAAAGCCAAATATTCCCACAGTGAGTCCAGGAAAGCTTATTATATTGGTTGATTTAGCGCAAAGGCAGAATTTAATGAAATCTGCTTACAGTTGACACCACATTCTTTTTGTTTAAAATTAAACCAAAACCAGCAATCTTATTATCCTACTGTTCTGTTTTAGAAAGATATCAGTTGCTTTTACACGAGGAAAGCAATCACACTGCTTAAAGTGACTGAATAATCCAAATGGAAATAAACAAATGACTTTAATTAAAATGTGAGCACAACTTTATCCATCTTCTTTTATGCAAAGATAAATAGCGAAACAACAAGTTAATGTTGAATACACCACTGCAAGCAGCAAAGCTACTTGTGTTTAATAAAATATAACCTTTGAGAACTAAATCTTATCAACAATGTCAAACACAATTACAGCAGTCAGGTTGTGATCTCCCAGCTTAGTAGTCAGCAAACTTTTCAGCTATCCTGCTTTTTACTCCAGGTGTGTGTGTGTATGTGTGTGTCTTGCAGACTAGAACTACAGCAGCTCCACTTCCTTTTATCCCTGCAGAAGAAAACAGTTCTACTGTATCTCTACATAACTAGTGAACTTGCCATAAAGAAAACACATCCTTTTCTCCATGGCCAATACAAAAACCAGGCAGTCAATCACTGCTTGGCTAGCAGTTTAATTCACTTCAACAGAAATCTATGAATCTTCTACACAGAAGTCCTGGCTGCCAGAAGTTATCAGGTGAGTGGTTAAAAATATGACTGACCTCTATCTTAGTGTGTTTGTGTGTGTGCTCTTAAGACAGAGAAAAAGAAAAAAAAAGTTTTGCTGTTACTTTTCCCATCAATAACAATAAAAACAGCAGGTATTGGTAATTTTTTTTTTATTTTTTTTTTAAAAACCCTTAAGGGAGAGATTGTGTGGACTTCCAGGGAAGAAATGGTGAAGTGAAGATGACTCTACAGTGGAATGAAGAGCTGGCAAGTAGACCAGCTCTTAGTAATTGCTCTCTGGACAAGGAGAAGACTTGAGATTGCCTACAAGTGCTCCATACAGTTGCTCCTCATGAGGACACTACAAGACAACTATCTCCAGTGGGTTTAGCAATCTGGGAGACGAGGGAATAGCCATCTTGCTCAAATTGTGGTTGACACCTTTGAAAGGACACTAAGTTCACATATTTTCTTTTCTAATCACTTTAAGAAATAGTGTTTCAAAAATTCTTTTGGAATAAACAGCAAAAGAGTAATTAAAACTTTGATTTTGGAAAGTTACAAATGAACTAAAGGTCCACTTGGATTTGAAATAAGATTTTGGCATTAATTATAAGAATCCTTCCTGTGGGAAAATGCTGTAGTTCTGAATTCTTAAAAACAAAAACATAATAGGATGGGACTTTGAAGATTGAAGACTAGAGGGAACCAGAAGGGATTAAAGATTACAATTAAGGGAGAAGAACATTTAAATTTGATTTACTAATACAGAATGAAGCAAAATACCATAACAGTGGAGGTATTGAAGGATATTTGTGAACAATGGATTCAGAAGATAATTTTAAGAGTGCCTGCTATTATATATAGACTCTTTTTAGAAGATATTATGGAACAGGAACAAGTTTTACTGGGCACGTATGTAAGATTGATCTGAAAGTGGATTTAAAAATGACAGGCTACAAGAATGACATGGAAAAAGATGCTACCCTGGATATACAAATGAAACCAGCTGATGTCTTAATAATTAAAAGGGATATACAAATAACAAACCAAAGAGAGACCTGGACAACTTTCTTATATTGGATGTACAAAAGAGACTTGTTAAAGTTTGAAGAATTTTGTGAGAAGGGACAAAGAAAAAATGGAAAGAAGTTCTAGGACATTATTTGAATGGATTAAAGTTCAAGATTGTTAAAAGTAAAAGGAAGGAATATAAAGTTGGTTTATTTGATCAAGGTTAAAATAGATATGTTGTTATCTCTGGTAACCCTTAATGGACTTTTGCTGATCAGGACTGAACAATGAGGCTTTAAGGATTTGTTTATAGATAAGAGATGGGATATGGGAAGAAGAGATCATTTGTTGTGTTTTAAGAGAAGGTGATAAGTTACTTAAATTGTTTATACTAGTTGTGATGAAGGGGAAATTATTTCTTCATATATTTCTTTTCTTTTTCTTTACCATATTCTTTTCTTCTTTCTTTTCTACTTTTTTCCTTTCTGCACTTTCTATTTTTTCTTTTTATTCTTTTTTTAGGTTGTATTAGTTTTTATCTTTTTTACTTGTAACTTTTAATAAAAGTACTATAAAAAAAAAAGGAGAGATTTTGTCTCTAGGAAGAATCCTAACTATTTCTCTGCCATTTCCAACCTGTTGCCACAAGCATTAGGTTTGCTTGGATATCTGTGACAAGCTCCTTGTGACCCATGGGATGACCCATGGGCTGAAATAGTATGAGCAGCAGCTCCCTTTCCTGCATGGGGCTTCAGGCAGAACGACAACTTTAATTGAAGCAACTGGGACAGCTGGAGGCATCCACAGTATCTCCGTCTGCTTCTTTGGAACTGAGAGACTCATCTTGTTAAGTTTTCAGGAAAGATGTTGAGGACAGGCTAGCCTGTTCTATCTTCTTCTGGTGCAAAATGATCTTTAATAGCATTCATTGTGATTTTTTTTTTAAAGAATAAGTTTTTCTTCACAGTGCACATCTTTAGATAAAAGGAGCAACTGATGTACTCTGTATTACTTATTTGTAAGATGGCCTGCAATAGATAGCATGCCCCTGCACTGCTGAAGCTCTGTAAAAGATATATATATGCCAAGCTTTCCAAATGTGAGTTTCACAAAACCCAACTTGACTATCTAGGCTATAGGGTATCTGACAAGGGCATTGAAATGGACCCTGCAAAAATTCAGGCGATTTTAAGGTGGGAACGTCCCCGCACCTGGAGGCAATTGCAAAGTTTCCTCGGGTTCAGTAATTACTATTGCCAATTTATCCAGGGGTTCGCTGAGATTGCTTTGTCCCTTACTGATTTGCTCCATACCAAGGGTTTGGGGGAGACACTCAAGGTAAAAAACCCTGGGGCAGTGCTGAATTGGACACCTGAATGCCAGGCATCATTTGAGAAGTTAAAAACCCTCTTCACTGCTGAGCCTATTTTACAGCACCCCGATCCTGAATGCCCCTTTGTGGTCCAAGCTGATGCTTCTGACTCCTCAGTTGGGGCTATATACAGAGAGATTCTGAAAATCACTTGAAACCCTGCACTTATTTGTCCAGAAAATTTTCTGAAACTGAATGCCGGTGGCATGTTTGGGAAAAAGAGGCTTTTGCTGTAAAAGCCGCTTTGGAAGCCTGGCGTCACCTCCTAGAAGGTGCTAAATGCCCTTTCGAGGTTTGGACTGATCACAGGAATTTGGAAGCCCTCTGCACCCCCCGGCGTCTCAGTCCTAAACAAATTCGCTGGGCTCAATTTTTCAGTCACTTTAACTTCCAGTTAAAATTTATTCCAGGAAAAAAAAACTTTCTGGCTGATGCTTTGCCACGTTTACCTCAGGATCTTGACCACATGGCGGATGTGAACCACAACTGGGCTTAGTTGCTGTCACTCGGAGCCAGACCCGTGCACAGGCAACCCTGCCCCCAGCCCAGTCTGACAAGTTCCTTGTCAGTTACAGAAGGACTTTCTCCAGGCGCTGAAATCTGACACTTGGTTGCTAGCTAATAGAGACAATGTTTCTTTTGAAAACAGTCTGGCGTGGGTGGAACACCACCTCTATGTGCCTGAAACTTTAAGAGCTGATGTTTTGCAGCGTTCCCATGATGATAAACTTGCTGGACACTTTGGTTTTGTTAAAACATTGCATTTGGTTCACCGTCAATTTTGGTGGCCAACCTTAAGGCGTGTTGTAAAAGACTATGTTGCTTCCTGTCCTGTTTGTGCCATGTCAAAGCATAAAGGAGGTAAACCACAGGGGCTTCTACAGCGAGTGGCCAGCCCATCCTGTCCCTGGGATGAGATTTCTATGGATTTTATTGTGGACCTACCTCCCAGTCAGAAGAAAACTGTCATTTGGGTTGTAAAAGTTTTTTTCTCCAAACAAGCCCATTTCATTCCATGTGCATCCATCCTGTCGGCCCTGCAACTGGCCCACCTATTTCTCATCCACATCTACCATCTCCAAGGTAGGCCCTCCCATTTGGTCAGTGACCGTGAGACACAGTTCACTTCCCAGTTTCGGAAATCATTTTTAAAATTGATTGGCACCAAACAGGCACTGTCCACATCGTCACCTCCTGAGACTGACGGATCTACTGAGGTTTTGAACTCCACCCTTGAACAGTTCCTTAGAGCATACATAAACTACCATCAGGACAATTGGGTGGACTTGCTGCCTTTTGCTGAAGTGGCTTACAAGAATGCTGTCCCTCAAAGTACCG
This sequence comes from Candoia aspera, assembly GCF_035149785.1. Classification (NCBI taxonomy): domain Eukaryota; kingdom Metazoa; phylum Chordata; class Lepidosauria; order Squamata; family Candoiidae; genus Candoia; species Candoia aspera. The sequence goes on from NC_086153.1 coordinate 101,925,056, forward strand.
GGCAAACCCCTTTTTGTGTGGTTTCGGGTCACGACTTTGTTCCCATCCCTGAACTGCCACAAACCCCTCCCCAGCCCTGTTCTTCCTCTGACTGGGCTGTTAAGCTGGCTGATTCCTGGCCGATGATTCAACAGGCTTTGGCTGATGCCCAGGCTGCTTACAAATTTCAAGCCGGTAAACGTTCTTTGCAACACAATTTCAAAATTGGGGATCAAGTATATCTCTCTACCAAATTCATCAAGTCCCCACAACCCTCTAAAAAGCTTGCTTCCAAGTTCATTGGTCCTTTCCCTATTGTTGGTCTTATTAATCCAGTTACTGTTAAGTTGGACCTGCCTCACAATTTGAAACACTTGCACCCTGTTTTCCATTGCAGCTTGCTCAAGCCTGTCCACCACGCCTCTTGCTGGCATCCCCAACCTCCTCCTCCTGCTCCGATCATGATTGACGGCCAACAGCACTTTGAGGTCAAGGAGGTCGTTGATTCTCGCAAGCTTCGAGGCTCCCTCCAGTACCTGATCCTCTGGAAACACTTTCCTCATCCTGAATGGGTGCCTGCTCACCACGCTAATGCTCCCGATTTAGATAACCTTTTCCACTTGGCTTACCCTTTGAAGCCTGCCGCTTAGAGTTTCCTTTCTTTTGGGGGGGGGGGCGGTATGTCATGTTCACTGTTTCAATGTGCACTGTACATCGTAACGTTTCACATGCCATGGTGCTGACACGCGTTTATGGTGGGAGGGAGCTGCTGTGAAACCTTGTGCGAAGCTCTGTATCTATGTTCATTTCAATGGAATGTGTTTGGGTTATGTGCTCTGCTCAAGGACTTTTCCCGCAGACCATCAGAAGCCGTTAGGAGCACCTGGGATTGTGAGCTTGGGAAGATTCTACAGGGGGAGGGATCTCATTTGCACCGAGGGTTTTTAGTTTGCATTTGGTGCACTTTTATCATTCTCAGCTTTCTTTGTGATCCTGCATACTATTCTTTAATAAATCAGATATCTTTGTGATCCTGCTTATGAGTCTGATGGTGTTTAGAATAGGCAATCCTTACACAGAGTCTTTGTTGATTGGCTATAAATAATGTAAAATAAAATAAATCCACAAATAAATCTGTAACCAAAATGGAAGTATTTTCCAAATTTTGTTTGTTTACAAATTTGCAAACTGATTCAGATATGGGACAACATGAACTTTGGGCTGCAAATATAAGAAATTGACCAAAACCGAATTTGACAAATTTATCCATCTGTATAATTAACATGCACTTTCAGGTGTTCCTAATGAGAAAGACAGGAAGTACTATTACTGGGGTGGGTGGCATGTGGTGAGGGCTATAGAGAAAGGTATAGAGACACAGGGCAAAAGGAAGAGGGGCAGTAGAAGCAGTGAAAGACTTTGTATTTCTAGGTGCGAAGATTACTGCAGGTGCTGACTGCAGTCAGGAAATCAGAAGACGATTAATCCTTGGGGGAAGAGCAATGACAAATCTCGATAAAATAATTAAGAGCAGAGACATCACGCTGACAACAAAGGCCCGCATAGTTAAAGCAATGGTGTTCCCCATAGTAACATATGGCTGCGAGAGCTGGACCATAAGGAAGGCTGAGAGAAGGAAGATCGATGCTTTTGAACTGTGGTGTTGGAGGAAAATTCTGAGAGTGCCTTGGACTGCAAGAAGATCAAACCAGTCCATCCTCCAGGAAATAAAGCCAGACTGCTCACTTGAGGGAATGATATTAAAGGCCAAACTGAAGTACTTTGGCCACATAGTGAGAAGACAGGACACCCTGGAGAAGATGCTGATGCTAGGGAGAGTGGAGGGCAAAAGGAAGAGGGGCTGACCAAGGGCAAGGTGGATGGATGATATTCTAGAGGTGATGGACTTGTCCCTGGGGGAGCTGGGGGTGTTGACGACCAACAGGAAGCTCTGGCGTGGGTTGGTCCATGAAGTCACGAAGAGTCGGAAGCAAGTGAACGAATAAACAACAACAACAATAAAGACACAGAGAGTAAGGGGTAGCTGTGTGGCATGCAAATGAGTAAAAGACATCTGCCCCCAAGTACTGTAGCGCTTTCAGCAAGATGGAACAGAATACAGTTCAGAAATTAAGTGAACACCTACCATTTCACTTTAAAATTATTTCACAGCTATATATTTAATTTGGAATCAAAATGAAATCTCCTTTGAAATTCTACCTTTAGTATAAAGGGCTTGTGCTTCCATCCCAAATAAGTGATATCTCAATGGCACTGAGCACAACAACAGAATGATTGACCTTGTCAGACTCATGGGTGCATTTATGACTGACTGCTTGAGCTATTTATATTTAAAAGCTTCAGTTAGATGCATGTTGAAGTGTGCTATAAATAAATGTTTAAAAGGCTTTTTTGGAACATGGAAAATGACCTGTATTAAGCAGCATCTTAATCCCCACATGGATTTAGTTCTAGGACCAGATCAATCCTACATTTATGAGGGTCAAACATGGAGGACTCTGGTTCATATTCTCTGTGAGGGAGAAACATTTCCTCCTTTTCCTGTAGGGTTCCCATTGAAACTAATCAGCATAATTATTTTTCTCCCATTGAAACCAACAAACATGATTTAGGGGCATAGTTGAAAACCAGGGTGGCTTTGTACAGTATATGACAGAATCATGGCTACCCTGCCAGGCATTGTACTTTGCTTTCCATCCTGTTTGCCCTTTCTGAATTCTGACATATTCTAAATTCTAAAATGATGTAGTCCCTCTGCAGATAAATCTCTCTTTCTCTCTCAGCTCCCAGAAGGCAGAAAGTTAAAGAACTGCATGGCCATGGGACATTCTCTTAGAGGCAACAGGATTTGCAACCTTAATGTTTTATTAATATTATTCTGTAGCCTTTCCTTGCAAATATTTAGTTCAGAGAAGCTGTGGAAGTGACAAAATGACAGGAAACAAGTTGAAGAACAGTCAGTTAATAATAAGTGGAAGGGAATCAGCCAGAGACAGGTTTTCTTAAAACTATAATCATCATTCTACTGTCATCTGCATTCAACCAACCAAATACAGGGTACATGACAGTGATGAAAAATGGGACTTCGGTCTAGAATAAATCTATTTAATCAGGTCAAGAACCTCATGATACAAGAACAGCTCTTCATTAGTTTCTCTGTATTCAAATAAAATTGCAAAGTTTGAAAATAGGAATATTTCTCTTTTGTTATTTTGACTTAAACAAACTTGAACAATATACTTGCTCACCATTTTCATACAATAAATCAGAGTAGTTGACTTGATCAAATACTGTGCAGAAAGAATGGAGAAACTAATGGAAGAGTACATTAATTTGTGATTGCAGCTTCATGGTCCACCAGTCCTCAAAATTTCTGTTGGATCAATAAACAATCCAACAGCCTTTCTGTTACCTCTGCATAGCAGGAAAAGAGTAACAGATTGTACAAACACAGAATTGGGTGCACCAACCAGTGAAATTTTTAGGGGAGAAGTCAGTTCTCATTTCCAGAATAACTTGAATGTATAAGGCTAGTTTATTTGGAATTAGATCTCTTACATTTTATAGGAACTTCTACAATAGAGTTTCACCTAAATTTCTTCAGAATTTAAATCTGAACAAATAGAAGGATTTTCTTCTCAGACAAAAATGTGAATATTATAATAAGATCTGGTATAATTCCTTAGGTGGCCTTCCATGTCTCTAAATTCAGGCACATATTTCTTACTCAGGTTTTTTTTGATATAAATGTTATTAAAAGTTTTAAAAAGAAGATAAAAACTAATACAACACAAAGAAAGAAAAAGAAGGAAAAAAGAGAAAGAAAGGAAAGGACAAAGTTGCAAAAAAGAAAAGATAAAAAGAAATAGAAAGAAGAAGCTTCCGATTTCTTTTGCAGCAAATACAACTATGATTACCTAATTATCTCTTACTCGATGGTTACAAAAAAAAGCTCTCTTTTTTCTATTATCTATTATTTTCTACTCATCAAAACCACAAATCAAAAGTTCATTTTTTTCTATTTCATGCAAAAAGTCTATAAGGGGGTTCCAGTCAGATATAAATCCAGATGTTGTCTTCTCTAATCACGGAAGTCAATTAGCCATCTCTGCAAGTTCCATCGTCTTCACCAACCATTCCTCCATTGTGGGTAGTGCCAAACCTTTCCACTTTTGAGCATATAATAATCTCGTTGCAGGTTATCATAAACAAAAACAAAGTTCCATTAGTTTTTTCCAGCTATTTATCCATTAGTCCCAAAAGAAAAGTTTCTGGTTTCAATTGTACATTAGTGTTTAAAATCTTCTGAGTTAGTGCATGTATTTGAATCCAAAATTTTCTGGCTTTTTTTCACACATCCATCAAACATGTTAAAACGTCCCTTCATATTGTTCACATTTCCAGCATTAATTCAAAGTGCCTTAAATTCTAGACAATTTCTCTGGTGACATGTACCAACAGTACATCATTTTATTAAAAAAATTCTTTAAGATTAGAACGTAATGTAAATTTCAAGCCTTTCAACCACATATTTTCCCATTGTTCCATTTGTATTTATTTTATTTTTATTTTATTTCTCACATTTCTGCACCACCCATCTCGCAAGTGACTCTTGGCGGTTTACAATCCAATTAAAATAACAAGAGATTAAAATCATAAAAACAAGTACATCATAAAAATAAAAATATAAAATATATAAAATATTTAAAATGTATACAAAATATAAATTCCTTGGGGCCACATCACGCTGCCAACCACCCCCATGATTGAACATCCCCCCTCCCACCCCAAGTGAGGTGGCAAAGCAAGGTTTTCACTCCCTTTTGGAAGGCTGGGAGAGTGGGGGCCTGCCTCACCTCTGGGGGTAATGTGTTCCATAGGGCAGGAGCCATGGTAGAGAAGGCCCTCTTCCTGGACCCTGCCAACTGACAATCTCTCATGGATGGGGTACATAACATGTCCTCTCTGACTGATTGGGTGGGAGAGGTTGATGCAATGGGGATGAGGCGGTCCCTCAGTTAGCCTGGCTCCATGCCATATAGGGCTTTAAAGGTGATAACCAACACCTTGAACTGGACCCAGAAGCAAACTGGCGACCAATGCAGCTTGCGCAGCAAAGGTGTTATAAGCACCATCCTTGGGGCTCCTAAAACTGCTTGTGTGGCCGCATTCTGAACCAGCTGTAGTTTCCAGATGCTCTTCAAGGGTAGACCCATGTACAGCATGTTGCAGTAGTCTATGCAGGAGATGACTAGGGCATGAGTGACTGACTGGAGGGCCTCCCGATCCAGAAAGGGGTATAACAACACGAATGTCCTGATTACCAGGAAACACACTGAGGCGAGGACTTGGTCTCTAATATTTATTAGTAGTACTTAACAAGAATCCTAACAAACTGAGAAAGCGTGGGAAAACCCAGCCATATAAACCCCAAAGGTTAAGGCGGTCCCGATCTGTGTCTCTTTGAATGGCTGAACAGTTCCTCAGTGCTACGCATGCGCTTGACAGTCTGGGTGAGAGCCCCCTGCTCGCCATCCTTACTCATGACAACGAAGTTGTGCAAAGGCTCCCCTGGCCATGGCTGCCACCTCCTCTTTGAGCAGGAGTTGTGAGTCCAGGAGAACCCCCAGGTTCCGCACCAAATCTGTCTGGGGCAGTGCAACCCCATCCAGAACTAAAGATGGTAAGTTCCTGGATGCCAAGGAGCCCGCAACCCACAGCCACTCCATCTTATCAGGGTTCAGTTGAAGCCTGTTGTTCCCTATCCAGACCCCCACAGCCTCCAGGCACTGAGACAGTGTGGTCACAGCATCACTTAAGTCACCAGGGATGGAGATGTATAATTAGGTATCATCAGCATATTGATGATACCTCATCCTGTGGTGATGGATGATCTCACCCAGTGGTTTCATGTAGATGTTAAAAAGGAGCAGAGAGAGTACCAAACCCCATGGCACCCCACAAAGGAGGAGTCGTGGGCTGGATCTCTTTCTCTCTATCAACAATGATTGGGGCAGGCCCTGGAGGAAAGAGGTAATCCAGCGCAAAACTGTGCCACCCACCCCTGACTCCCTGAGCCGACCCAAAAGGATACCATGGTCGATGGTATCAAAAGCTGCTGAGAGGTCAAGAAGAGCAAGGATGGATGCATTGTCCCCATCCTGCTCCCACCAGAGATCATCCTAAAGTGTGACCAATGCTGTTTCCATCTCATATCTGGGCCTGAAGTCCAGCTGAAAAGGGTCTAGATAATCAGTTTCATCCAGGATTCTTTGGAGCTGCAACACCACCACTTTCTCAACCACCTAAAAAGGGGAGGTGGGAGACTGGAAGAAAATTGCCAGTACAGTGGGATCCAGCAATGGTTTCTTGAGGAGGGGGTGCACCAGCAGCTCTTTAAAGGTCATTGGAAACACTCCCTCCTTCAAGGATGAGTTCACCATTGCCTGGACCTAACCACACATCATCTCCCGAGCTACCTTAATCAGCCAGGAGGGGCATGGATCTAATTGGCAAGTGGTGGCATTTACAGTCTGGAGGACCCAGTCTACTTCCTCAAGCCACACAGGATCAAACTGTTCCCAGATAACTGGGAAAGTATGTTCCCCAGGCATCTCCACAGGCCATGCCACACACTTGGCATCCAACATGGAACAGATCTGAGCGATTTTATCCTCCAGATGCCCAGAAAACTCCTCCCCATGGCCCTGTAGGTGGGTTACTGGGACCACTTTCCCCAATAGGGATCGGTTGATCTTCAGCAGGGCCACTGAGCAGCATTTTTGTGGATGCCATAAGAGTGGAGAAATATTGATGTTTCGCCACTCTTACCACCACAAGGTAGGCTTTAACAGTGGCTCTAGCTCGTGTTCAGTCAGATTTGGTCCTTGTCTTCCTCCAGTAGTGCTCTAGACATCTCTTAAGCCTCTTCAGAACCCTCAGCTCCTCTGTAAACCATGGGGAATGTCAGGTTCAATGGCACAGAAGAGGTTGCACAGGTGTGATCCTGTCAAAGGCCCCAGCTGCCTCCCTATTCCAGGTGGTAGCCAGAGCCTCTGCCAGACAGTGCAGCAAATCCTTGAGTATAGCCCATAGCTCCCTTTGGAACCCCATCAGGTCCATCAGTCACCAGGGGCAGACCAATCAAATGGGTCCTGCTTCCCTGCAGAGGAGGGCAGCATAAGAGAATCTCAGGGCCACCAGGGCATGATCTGACTATGACAAAGGGGACAGATTTAACTCTACCCTCAGGTCACATTGCCACTGCTCTGACAAAAAAAACAAGTCCATTGTGAGGCCACTGTACTGAGTTGGGTCCTGAATAATCTGGGATAGGCCCATGGCCGCCATGGTGGCCATGAACTCCCAAGCTGCCTCTGAGGGTCACCCTAGGGAAGGCAGATTGAAGTCTCCCAGAACCATAAGCCTGGGGAACTCAACCGCCAACCCTGAGATGGCCTCCAGCAGGTCAGGCATGTACTGTATATTGTAACCAACATTTTTAGCCCATTTTATCATACATTTTTTTACTTGTTCTTTTTCTGTCTGAAATTTCAACAAACGTTTATACATTTTAGCAATTACATGTTCATCATCTGTACACAATTCTAGTTCAAACTCAGTCTTGCATTGTTCAATACCATAAAATCTGTCATCTCCTTTGAATCTTTCTGATAATTATACATAGGAAAACCACTGGCAAATATGTCCTTCAGTTATCAGATCCTCTCTTGATTTTATTTTACATTCCCCTTCAAAGGATTCTAGTATATCATGGTAAAGTAATATTTATGATTACTTATTGTTTCTCTTCTATAAAATGCTTGTTGTGCTAAGAGCCACAAAGATGTTTTCAGACATAACCTAGATTTGTATTTATTCCATATTCTCAATATGGCAAGACTAACATAATGATTTTTAAAGTCTACATTAACCTTAACTTTATCGTACCACAAATATCAATGCCACCCAAATCTCAAATTGTGTCCTTCTAACTCCAGCACCCTTCTGTTTCTTAGCAACACCTACTCCTTCATCCAAGCTAAGCAAGAGGCAGCAAAGTATAGTTTCAAATCAGGTAGGTCCAATCACCCTCTTTCCTTTACATCTTGTAATACCTTATATTTAACTCATGGTTTTTTTTTCCTTGCCATATAAATTTAGATATATCATTCTGCCATTGTTTATTTTTTATTCATAGTTGTAATGAAATTGGTAAACATGCTTCTCTGTAATGGGAGGAAGAACCATTCCAAACTATTCTGCTTTAGTCAGACCCTATCATGAGTACTGTATCCAGTTCTGGGCACTGTGTTTTAAGAAGAATGCAAAGAAAATTGGCACAGATTCAAAAAAGAAGCTGGGTATGTTTAGTCATGAGGAAAGACACCGGAGTGAGAATATCTTTGGAGTATTCAGATTGCATTTTTATTTTTAAAATGTTGATGTTGATGATGATTTATTTATTATTATTAAATTTATGTCACCTCCCATCTCCCCCAATGGGGGACTCTGATGACGACATTATAGTGAAATTTAACAAAGATAAAAATTAAACAACTGGGATAATATGGTCAGAGAAAAAAAAAATCATGCAGTAGTTATTAAAATGAACTAAAACTTTATAAAAGAAAATATCCAAATTAAATTAATATCGAAATAGATGAATTCTTTAATTCATTATTAAATTTAGACCATATTGAAACATATTGGCCCATCCTCTCATTTTTACATTATAAAAACTTTCCAAAAATCAGTAAAGACACACCTACTGAATCCATTCCTAAATGTCTGGAGTGTCGATTTTTGTCTACCTACGTAGGATAATTCTTTTTGCTGAACCCCAGGCTCAGCAGAGCTAGATTTTCTCATAAAATGTCAGTTTCCCTATTTTCGAGTATAATTCAGCATCATATTTACTTTTTTATTTTTCTATGTTTTTCCCCATGGGGAAAATGTAATAACTTGAAACCAAAAAAAGGTATAAATGAACATGACCTATTTTATTTATTTATTTATTTATTTATTATATTGATTTATATAGCCGCCCATCATACAATTATGACTCATTCTGAATCCAACAACTCTCAAATTTCTTACAGTGCCAATATAAACAATCAGATATCTATCCTTTTTTAAAACATTCCTGAGGGTCCAAAAACCATGGAATATGATCTGATGAATTAACTTCACTCCTAAATATATTTTAAGTTTCTTAAAACTTGGGGCCATTGATTTTCCAAAATGGGATATTCCAGTTTCTTATTCCAAATATCATATGTATTACCAATATTCAACTTCATCATTTGAGTTTTGTAATGAACTGGATGGCTTGTTTTACCTGAAATACTACATCTCCTAAATATCCAGATATTTCAGGTACTTCTGAAAACGTCAAAGCATCTAGGCCACATTGTATATAATTGTATATACTGTGGGATTCCAGTGTTAATTCCTACTAAATATTTACACAGACAGATGAAATACTGAGACATTTTTTGTGGCAGGACCAGACCTATTGATTCTTTCTGGCTAAACAGAAGTTGTTCCATGAGATGGTGGTTTTAATCTACCAGATCTTCAGCTTTATCACTGGGCTTTTACTATAACAACTACATTCGTGCAGAATGGGAATTTCTTTGATGATTGCCCCATTGGCCTCATTTAAAGATCCAGTGTTTGAGTCCTTGGAAATTTTGGCAAGTTCCTGGATCAGCTTATAGTAAACTAACTTTGAAAGCTGCTAGATATATTTGGACATGAACAGGGAAGCCGTTAAATTGGAAGTAGTTGATCTGTGAGTAATCCTAATTTGAGCATAGAAGGGAAAATGTTTTACCTGAAATCCTGGGCCAAACAAGAGATCAACGAATTGAAGCAATTGATAAGCAATGGTCATTTTAAGGATTTTGAGAACATTTTTTAATTTAACTTACAAGGATCACCTGTTTGGTAGTACAGCACTCTTGGAATACCTAATAGGAATGTATACAGAAGACCGTGAAGGCATGTTGTCTCTTGTTCCAGTGTCCAGGACAAGGGATGTGGATTTAAGTTGCAGGAAGACAGATTTTAGTTGAACGTTGGAATAACACTTCCCAATGGTAAGAACAGTTCAACAATGGAGCCCTGAAAAGCTCCATTGTTAATGTATTCAAGTAGAGGATAGATCATGCAATTCAGAGATGTCCCCCAAGCAATGAAATGTTAAAAGAGTGTATATGTGGTCGCATCCGGGTATCAGTGTAGTAAATAAATAAATATCCCAAATTCAGGTCTTAATCTGCTGGAGTTTTTAACTGGGCTTGCAGACTTTAAGAAAGGGGCTTTGCCAGCGTCTGTATGGAAAAGGCAATTTCATTTCTCTTTAAAAGCAGTTTTCTTAATAACAATTTTAGAACTCATATCTCACTGTTTTTCAATGAGGAAGTACTATCTGGAAGTAATTTCTGAAAAGCATTTTTCCACTGTTCACAAATGCAAAATGAAATTACTCCTTTACCATTTTCACTCCGGTCTAGCACAGCTAGAGAGAACTGTTGATTGGGTCAATGTCATTTTCCTTCCAATTACATCAAATAGATAAGTGCTCATGGAGGGCGACACACAGGCTATGAGCACTGCTATAGTTACACAAAGAGACTACATCATGACCAGGCAGTCAGGAAACACAGACGCTTGGAAATATAGTAGAGTCTTCTGTATGGATTTCTATCTGGGGAAAGATGGAGGGCTGCATTTTCATAGAAACGTAATTTGCGTCCGGACATATATACTAGGCCTGCAAAAGGCAGCTCGGAGAAGAGATGACTTGATCTGCATTGCTAAGGTGTTTTGCATTGCCTTGATTGGCTGATTCAGCAGCTGGAAGAGGTCTCTGCTCATGCATTGTGCGCACACATCTCAATGTAAGTGCCAGAATAGGCAGTGAAAGCCAGCAAAACAAAGCCAGCCACTTCGCTTGGCTCTTCAAATAAGTGGACCACATTGCCTCGCAAAGCAGTTTGAAAGGGGTATTTCACTTAAGCCTCCATTGAAGCAAAGTGCCTCTTCACACATCTGCTCAGCTCCTTCATAATGATTTTTTAAAACAATCATGCCTCAAAGGATCACATTTAGGAAGGATTCATTTTCCAGCTCCCTCCAAACATAGTTTACATAAAACAAAAGGTAACAAGACTTGCATATGCACAAATATATGTAATATCATTTGCCCCTTTAAATCCAACAGTGTTTCATCTTACGAAATATAGCAATGAAGGCATCATACTTGCTCAACAGATGAAAACTATTATTTAAATTCCTAATGATTTTTTTTAAAATATCCAGCTCCACATTTTGGACTTCTGTTATTTTCTCTATTTAAAATTAAACTTGCTTGAATTTTGGTATCTATTTTTTTAAGGATTGTTGGTTTTACTGTTTTTAATTATATATCTGTCCCAGCTGAACTTCTATATTAAATTTGCTTGCATTGTACACTGTCTGTTCCTAAGTTTTTTTCTAATTAAGTATAAATAAAGGATTATTTTTACCAGGTATGAAGCCAAATAATAGATATGGCAATTGGAAGTAAACCTTTGAAACTGGAATAAAACTTTAGAAATAAGAGTCATTTTAACTGCAATTAAGTGGAGCCAGTCTTTTGTAATAATTATTCCTCAGTGCTTAAAACCTCCAGGCTAATATAAAGTTTGGTTAGACTACTAGATTTGGGCTGCAAAATTCCAGCCACAAATTTTGGTTGTGGTTCACTTATTCAGTCACTTCCAACTCTCTATGACCTAATGGACGTCATTTCACCAGGATTGTCAGTAACTTCATTCAATATTTCTGATGATACTGGTTTCATGGTCAAACTGTGAAGGCCTTGGAAATCCATGGCCTTAACAATAAATATGTTTGTTGTTAGTGAGATATCTCTGCACTTTAATATTTTGTCTAGATCTGTCATAACCTTTCTCCCAAGTACCAGACATCTCTGTTTAGCGGCAACAGTCACTGTCCCTATGAATTTTTGAGTGTTCGAAGATAAAGTCTGTTACTATTTCAACTTCTTCTCTGCCTGTTTGTACTAGATTGGGTTTGCCTGTGGGCATAATATTTTTTTAAAAAAAAAAAACTGAGCAGCAGACTGACATTTATACTCACATCTTCCAAATTCATCAAGAGATTCTTCAAGTCTTCCAGCCATCAAAGTGGTATGCATAAAATATTGATTCCTATAATTTTCTTAAATATTTTTTTTCCAACTCAGCTATTAATTTCAGTTTCTTTTTTCCAACTCAGCTATTAATTTCAGTTTCATATTTATTTTCTCTTTTTTTGGTGCTATATTCTTATTTTTTCTTTCTTTTCTATTTTTATTTACTGTGTTTTTATTTTTTCTTTCTTTTCTATTTTTCTTTCTTTTCTGCACTTCCTGTTTTTTCTTTGTCTTTTTTAGTTTGTATTAGTTTTTATCTTTTTAACTGTAATGCTTATTAAAAATACTATATATATATATAAAATAAAGAATCTACAGTCAATTCAATTTTGGTGTTGATCATCTCAGGATGCCCCTGGGTAGAGTCACCTTTTAGATTTCAAAAAGAAGGCATTTACTATAAACACTGAATTTACTTGGCAGAACTCTATTAGGTTGTTTCTTGCTTTATTGACAGTAAAGCCAATTTTCTATTACAGGATTTCAGTTGTTATTTTACTTCTAGCTTTAACATTGCAGTCTCCTATAAGAAATGTGATGCTTCTGTGTGTAGATTGTGCCAACATGTGTTGCAAGTCGAACTCCCATTTCATTTGCATCCATGGATGCAGCATAGTTTTGGATTGTGCAACACTGATTGGCTTGCATTGGCTTTGAATTGAGATCAACCTATCAAGTTTTTAGCTGTAATCCAGCAACAACTCTGACACCCTTTTGCTAATAATGTTGGCTACTCCATTTCTTCTATGATTTTCTTGTCTGTCATAGATCTGATGCTCCTCTGATATGAAGTAACCCATTCCATTTCAGTTCATTAATTCCCAGAATGTCAACGTTCGGTCTTGACATTTCTGTTCTGAGAGCATCAAATTTGCTTTGGCTCATGATTCTGGTAGACATATCTTTGCAGCATTGAATTTTCTTTTTGCCTCTGGAAACTTCAGCAGCTGGACATCTTCTAGGCTTTAATCTAGCCATATAATAAGGACCAGTGCTACTTGTATAGTGCTCTTCCACAGTAATGCATAGGATACCTTCAAATTTGTGGGCTCATCTAGTGTCCTTTTGATATTGTCCTGGTTGTGAATGTCCATTCTTGGCAGAATACTGGAATAGACTGCCATTTCCTTCTTCAGTGGACCATATTTAGTCTGACCTCTCATCTATGACCTGCCCATCACAAGTTGCTCTTCTGGGACTGTACATTCCCAATGATATAGCTCATAGTATTCGTGGGATGTGCAAGCCCCTACAAGGTACCAGCCCATGTAGGGGTGACCATTAGATGGTAGCAATCGGTACATGTTTGCTGTCATCTAATTGTTATCCAAAGTCTTGCAGCCCAGATCTGGTGGCACTGAAGTTTGGTAGATTCTTAAAGTGGTTTTTGTGACATTTTAAGAAGATTAGTTTCTAGTCCTGCTAGCATATCTTTTTTATTATTTTTGTACCTTTGAGTCAGTGTTAACTCCTGGTGACTGCCTGGGCTAGTCCCTGAAGTTTTCTTGGCAAGATTTTTGGAAGAGGTTTGCCATTGCCCCATTCCCAGGGCTGAGAGAGTGTGATTGGCCCAAAGTCACCCAGCTGGCTTCATGCCTAAGGCAGGAGAAGAATTCAGTCTCTAGCCTGGTGTCTTAACCACTACATCAGACTAGCACTTTCCTAACATATTAAATTTATTCAATAACAAATGTAACTGAATGATATCCCTAATGGGATTTTGAAGGAAATAAGCATATCACTTGCAAACAGAATTATTTCATAATATTTTGTTTTTATTTTAAGATTTTGAATATTTTTCTTCCTCCCAATATTTTGTTATAATACTTCTATAATTAGTTAAAACAAAATACAGGAAAGTGGGCATCCAATTTTTAATGCCCTTATTTATTTGAAAGAGCCCTATTTCTGTTTCATTGATGCTAATTACTGCTTGAACTGGTGAATACAATTGATTGATTATAGCAATAAAATTATGTCCTAATCCCATTTCCAGTAACCAACTTTTAAAAAATTTGCATTGCACTCTATCATATGCTCTGAAGATGTCAAAAGACAGTAAAGCTAGTAGAATTTTAGTGTGCTTAGCATAGTGTATTATGTTAAGTAGTTTTCTAATTGAATTGGCTATATTTCTTTTCAGAAAAAACTCAGACTGATTGGGGATTTATAATTACTTATAAACTTGTTTAGCCTACTGGCCAGTAATGCAGTAGATATTTTTGTCATTTTTATTTAATAATAAGCCTATACGATGACATGTTTTCAGGGTTCTTATTTGGTTAATCAGATGATTAGTTTGTTTTCCAGAGTCAAATTTTTTTGCTTCTATAAGTATCTTACTAATCAGATAATATAAATTTGATTTTTTTTTTTAAAAATAATCAGGTCCAAAGCCATCCATATTGGAATTTTACTGTTTTAAAAATATTATGACATTACATATTTTATCTTCTGTTATTATTCAATTAAGATGATTTCTATGCATCAACACTTTGGAGTTCACTAAGTGATGTCTTTGTTTTCAGGGTTATTAGATGTATAAATGCAACAGTAACTTTCTATAAGACCATTCTGTATATCTGTTCCTTATTTAATAGTATCTGATTTTTATTCATTATGCTAGTACTAGTGGTTCTAATTTTGAAAAATTATTTTAAACTCAAATAAAATAAAATAAATTCCTATTAATGTCCTCACTATGCAATACTAGTAGTTCCTTATGTTTTATATTTAGAGGAAGTTCAACTTTAGCACTTTTGATTACTTGGTGCTTTGTCTGCATTTGTTTAATATCTTCTATTATTTGTTTGTCTTTTAATCTTCGTGTGCTTTAAAATATTACTTGCAGCACTTATCAACTTCCTCTAAACACCTTCTGGGAAATCCATATCATACAATATTCCAATTCTGCTTGTTTATTTAATTGAAAGTAATTTTTGCATCTCCTTAGCATTATTTTCCTTAATCTAATATTATGAGGGACTTAAACTCTATTTAAAATTGAAGGAAAAAGAAAACACTGAATGATAAAGATCCAACACAATTGGAGCATGAGCAGAAATAGCTTTTTTTTTTTTTCAAATGTACACTTGCCCAAGTTAGGTTGCTATCTAGTACTGTCTGTTTAGTAGTATTTCTATTTGGCATGTGCATCTGTCTAAGCACAGTGTAAGACCTATCGAGCAGTCCAGGGATTGATTGTAGGCATCTGATTAGTCTTTTTCCTTTTGTTTATCCCTCTTCCCCCCCACCCCTTAAAACCTGCCTTTGCCATGACAGACTAATAACTTTCACTCTCAGATCTGACCTTCTAACTATGGCTTTCTTTGTTATTTTTTAAGGCCCTAAATGGACATTTTCTTTTTCAAAATGATGAAAGTTCAGAATAATAAAACAATATATAAGGGACATAATTTACTCTGAGACCATGTTCACTTCAGCAGAGGAACACTGATAACTATAATGTCCTGACTGCTTTTCAACTTCCTTCTCCAGCCCAGGCTCTGAGCTTCCCTATCAGTCTCTCACCCAAGTACTAACCGTGGCCAACCTTGCTTAGTGTTTCCAAGATCAGTCAACTTCAGCCATATGCTACAGCCATTCTGACCAGCTACCAAGCTACACTCTACCGGTTTAATTATACCTTGGTAAAGTTCTCTGGGCTTCTCCAAGAAGAAGAAAATTATAGAAATAAAATAAATTCTACTTTACCAATAATGATAATATGCAAATAAAAATATGAGAGCCAGTATACAGGGCAAACTTTTCATCTTCTTTTATCCCAAATAACTAGTATTATTTTTTCAGTAAAAACTTTTTAATGTAGTTTCTTGTTTCTGGGTGACATTAAAGGCCTATTATTGTGTGCCATGTATAAAATATTCTGTCAAAATAATTAAAAGCTTGGACCTAGTCACTGCTAGTATTGATTTGCGGATTTGGATGACAGCACTGAAAGTACAAAGGGGCATGGGGCTTTTAGTTTCTTTTGTCCTGCTGTTATATTAGTGACAGTAAATCAAAGACAAAAATGAGCATGGGCTGCAATAAGTATCTCAGGGTCTGAGCAATCTGTATTGGTATATATTTGTGAAACAGAATTCCATTAATTTTCATCAATCACAGTCTACAAATCTATTCATTTCAACTTGAAAGCATGATATGGAAAACAAACTTTTTTGCCACAACAGTGGTTATATAGATAATTTTGTCTTAGCCCATGGTGACTGTTAGTTTGGGATTGGGGTGCGGAAACCCAGTTCAAATCCCCACTTGACAATGAGTGATTTGGGGTCAACAATAATTATCTTTAGATGACTATTGTGTGGGTAAAATGAGGGTAGACCCTCCCAGTCTGATGCCTTGAGCTTCCACATGAAACAGTGAGTTATGAATGCAATAATATATGTGATAACTTGTAAAGATCTTGAGGACTCTCATTAAAGCTGTGAACCAATTTTTAGAAAGAAGAACATTAGAAAAACCATTCCATTTTTCTATGCTTCAAGTAATTTGTATCTTTTTAAAGTTAGGAAGAAATAAAAATATGTAAATATTGGTCTTGGACCATCTATGTAAATATTGGTCTTGGACCACCAAACTACTAATATTTAAGTTAGGAAAGTGATACATAACTAACAATGTGATATAACCTGAAAGTAGAGCAAGGATATATCTTTTGAAATGTCCTCTTCTACGTGTGGAATGGAGTTACAGTAGAACCTCATTATAGTGCACAGAATTATTGTATGGTGCAGCTAGGCATGAAAAAGCTAACCATATTGGAATACTCTTAGCTGGAAATGGGCAAAATATGTTATCCATAGTTTCAGATTTGAAATAACTCTGAGTTGAGCTACAGAGACTTTCCTTTCATAGATGAGTCACTGGCACACAGAAACTAGGGGAAAAAGTTGTAAGAACAAAAAACAAAAACAAAACTCAGCTGTGCAATTTTTGTTGTGCCAAATCAAATTGTGTAAACATGGCTTCTGTATTTATTACAATAAGAAAACCATTTTGGTCTTGTGGTTAAGGTGCTGGATTAGAAGCCAAAAGGACAGTAACTTCTAATTCTACTTTAGGCATGGGAACCAGCTGGGAGTCTTTGGGCCATTCGTTTTCTCTCAGCCGTGGAAAGAAGGTAAGTGGCCAGCCACTTCTGAAAATGTTGCCAAGAAAACTACATAGATTTGTTCCTTAATCACCAGGAGCCAGGGTTCACTTGATGGAGAACAACTTTTCTTAGGTACTTTAGAATTCCTTTTGCATTTTAGTGATGGTTTTGAGATTACCTTATTGTTATGCGGCCAAGGCAATGGGTGTTATTTTTTATTTCTATTTATACATCTCTCCTTCGTTTTATGGATTTCCTTATTATCTTCACCTTTGGATCTGAAAGAACTTAATGAGAGGAATTTTTCCATGAGATAATCACAACTGCAGTTCTCTCTGGCTTAAAGTCTGCATAAGAATTTTAGCATACAACTCAGAAAAAAATCATCTCCATTATCTTCCATTCTGAATGTTTTTTAAACAATTAATAAAATGGTTGGGAAAAAATGCAGACATGCCACCCCTCCCCCTCAAGCCTTGTTCTCAACACATCCTGAGATTTATTCATTCAGATGGGCAAAGATATTTAGGTAATCATAGTTGTTAATTTGCATTTCCTGTTTTGTGTTGACTACAAAATGTTATCCAAAACATTACCCAACAAATGTCCACTGAAAGTTTTACCAGTCTTGGGTGTCTTTTCCCAAGTAGCTTCCCTTGATACTTTGCTGCCCAGGAAAAAACAAGAGTGGAATTGCCACCAGGACTGAGATGGATCAATTTCAGTTTCTCACCATTCCTATTTTGCAATCTCAAGTAACATTCATCTAGTTTCTAAGCTAGTTTCAATTTAAAAGACAAATCAAGAGTCAACATATGATCATTTATCCTGATATATTCAGTTAATATATTTTTTTCCAATTTCCCCTAACATTATGCATTTTATAGATTATTCCAAAATCAACTACTTTTCACATGAAAATGACTTTTTATATACATTTGAGCTTTGATTTTTAAGTTAGAGAACTGCCTTGCAAAAATTGGAGAATTTTAAGAGAAAATTGATTTGGGGTTAGGTGTACTTACATCAATATAGGAAGATGGTGCCCACCCTTTCAAACGTATTTTTTAAAAAAAGTATTTTTTGATATCACAATTGAAATGCATACTGACAAAGTTTCTATTCACCAAATACCCATTGATGATGTACTCACAGTCATTGTTATATTATTTTACTGCTTAGATGTTATCATTTTCTTATGTTGTATTTTTAAGGTGCATACTGCCTGAAGATGCTTGATATTTGCTTATATAACTGAGTTTTTTTCAATAACAACAATAAATTGCATTTTGCCCCAGTTCTTCCAGAAGGATATATTTTCCTGGATCAGAAATTAAGATATGCCTGTCCAATGAGAAGGTATTTTTCTTTGGCCAGAACATGTGTTTATGAAGTGTTTTGTGATTACTTTATATTCTTTTTGAGGCCCTGGATTCAGAAAATATGAATACACATGCAGGAAAAGCTTCCAGACCATTGAGCTTGGCAAAAGATGAGGCTGCTTTAATGATTCAAAGAGAGGTGACTCGTTTGTGTTTCTCAGCACACCTGCATTCTTTGCACAGCTCTAAAAATAGGACTATAGTCTTCTTGGTCTAGCTTTGTAAGCAGTTGTTGCTATAGATGATTTACTTTTGTTTCTTTCATTGCTAGCTTGATTTGTGTTAAGTGTTCTATTATTAAGCAGGTGCCTTAATAAGAATGACTGAGTTGATTACTTAATGTAGAGCTCATGTAGATGTTACTGATATTGGACATTTGGTTTGTTTAATGCTTATTTAAACTTCCAATATGTGCTACAAGAATTGCTCATTATTAAAGGGTCAGTTGAGAATATTATAATATTTATTTTATATTATTTAATATTATATTTCAAGGCATTTTCGGTGAAATGGCTTAAGCATAGTGCATTTGTGGGAAATGTGGTATATAAATCAAGTGACTATGACTATATGTAATATAGATAAGCTACTCCAATCTATTTTTCTTTTATAATAGATTCAGTGCTTGTCTCCTTCTTCAGCTTAATTGTGTGCACAGCATTTTTCCCCATCTGAGCCTGCAGTCTGAAACTCGTTATCTTATATAGCATAGAGATTACAGTAGGCAATACGTTTCGTATAACAAAGGAGGTATGATTTTGGACGCCATATAATTTAACAAAACAAAACAAAAATAATAATAATCATCAAACTAGATAAAATGGTAAAATAATTTTTAAATCAATTTTGTTACCTCTTTTTGTTTGCAAAACATAAGGATGCTGCTCATATTTGTTATGGGACATATTGGATCTATAGCATTAAGAATGCATAAAAGTAACCCTACATTGATATTCCTCATTGCCATTTTAAATTTGTCAACAAGGGTTCAGTCTTAAAGGGGTTTCTAACATTGTTGCCCTCACTCCCCAAAAAAAGGATTTTGAGTGTGAAAAAGTCAAAATCAGTTCTTCTCACCTATAGATTAGTCGCTGCTTTCTTCAGAAATGCAGATGGATCATATATTTTATGTATCTCTATCGCCATGATGGGACGCGGTGGCGCTGCGGGTTAAACCGCTGAGCTGTCGATCGGAAGGTCGGCGGTTCGAAACCGCGCGGCGGGGTGAGCTCCCGTTGCTCGTCCCAGCTTCTGCACACCAAGCAGTTCGAAAACATGCAAATGTGAGTAGATTAATTGGTACCGCTTCGGCGGGAAGGTAACGGCGTTCCGTGAGTCATACTGGCCACATGACCCGGAAGTGTCTATGACAACGCCGGCTCCAAGGCTTTGAAACGGAGATGAGCACCGCCCCCTAGAGTCGGACACGACTGGACTTTACGTCAAGGGAAACCTTTACCTTTACCTATCGCCATATTTCTATCCATGCTGTGTATGACTCGGTGCCGAGAAAGCCCAGAAGCCAGTTCTGTTTGTATCAGGAATAGACAACCTGTGATTGATAGGCAGACCCCAATGCAGCCCACATTGCCTTTGGGTCTCACCTCTTAAACCCTGTTTCATTAAGTAGCAATTAAACTTGCTAGAAAAGCTCTCATTGGTGCTAAAACACCTTTTTTCCAAGCCGTTGCTGCTTCTGTGAGAAAAGAGAGAAGGAAACATTTTAAAAAAGGAATGGGGGAGAGAAAGAGAAGATGATGACTGAATGAAAATGGTATATCAATGCAGGTCATGACATTAGCTGTTCCAGTGTAAAAGTAGTTTTTTTCCTCTTCTTCCAACACAGTTTTGGCTAGGGATACAATCTTGGATGCTATTGTGGTGATACTATTGATGAGACGGTCATGGGATGGGATTTGCTCAGTTCTCACTGGTCATTTTAGGCTACTGGGGGTGTACCCCCTCCCCTCCCCTAACAGTTTCCAAGGCCATTCTGCTTTTGGCAGTCCTGTAGTTTTTGCTATATCCACACTTTCTTCCCTCTCAACCCTGGTAGCATCTCCAGCATTTTCTGCTGCTTCAATGGCTAGGGGAAAATACTTTAGGGTTGCTGTGAAGAAGAAGGGAATATTTCCCAGTTCACTATGGAGATACTTAGGAGTTAAAACTCACTGACAGCTGCCAGACATGATTATACTATGGGATTAAATCTTTTTGCTTCTCTGTGTATGAATGCATATTCTACTGAGTCTCCAGTTGTAATTCTGAAAAGATCCTTCCCTTCCCTTCCCTTCCCTTCCCTTCCCTTCCCTTCCCTTCCCTTCCCTTCCTTTCCCATTACTGACATGTTAGAAACAAATACATCTTAGCCATTTATGTATAATTTGTATTTAGCATGTGCCTTGTACCTGACAGGCTCCAATAGATGGGGAGAGACTTTTAACCATGGACTAGAGCTGTGCAAAGCATTTGAAAGTGCATTGATGCAAGCAAACACCTTTCCTCAAAGTCTTAAAACAGCCACCACTTCTGAAATGCTTGGCCTGGCTGCTCCCTGCCTGCTGCTCTGTTTTGCTGGTGTTCCTAGCAGCAGCCGTCCCTGTGCATGCACATACACCCAGAGACAGCCAGGAAAAGTTTTTGAAGCATTCCCATTCTGGAGGATGTGAATGCTTTGACACTTTGAGGAGGGATGCTTTGTTTGCACCAATCTGCTTTACAAGGTGCCCCTTTCAAATGTTTTGCACAGTCTGAATGATGCTGAATATTCAGTATATTCAGGGTCTCACCTACACATCCTCAGCAGTGTATATTAATTTCACCTTTGAGATGGGAGCTGTGTACGTTGCTTGGAGGAAGCACTGCAGCCAAGGTGGAGCAAGGAGGCATGTTGGTGGGTGTGCTATAAGGCCAGGAATAACAGTCCTTAGAAAGGTTCTGTGGTAGTACAGAGACACTATTACAATTGGTAGAGCTGTTCTTCATCCCTTCTCCATACTCAGCTGATGGCAAGAAAAGGAAAAGGGAATATTTTAGCCTGGGCTGTCCATGTGATTTAATGTTTTTAGCTATTCTTATACATCCCCCCTCCCAGTTTTGTATGCCACCCAGAGTCCACTGGAGTTGGGTAGCCAATAAATTAAAATAAATAAATTCAAGGCACTGGGAAGCGTTTCCATCCACTTGTTCACCAG
This sequence comes from Candoia aspera, assembly GCF_035149785.1. Lineage (NCBI taxonomy): Eukaryota > Metazoa > Chordata > Lepidosauria > Squamata > Candoiidae > Candoia > Candoia aspera. The sequence continues at coordinate 101,946,956 of NC_086153.1, forward strand.
GCTTTCGACAGACATCCTGAGTAAAAAAAAAAAAAAAAAGCAGGGGGGACCAATAATGCATCACAATAGAAAAATGGCACCCTTTTCACCCCTCTCATCCAGCTGATAGACATAAATGGGCTGTCTCCTTCCTCTTCAACAGGCACTGCAGAAACCTTTGCACAGCACTGCTGGGTTTTGCAGAAAGGCCAGGGTGGCTCTTAAGAGGGACTTCTGAAGGAAGGAGAGAAGGAAGCTGTTTCTGGAAATAGAAGGTGCCTTGCTAAGGTCTAACATCTATGAAAGGGCTGAGTCACATAGAGAGAAGTGGGCATTTTTGTGGGGTGCTTTCTCTAAAAATTCTTCGGGTGAAAAAAAATGTTTGTCTTAGCTTTCCTGAAAAGATTTACTCAGTTAAAAGTGCAACATTATTGGAACAGAGGAAGGATCCCAGCCATTCACACCCATCCAGGTTTCTGCTTTATGCAGGTAAAGGCAACCCCATGTGACTTTTGGATGGTTCTCATTCCAGTTTCTTCTTTTTCCTTGCAGAAAAGTGTGTTGTTCCACTCTTAAAATAAAATTAGAATACCTCTTTTTTAAAAAATCCCTTATGAGATATAACAGAAACAATTAGGAACACACTGATTAAAAGGTCAGGAACCTAGATGAATTTTGAACCACTATTTTTAACCTTCTCTGATATTAAAATGTTGTGATGTGTCTATGTGGCAGAGCGCTGGAAAGCATTCGGCCCGAGAGATCAGAAAAAAACACACACCAGGCATTTCTATAAAAATAAATGTATTTACAGAAAGCATAAAACATAAGCAGGTTCATATCCTGAAATCCTAGATAGGCTCAAACGCTTCTTACATAAATATATTTACAAGCTCATGCATTCACACGCACAGAGCTGGACTGGAAGGAAGGCAGCACGAAGGAAAACTGAACAAGTCCAGGCAAGCTTCCTCTAGGCAATCAGCAGCTTTATCTTATATGGCCATCTTTTCACACCCAAAACTGAGGATACTTAAGTTTGACTTGTTCACTCTGTCAAAGTGATTTGTTACCATAGTAACTTAGTGGCTTGCTACTTGCAAACAACCAAATACCAACAGTCTATACCTACAAAGATCAGAATTGTGCAAGCCATGATATTCCTTGTGACACTCTATGGAATTGAAAGTTGGACTTTGAAGAAGCAGGATAGGAAGAGTATTGATGCCTTTGAGCTTTGGTGTTGGAGAAGACTCCTGAGAATACTATGAGTTCTCACTCAAGGCACAAATAGCCAGGCTCAAATTATCCTACTTTGGACACTTTCTGTGAAGACCCAGCTTTCTAGAGAAGTCTGTAATGCTGGGAAAGGTGAAGGAAAGAGAAGAGGATGACCAGCAGCAAGGTGGAAGGATTCAATTATAGTGGTGATGAGTGCATCATTGGAAGACCTGAAAGACCAGGTTAGGGACAGATCATCATGGAAAAGATCTATCTGTAGGGTTGCTAAGAGTAAACAATGACTTGATGGAACATAAATCTGTTCCTTGCTGCTCCAAAAGAAGAAGCCAGAAAAGAAGAATCCCCAAAGAATTCCCTTCCCCTTCCCCTTCCCTGCAGATACAATGAAAAAAATCTTTGATTCCCAGAGAGGTTCTGTCTTTCCATCAGGCAAAGGACAAACAGTATGGAGACATGGAGCCCTGCAGCCATATGGGAGGGGCGGTCCTGCAGTGGGCTGGTTGCAGCCCTGCAGGACACTAACCACCCTTGGGCTCCTCCAGAAGACAAAGAATTTTCACACAGAAAAGGACTTCTTCTGTTTTCCAAGACAGGCCGGTATGGAGATAGAGATCCCATTACAGGGACATGGCCTCAAAAAACAGCTAGGCCCACCCAGCACTGGACAAGAAGAGAGTATAGATGAGCTCCAAATTGACTTGAGAATAGGCTTCACTGAACACAGGACTTACTTCTGAGGAAACATGAATCAGATTGCCCTATCAGTCTGGGTTGGTTTGAGTGGTTCCAAACAATTCAACGAAACGGTTTCCAAAGGCTGCTCTCTTGCCTCTTCTCTCCTACATCTGTTTTCACCTGCATGCTGCAAACAGAGGTGGTAGAAAATATGACATTTACAACAATGCTTTCAAGAGCAACAAATTCCCTTAAGACCTATAATAAATGTAGCATGAATATTGGAAGGGAAGGCATTCACGTTCCATGTTACACAAAGTGCATTTTCTTTGGAGCCCATCTATTACTGCAGTACTTGGGTTAAATGATACAGAGGAACTTATTTCATTTTTTAATGGAGCATTGTAAAATTACCGGCCCTTAAGAGCCTGTATATTGTCTAAGCAGGGGAGGAAAAGGAGACAACGCTGATAAAATCATAAATAGCTTTCCTATCATTGCTAGAACTCTAATTTTCTTGGTTATTGCTTGAGTTGATAAAACAAATAAAGGAAAGAACCTTAGAGAGATTTTGTTAATGGGCAAAATGAATTTCAATGTTGTCTCCCGCTGGTATTTTTATGGAAAACCTGACTAGATGGTACATGTGGAACACAGAAATCTGCATTTAGATGGAAATATTATGAAATGCATGATATCGTACAGAGTAAGTCTTTTAATGGCAATAGAAAAGTATTATATTATATGGATGAATGGAGAGGCAGCATGCCTATTGGCTTTCATGGCCAAGTGTAACCACTGCCCTGAATCTCTCACTGCCCTGAGTCTCCTTTTCTCTGAGTCTGAATCTAATATTGATTTTTTAAAAAAAATCAGCGGGGGAATTAACTCGTCCTTTGCTCAGATACATTCTGACATCTGCCTGTGACTCCTAAACTCTAAACAACGGGTATGTCCCCCTTATATACCTACTTTCATCAAAAGGTCTCACTAGGTTCAGTCCTGATTTAAGGGAAGCAATGACCTCATTTTCATCGACTTTCATGAAAGTCTAATTTGTGAAGCTTGTGATTTTTATATGCCTCAGACAAAATGTACATCTTACACAATTCCATCCATGAAAGTTTAGCTCACAAACCTCTTTTATGCTATTAATGTATAACCAAAGTGGATACTGAGCAAAATAACAGCATTTTCACAGTGAACAGATTCTAGCTTTTGTCCCACCTTCACCTTACAATGTAAATCCAACCAGCAAAACTATATGTAACATAGTAATACAGTATTTTTTACTGATGAAATTTGTTGGATAGAATCTGAACCTACCTACTTTCAAAGAAAATGTAAAAAGCCTTATTAGCAAATATCTTTGAGATATAATTCAGCTGCTGTTCATTGCCTTGATTTTGTGCATTTGTGTGACTACAAAAGCTGTAATGATTGTGAAGGCTCCAAGGGCTCTCCCCTACACATCTGTGTCAGCAAAAACATTGGAAAAGTGACTGATACCTCATTGTAAGCAAAGGGTCAGTATCTGTGGGCAGAACAGTTGGGGTCAGGGTCACTGAATTTCTCCGTGGGAAAAGGAAGTTATCTAATGGTTTTTGGAGCTTGGGATTCCTCAGTAGCAGAGATACTGCTTCTTTGATTTTTCCCTAAGATTTTTTCCTTGGCCATTATAAGGCATTGACCATAGTGCCCCAGTTGTAGCATTGTTCCTTGGCATTCTCTCTGTGTGTCTCTCTCTCTGTGTTTGTTCATTTATATTGTGGGGAGACAAATATTAGGCAACTGTGGAATAAAATATGGCCCACCTCCCCCAATTTTCCAGAGTCCAATTTATTTGAATCTAATACTGATTTCTAAAAAAAATCAGATGGATTTATTTTGACATTTTCACAGTGTATAAATTAGGGAATTCAGCTTCCAGATTCAAATGGGCAAAGGTGCTTGAATCTGGTGTGGGACTCTTCTTGTACTATCAGAGCTATGGTATGTTGAGCCCTCTTAAAGGAATTGGATCAATGGGATGAAAGCTAACAAGAGTTTTGCTGTAAATAAGTTCACTAAGCAATGAATCCATTACTATCACTAGTTTCTTTGCTGGGGTCTGTTTTGTTGCTGTTTGTACAGGCAGGGCTTAATGCAAAGTGTACATTGACTGTTGCTTCAATTGTTTCCTACAGAAATTTTAAAAAATACATTTATTGTGCGCATGTGTTTTTAAAATAATGCCCTTAGTTAATTCATACATAAATTGGGCAAAAGACAGCACTCCCCATGGATTATTGCCCCATTATTTGCTCATGGACTGTTGCCCTACCTCTAGGATAAAAAACGAGGGAGAAAGTGACTTGTTTCAAGTTCTGATTGTTATTATGCACAAACATGAAACAGTCATGTTGTTTCAGATTTTGTTCTGGCAGTTGAAACATTCAGATATGACCTTCCACTTCATTCACATCTTATTTCCAGGTCTGAAACCTTACTTGGTTTCAACATATATTTGAATGTTCTGTTTGCCTTAAAGATTGAAATAATCAGAATAACCATTAGTGAGCTTTTGAAAACCCTGTTTTTGTATCAACTGCAAATCCTTGCTTTTTAAAATGCATATGCATCAAGTTATATCCAGTGGTGGCTTAACTTACTAGAAAGTACTTCCATTGGTGTAAATTGAGAGATCTGATATTTGTTTTGGTTTTTTTTACCTTGTGCAGTTTCTTCTGTTCCCTCAGCCCTGAAGAGCAACTTTTCAGTGTATTAATTGAGTTGCATGCAAATAGGAAAGGTTAACAAAAACTGGGTGTCTCAGTTGCATTACTGTATGAGTATGTCCTCATTTTGACATTCATATATCCCACTTCATAGACAATCAGACTAATGAATACTTGAGACAGGCCCTTTTGTACATCTTATAGCAATTCCATCCATGAAAGTTTAGCTCATGAACCTCTTTTATGCTATTAATGTATAACTGAAGTGGATACTAAGCAAAATAACAGCATTTTCACAGTGAGAAGCAGTATCACAACTATAGAAAGAATTTCTGGATTAGCATCATCTTTATTCTCTCCCTGGATTCTGGAAAAGGCAACATAATTCATCTGATAAATAATAATAAATATATGTATAGATATACAGATATATATATCAATTCAATTTTCTGATTGTATTTGTGATCCTTGATTTAATTATTATATGTGTCAGAAGGTGGGTCAGGATAGGAGCTGCTACAGATGTGCACACAGCGAGCACTTAAACAAACGAGGGATATTATTCTGGACACTAGGGTGCTATTGCTAATAAAGTAGTATGAGCTAATATTGCATACAAGTGACAATATAATTTGCAAAAGCTATTATGTACAGAATAGTATATATAAACATGATATAAAAAATAACCTACTTAATGTTCCCCCTCTCATCTCTCCCTCACTCACTTTCCACTTGTGCTTTATTTCAGCTTCTTTTTTCCCTCCTTATCTCAATTACTGATACTGGAAGGTCTGTGAGTTTTCTCCTGGTTGTCTTGCGGCCAAACTACGGCTTTAACTCACAAAATGCCACTGTCCAGTGTCTGACTCTCCTTAGACACAACACAGTCCATCCTCCTGGTCTTCTCACATTTTCACAAGCCACTCCAGGATTTCCCTCTAGTCTTCCTCTTCACCTCAGGGACAGAATGCCTGAACTTGTGAGGCTCCACTAGGCTCCATTAGTCTATGTCCTCTCCAGCAGCATGTCCTGCAGCATCTTCAATACACCCCTCCCCTCTCTCTCCTGTTCCTTGCTCTTTTTCCAGTCTGTAAGCAAGATATATACATGCCACTGTGCAGGTCCCTGCTAGCATTTTCCCCTTTCTGCCCATGTGCTCTTGGTCTTGTGCTGAGTCATCTGCCTTCCCTAAAATGTGCCATGACCTTGGCACAGACCCAACTGCTTCCCTTCAGCCAGGCACTTCAACCTGCCACAATATGCTTTTCTTTCTTTGGCATTTTCCAGTTTGGGGAGGATAATTGGGCGTATTTTTAAATTAATGTATTTGTTTATCATCACAAGTGCTTATTGAAAAGAGGAATGATCCAACCCTATGCAAAATAAAATAAAGTAAATAAAAATCACTTCTATTAAGACAGTACTATTATTAGATTCAACCTATTATAGAGAGGTCTCCGAAATAAAATCCTTGATCATTGTACTTTACTAGAATCAAATTGGCTCAGAAATCAGCGATGATTTAATATCTTGTAATGAGCCATCTGACTCCAGGTACTATTAACCCATGAAGCTGTTTTGATTTGAGACTTATGACATTCATATTCATTTAAATTACATTATTATCAGAACTCTGCAGCAACAATTCATACTGGAAGTAAACAACAAAGAAAACAAGTTTCTTTGACCTCTGATTATTTAGATTATGTAAAAAAAATTAAGATTAAGGTGACTGCACAAGAATTCCAACCAGTACTTCCACTTCCAGATGTGGAGCTTACCTGTATGACATTCAAAGAAGTTAACATCCACTTTTCTTTCTCCTCTGCTTTCCATGGTGGTGGTGTAGTTTTGGGCCAGCCTGCACCTGGGTAGTATTTGCATGATGGTTACCAGCTTCCTTATCAGTGTGAGAATTTACTCTCACAATTATATTCGCAAGTAATGCCAAGAACACATTTCTATAAAAGTCAATACAACTAAAAAAGAAAGAAAGAAAAAAAGATACATTTTCAACTGAATTCTAGCTCAGGTAACTTTTTAAAATACACTCCTGAATACCCTAGAATGATATGCTTTATAACCTCAGTCAGTTCTAATTATTTTATTCCGTTCAATTTTTTACTGTGGTAATATATGCAATATATTGTATAGAAATGACAATTGTATGACTGTGTGGCATTCCTGCTTCTACTGCTGTATCACTGAAAGTAATGGGGGCACCTGAAATGACTTGGCTCTAGGCATCCTATGGGAAATTGGTTCTCTAGGGGTTAATGGATGGCGATGCTTTTGTTGAGTAATTAGATATTATGCTGTACTTCAAAGATTGTTTTCAAAGCAAATTTTTGTGTCCTGGAGACTAATGACTATTACTCTAATATGTTTTTAACCTTCAATACTTTTCAAAGGCACTACTTTGTCTGCCCAGTGTTAAAGAGTGGCAAGAAATATGCTTCTAATCTGGACAGCATATTGCAATGAAAGGGATAAACAGACAAAGAAAACAATAGACATAATTATGTTTTTGTTACACACACACACACAACACACACACACACATACAGTGTGTGTGTGTGTGTTTGGGTGTGTCTGTGTGTCTGTGTGTCTGTATATATCTATCTATCACATGGATCACTTAAATTTTATGGAATATTGATAACAAAATTGTGCAAAGCATTGATTCTATAGCTGTGTAAAGCACCCCTTCATACCACCGAGCACAGATGTCCATGTCTAGTCTCAGCAGTCACTTTAAGGTCCCTTTCTGGTTTGCTGAGCCAAACCAGAAAGATATTTCTGCTTCACTTTGGCAAGAGTCCTGGTAAAAGTGTCTTTGGTGCATGCAACACAGGCTCAGAAGACCAGGAAAGGACCTTGAAGTGGCCATGACAAATCTTTGAGAGATATACTGTAGGTGCCTTGATGCTCTGGGCAATGGCTTCAGAGTGGTACACAGCCCTAGTTGAATACAATATTTTTTGCACAGCCTTAGTTGAATGTTGTTGGAATGGTAGCATGTCACCTGGAGCAGTCCCCAAATGTTCCCCACTTAAACAGGTTGAGGCACAGGGGAATTTTATGGTAAAAAAATTATCATATATGGAGAATTTATCATATACACTGAAAGAGGTATTACAATTACTTGGAAGAGTCTATGCCTCACTTACTGTTCTACATTACAAACACTTGTTAATGAAGACATGTTTTAGGGATTATACTCAAATGGTTGTGTCCCCACCACATAGTGGCAGGAATCTATGTCACCAATTATTAGGTAAGTATGGTTATATCTGGCTCCAAGGGATTGCAAAACAAAACAAACAAAACAAACAGGTTCAACGGCCATATGCATTCCTGAAGTTTCTGGTTTGGTGACCCATTTCACATTACCACTACAGTAAGAGATGAAACCATATTGTTACAATATCATATGCATATAATATGTAAAAATGATCAAATTCATGCAAGACTTGTGTCAGACATTTTTGTCAATTCCTCCAGGAACAATCCAATTTAGAATTTAGCTAGATATTGGTTAGAAGTAGATAGCAAAGAAGTCATATACAGTACATATATCAGAATAAACTGTCCTTAACAATTTGATTCCATTGTTTACCTTTGAAATGCATTAGCAGGGTGAAATGCCACTTATGAGCAATAAAACAGATGAACAAAGCTTAATAATTCAGGCAATTTAAACAAAACAGCTTGCTCTTCTAGTGAAGCTATTCAGATTCCAGTGTTTGGTAAATCAAGTTCCCCAGAGCAGATCTATCTTTTAATAATAAATGCCTGCTCTGGTGTGTTATTTTTTCAGTTAATACAACATATTGTCATTTAGTTTTTGTTTTATTTTAAATGTTGTCAAGTTGCCGTGAGTTTGCATTATACAGAAAAGGAGGAGAGAAGGTTATCAACAATTTACAGGCTGAAGTGACCAGAAATTCAGTGAGCAAAGGGCTTAATCAATGCCCTGATCTCTGGGTCACTTGTTATTATTAATGAGTCTGGGGTAGGTTTTACTACAAAAAAATAGCAATATATTTATACAAATTGTCCTAATTGTTTTGGTTCTTTTGCCTTTGTTACTTAAGGTTTTTTTTTTCTTTTAATATGTGTTATTTCCCCAAGACCCACATTAAAAAAAAAGGATGGCTATCTTTGTGGTATGTTATTTTATGATGACACAATGCAGAGGAATAGAATTGAGATTTCCAGTGCCTGTGTGTGAGCTTAAGTGTCTTCTCTTCTTCCTCAACTATGTTAAGCCTTTTCAACAGCCTGTACATATATTTTATTCTGATTTTACTGAAACAAAATTCAAATTGGCATGGCTCACTTTCATGCTGTCTGGAGATGGGGTGAAAAAACTGGGCTACTTGCAATTTCTGGATTACAGGATATCTCTCTAAATGAAAGGCCCAAGCTTTGATTGCACGGACATTATACAACAAAAGGGTCTACTTTATTTACACATTCCCAGTGTTCTGTCAGAGATTGTATTTCTCAACATAAGGTTGCCACCAGCATTATCCATTCTAGCATCTGCTATGCAGAACATTCTTCCCCACTGAGTGCAGATGGGCTTCTAAGCATTCAGTGGTCCTATTGACAACTGAAGGAACATCTGCATGTTTGAACACTTCTTACTTCTTTGTATTGCTAAGCAACTGTAGTGGCCGTGGGTTGTTTTAAAACTCTCATTGATGGTTTTTGTCATTTGTTGAGTCGCTGCTAGAATGCTGTGTGATTCATTTGTTCATTGTAAAGTGTTGTGAGATAAAATGGTTTGCCATAAATAAATAAATGCATGTGTGCATGCTCAGGTGACTGGGCCTCAGTTCCACGCTGATACTCAAAATCCCTCCCCATAGGAATTAATATGCTTTTAATAAGTTTGAATGTTCCTAATTGAAACATTATTAAGAATTAGTTATGAACAGAATAATAAATGAACGTTAACCTAAATAACTGAATTCTACATATCCTGAACGATTATATGATGTGCTTGGCCTTGTCTTTTCTTTTTAAATTAGCTTAAAACATTCTTTTTAAGTTGCAACTCTTCTGGCAACCATAAAGCATTTGGTCTGGCAGTCCAGTAAACTGATCCATTAGAATCAAACATTAAAACCATTTCATATTTTAAAATAAAACCTTTGTAATTCATGTTAGTACAGGTGGCAACAAAGGTCCGCATAGTTAAAGCAATGGTGTTCCCCGTAGTAACATATGGCTGCGAGAGCTTGGACCATAAGGAAGGCTGAGAGAAGGAAGATCGATGCTTTGGAACTGTGGTGTTGGAGGAAAATTCTGAGAGTGCCTTGGACTGCAAGAAGATCCAACCAGTCCATCCTCCAGGAAATAAAGCCAGACTGCTCACTTGCGGGAATGATATTAAAGGCAAAACTGAAATACTTTGGCCACAGAATGAGAAGACAGGACACCCTGGAGAAGATGCTGATGCTAGGGAGAGTGGAGGGCAAAAGGAAGAGGGGCCGACCAAGGGCAAGATGGATGGATGATATTCTAGAGGTGACAGACTCGTCCCTGGGTGAGCTGGAGGTGTTGACAACCGACAGGAAGCTCTGGCGTGGGCTGGTCCATGAGGTCACAAAGAGTTGGAAGCGACTAAATGAATAAACAACAACAACAACAGGTGGCAAGTAAAAGCCAAGAATGGCAAAGTTAACATTCTTTGATGGATTAATATTTGATAATTTTCATCCTGATATTGACAAGCTGAAACTATGAACATATATTATTATTATTCATTCTGTCTGTCTGTCATATTGAACATAAAAAAAAAAAAAACATGTTTTCCTTCCTTCTGTTTAATGGACTGTAAGGTATTGACCTGGACCTACAGGATGCTCATTTCTGTGATTGATGGAATCCTCCTAAATAACATATATCCAGTTTTTCTGCATGCAGTCTTACTTACAGTTTTGAATATATTAAAAGATGCTTGACATCTCATACATTCTTCTTTTTTCTTTTTTTGGTGGGGAGAGGATGGGTTTAATCAACAACGTCAGTTTTTTAAAAGACACGTGAGAAATTAGGTTTGTAGAAAAGCATTCTACTTCTCAAGGAAACAAAAACAATACTTCAACAAATCTACTCAGTGTCTTTGTAAAGGACAAGAAAAAAAACTGCATAGGACTGTACAGAAAATGGAACATTTGTTTTGTTTCAGACCTGGAAGAATACAGTAGGGTTGTATCAAACAGTTTCAGAGGCTGTTTATACATCACCCACTCTGACCATATTGCTTAAGGCACTGCATTCTCTTGCAGGCTTGATGTATCTGTTTCAAGGCCTCCCCATGTTATCTAAACATGCATGAGTTTGTTCTTTTTTGTACCAATCTCGACTCCTGGTGACTGCGTGGACTAGTCCCTGCAGTTTCTTGGCCAGATCCTCAGAAGTGGTTTGCCGTTGCCTCCTTTCTAGGGCTGAGAGTGACTCATGTTAAGACAGGCCTAGAATTCATCGTCTCCTTGTTTCTAGCTTAGTGCTTTACCACTATACCAAACTGACTCTCAGACATGCATGTGCTTCACTTTAATAGCAATCCCAAATAGAGTCTTTTGTGCACAAGAAAAGGCCTTTGAACTATCCTTTCCCTAATCGTAGATAGTACACAGTATCTCAGTCTTTCAAGAAGCACGTTTGGAAGAGCACTTTATGCTTCTCCAAATGATTTGCACAATCCTACAATATAGCTCACTTCCAAGCATTCTAACAATAGAACAAAGTTTGAAATGGCTTAAATTTCCTATGTTCCCTTGCTCATTTGTGCTTTACGTGAAGACCACAAGAGCCATTGTTGTGGCACTTCCAGGCTAACTGTCACCTGCTAACCAAATTTCAGAAAAATTGGCCAAAGGGATAATTTTGAAAATATTTTGGAAAGCATTAGAAGAAATTTTCATCAGAAATAATGAGAATACATCTTTGATTTCATCAACTGAAAAAGCATTAATTTATATTAGAATTCATTATCTGAAAACTCTCTCCTGCTTTTAACACAGAAATCTTTATATTAACTCTTTAATCTTTAAATTAACATATGAGGTACTCAGCCTATACATTAACAAGAGAGAAGAGCTAGTCTCTTACATTATTTTAGAATGTTCCTCAGTCTGAAGATAAATAAGACCTGCAGGCAAGTACAAATTTTACTTCCTTCTATTCCTATGAGATTTTCCTTTCCTTTTTTTAAAAAAAATTAACCCCACCAATTTTGTAAGCATACTTATCCTGCTTACATAACAATATTAAGCAATAGATCTGACAAATATCGTATTTTTCCAAGCTGCCTGCCAGCCGGTAGAAACCCAGCAGTAGCAAGAGTGTTATTCTTTGCTAATGATTTCGCTCGCATATAAGGATCGCTAAAAAAAAAAAGGCTGTTGATATTTAACTGTATGGACATTAACACTGCAATAACAGGGCACAAGAGCAGGATGTATATTCACACACACATGTACCAAACCAGCATTTTACTAGTATTCTTCATATTTAAACATTTCGACATTAGAAACACCTGCATGTGAAGGATACTAATGCATTATTTGCCTTCAAGAGAAAGCACAAAATAAACCAATTTATATTTACATAAATAGGATCTGAGCTGGTAGTCCCTGACCAGAAAAGAGATCTTAGAATTGGGGTAGTCAGTTTAATGCAAAAGTCAACTTAATATGCAGCTGTTGGGAGGGAGGGAGGGAGGGAGGGAGGGAGAGAGAGAATAAGAAGGAAATTAAAAATAGAACTGCAAGTATAATGTAATGTCATTATAAAAATCTACAAAAAGACAATATTTGAAGTTTTGTGTACCATTTTGATCACTGTACTTTAACAAGGTTATTATAGAGCTAGGAAAGGGGGTAAAAACAGGAAATGAAAATTATTAGAGGGGATGAAACACCTCCCCTAAGAGAAAACACTACAGCAGGGATTTTAGCTTGGAATGAAGGAAGGTAAGGAAAGATATGATAGAGATACATACAATTATGCATGGCACATATAAAGTGGCATGGGCAACTGAAGTGTTGCTACTTCTCACACACTGTTAAAATTTGAGGTCAACTATTGAAATTAAACACAGGGAGATTCAGGACCAACAGAAGGATTTTTTTTTTTCATGCAGCACACAGAGGAACTGTGGAATTCACTGCCAGTAGTTGTGAAAATGTCGGCAAACGTGGATGGTCTTAAAAAAGTTTGTAATGGATCAAGTTACCAATGGCTACAATGACTACTAACATTGATGGCTATTTCGTACTGCCTGAATCAAAGGCAGCATGACTTATATTCTGGTTGCTGGGCAGTGACAGTGGAGGAGACCTATCATCTTCCAGTGCAGGATTGTGAGATTCCCAAATTTATCAATTGGCCACTGTGTGACACACAAAGTCGACATGCAATTTCCCTCTTAAAATTAACTCCTGCACCACTCCTTCGACTCCTGCGCAGTCGAAACCAACAGCAGCATGAATATGACTAGTCACTGATATTTCACTGACTCTGGGAGAAAGTTTAGAAATCACAAGACACAAAACAACAGGCCACTGCTAGCAGCTGAAGCAGTCAAGATGGCCAAGTTTTGCTTCAAGCTTAGAACAAAACTCATGAAACTCGCCTGTTTTGTTTCCGACACAAAATACTTAAAAAAATGTTTTGCACATGTCCAAAGTGATCTGGTTCATCATAGTGGATATAGTCCTATATTTACAATCAACTTTCTCTGCATGTTCACTAGAGTAGTAATCACTAGCACTACTTGTGGGTTACCTGCACACCGTCCCCCACCCAGCAGCAGCCACTTGCCTGCTAGCAAGCCTCTGGGGCTCGCTTAACGACCCTCAAGCCCCAACTATGGCAATGGGGATTGCGTTGCTAAGTGATGCGGTCACATGACCACAACGCTTAGCAACAGAAATCTGGGCCCCAATTACTGTTGTTACCTGAGGACTACTGTAACCCTCTTCACTTTGGAGGATATAAGGCAAATGCCAAAGTCTGAACTGATGGAGGTCAGAAGAATTGAGGCCAATGAACTTGTGAAGAGATAATATTATAGGCCTTATTGCTAAATTAAAAATAAATCACTAGATCCAGACATATCTTTCTGAGAGGCTTTGAAAAACTCAGATGTGAAACTGCTGATCTTCAGACAAAAATAACCAGCCTCTTTCTAATATTGGCACTTGTCCACAAGGAATGGAAAATGGCAAAAAATAATAATAATCTAATTTTCAACTATTCAAGCCACCTGCATGCCTATTCTGGATAAAATAGTAGAAAGTGATAATCAAGCATATGGAAGAAGAATTTTTATTTCAGACAATATCAGTTTTGACAACTGATGTACCATTTAAGCAATGGCAAAAAGACATTTCTAAGTTTATATGGCAAGGTAAAAAACCAAGAATTAAATACAAATTGTTGCAAGATGCCAAAGAAAGAGGGGGATTAGGACTTCCTGACTTGAAATTATATTTTGATGTTTGGTATGGATGAAAGATTGAGTGACTTTGAGGAACAAGACCTTATTGGAGCTGAAAGGTCATGATTTGAGATTTGGGTGGCATGGCTATTTGTGGTATGAGAAAGCTAATATAGATTTTAAAAATCATTTTATTAGGCATGCCATATTGAGAGCTTGGAATAGGTATAAAGCAAGATTGTCTCCTAAAGTTCCTTTATGGTTGTCACCCCAAGAAGGGCTTTTTAGACAATAGTGAAACCAACATGGTTAATGTATGCTAAATTACTGACTTTTGTTGAAGAAGAAACCAAACTAAAAAGGAAAGAAGAATTGAAAATGAAAGGTTGTGCTTGCCATTGGTTTACACAGTGCACAGCTGACAGAAAGATTTAATTTGGATAAAAAGATTTATAATTTTGCAAATGAGAAAACTCAGTTTGAACTGGATTTGTGTACTAATGATGAGCATGTTATTGCTAAGATGTACAAACTTTTATTGGAAATGAATATGGAAGATGATTGTGTTAAAGCTTGTATGATTAAATGGGCAAATAATTTTGGATACAATATCATGCTTGATCAATGGGAGAATATGTGGAGCAAAGGTATGAAATTCACACTGAATTATAAGTTGAAAGATTAATTGTATAAGATGATGTATGGTTGGTACTTAACTCCTGATAAACTGTCAAAGATGTATAAGGAAATATCAAGTACCTGCTGGAAATGATCTCAAGGTGAAGGTGACTTTTTACCAGTTTGGTGGACTTGTAAGAAAGCTAAGAAATATTGGGACCAGATATGTACCTCAATTCAAAGAATTCTTAAGGTGAATGTACAATTGAAGCCAGAAGTTTTTGTTTTTTTTTCTAGGCTTGATGGATAAACAGTTTGAAAGAAAATTTGGGACTTTGTTTTTATATATGATAACAGCAGCAAGACTTCTGTATGCACAAAGGTGGAAGGACTTACAAATTCCTACTGTGGAAGATTGGATGGTGAAATTAATGGAATTGGCAGAGATGGTGAAACTGACTGTGTTGATTAAAGAAAATAATTTGTCTAACTTTGTTTCTACTTAGAAACCACTTTTGGAGTTTTGCTTGAAACTGACAATGACATTTTGATTTTGGGATTTGACAATTAGGACTGTATAAGAATATAGAAATAATGTGTACTATAGTTAAAAATAGAGTAAGAGGTTAATGCATTTTTTTTGGCTTTATCTGTACTGAAGACGGTTGGAAGTCATTCTTTTTTCTATGCCTCTTTCTTTTTATTTCTGCCCTTTTAAGTTTGTTCTTTTTTTGTTTCTTCTTTCTTCAATCTCTTTCTATCTTTATATAGTTTACTTGTATTTTGAAATTTAATAAAGTTTCTTTTTAAAAAAAGCATATGGAAGAAGACATCTTGCTGAAGAAAAATTAATATAGCTTCTGCCAAGGTATGTTTTCTCTTCTGACCATCTAGACCAGCATAAAAAAACCAAACATGTGAGAAATCTCTTGGGATTATATTATAACATATTGTCTTTACTTCCTTGAAATAAAAACTATTGCTCCATCTGATCATTTCAACCATAGCTGAACCAACGTTTGAGGGGACCCTCTCTTTATGTGGGAATTAGGGCAGTTGTCCCCAATTGTTTATCCTCTCCCAAAAGTCATTGGATAGGCCCAATTATTCAGGGTGGTAAAATAAAGAAAAATGATTCTGTGACACCCCCAGAATGATCTCTTCAAACAGATTGAATGGGTTTGAAAATGGCAAAAGCAGTTTAGTGTCAGCAAATGAAGGGTATTACACATTGATACGAAGTATTCAGATTTTGCATCAGTCACAGTGGAGTTACAGTCAATACAAATATCAATGCAGTGTGCAATTGTTGCAAGTAAAAAAGGCAAATTCCAGGCTAGCAGTAATTAAGGAAAGGATTAAAAATAAAATTGAAAGTATAGGAATGCCATTACAAGTGTTTGATGTGGTCACACACAGTTCCAATCATGAAAACTGTAAAAAGATAGTACAGGGAAATATATAGAATATGTAGAAAAGAATAACCAAAGTGTTGCTGAATCCATCTTTTATACATCTGGGAGCTATAGAAACTGCAAATGAGTATCATAGTTCCTAATTCTGGATAAATATCATGTGATGTTCATATATGTGTCAATCTTCAAATGCCAACAACTGAATTCTACTTCTGGATTCCAAAGTAAGTCTTTTTAAATTCAGAGAGGCACTTTCACTGGTAGTGGGTACTGGTAGTTCTCACACAATCAGAAATAAACAGCCTGGCATCAGATCTGTCTATTACCAAAACAAGACACGTATGGAAACTGGGCCTCCCGCCCCAAAGAGATGGATGTCTGTCTATTACATTGATTGAGTGCAAAAAAGAGGCAGAAGAAGTTTGAACCTTGCTTTCAGAATAAATAGAGCATGCATTTGATACACGGCAGTTGCGGGGTTTTAGTATTGTTTTCTGAAATAAGGGCATCATAGCTTTTCTTCAATAAACTGTACATGAGCTTTTGTAACCTTGGAAATCTCTTCTTAAAGTTTTTTGCATTGCCAGCTAAGGAAAAGATGATAGTTAGAGCCTTAGAGATACTGAAGGCTTTCGTTGTGGTCGAAAAAGTATTCTGCATTATAAATGGCATCCCTATTTATTATTTCTCCAGTCACTCCACAACTCTAAACTGAAAAAAGAATCTATAAGAGTGAATGTAGTCTTTTGCAGAATTAAATCAGACTTACTCTTAACGGCCTGCTTAGTGCTTGCATATGGGTTGCCATGGTTTTTTAGATAAGAAAAAATGAAAGAATTTTAATATACTATTTGGCATTTATAGAGAAGAATTAAAATTGTATTTGGCATATTTATTCAAATATGAAATATAGTTAGGATTAAATTTACTTCTGTTCTGATCCGGTATGGCAGAAGAAGGCCGTAATTGCTTATTCATGCCTGTTAGGACATTGATTGGAGCTTGGTTTTACATTACTTCAGGCCTTAATCTTTTAAAAAGTTCTGAGTAAACTCAGCTGAAAATTCTCTGTGTCTACTCCCATTGAAGATAAGTAGGATGCATTTTACTTAGGATGCAAAGCAGCAACATTACAATGGAGCCTGCTTTTCCGTAACAAATATTAATTTGGTTAGGTAGTGTTGAATCTAATTTCTTTTAATTATATAGGCCTTGTGTCTTCAGGAGACTGATCACTCTTGTGAGAAAGTAATTTCCAGACTGCTTTAGTATAATCAAGGAGCTGAAAGATGCAGACACAGAACAATGGCACCATCAGATCTTATATTATCATAAATCTACTGTAAATATTCTGGGTATCGGACCATGTGAAGCTATTATATACATTGTGTGCTGTTTTTTCTTGGAGGAGAGACAGGAAGCAAAAGCCATTCCCCATCTTCCCCAAAACCAGATATGCTGAATTAGAATAGAATTGAAATTCCCTGTCATTAGTTTAGAATGTGTACATTCCCACATTCGGATTCTTTTCTGCTTCTCGTGCTTTTGATAAGGGGCTCGGAGGGTTTTTTGCACACAAAACATCATTTTGTAACAAAAACTGAAAACGTGTGCAGTATATTCCATTTAAAATTAGACATAACAGCACGCACAGTCCAGCAACACCTCTAGATGCAGAAGGGCCTCCCTTCCATTTTACTGTTTTTTTAAATTAATTTTTATCAAATAAGGTTTTTACAAAGTAAAAACAGTACAAATTTAAAGAAAAAAGAGAGTAAAGTAAAAGGAAAGTGATAAGTAAATAGAAAAGAAATGAAAGGAGAGAGACAGAGAGAGAGAGAGAGAAAGAGAAAGAAAGAAAGAAAGAAAGAAAGAAAGAAAGAAAGAAAGAAAGAAAGAAAGAAAGAAAGAAAGAAAAATATATAGATACAAAGGAGTGGCTTCCAATCTTTACAGCAGTTATAAATACATTTATATTTTATCCTCTCTTTCTAAGGTTATATCATGGCTCCCTTCTTTCCATATTCTACCCTTTCTAATCATCAAACCCATAAATCACATGTTGATTTTTTTTTTTCCATTTTCAGCAAGAAGTCCATAAGGGGTTCCTTCCATTTCACTGTTTGCATAAAATGCAAATAGTTGGCCATGAAATTGTTTCTCAGTATTGGCAGTTGGACAGCATCCTGCACTGCATTCAAGGGCAGCTATCTAGTTTATTGGTAATTTATTATTTTTAAAAAAAATACTTGTGTAGCCAACTCTTACTGGAAACATCCCACATCCAGCCTATATGTGTTTTCCGACACTTACAAACACAAGCTTTTAAAAGAGAAACAATCTTTTTTTTAAAAAGGCTACCAGTGTTTTTAGGGGACACAGGCTGGACTTCACAAGCACACTGTTCTGTTCTTCCCCTGCTGTACCCTGTTTCCCATTATCTGTTGTCTCATGGGATCACCTGATTCTGCTGAATAACACAGGCAGCTCTGAACACAATACCATAAAAATTCAAAGGTGTATTAAATATCCCATGAGGAGACATTCAGATTTTCATCCTTAAAAGTTGTATCTGTTAAACACTGAAAACCAATTTAGTATTT
This sequence comes from Candoia aspera, assembly GCF_035149785.1. NCBI lineage: Eukaryota > Metazoa > Chordata > Lepidosauria > Squamata > Candoiidae > Candoia > Candoia aspera. The sequence continues at coordinate 101,965,665 of NC_086153.1, forward strand.
TTTTTAAAAAGGGCTTAATTTATTATTAATGAAATTGGTTCAAATTCCATTGTTTGATCCATTTTAATTATGTAACTGGCGTTAGCATGACTGAATCACAGGTTCAGCAGGGCTGCTTTAATTCCATCTGCTCCAAACTGTAGGAAAAGTCAAATCTTTTTAAAGTAGCAGATGAAGCTGCTTTATTCATTCAGGCCTTGGAAAAGTTCATGGTTTACATGGTAGGGGGTCTTTTCTTCTGTTTCATGAAATCCTGATGTAAAAATTGTTTTCTGTGTTTCATCCAAATCTCAAATGATGGAGTTCTGTTGAATGAGATCTTTGTACAAAATAATTTCCCACCTGGCATAGTCAGATGAATCAGGCCAAATGTAACAAAGACTGCTATTTCACTAATTTATTTTGACACACTTTTATATAATACTGTTGAGATTCACTTGTGAGATTATACTGTCCAACACATGCATGCATAAATACTGTGGAGGGTTTCTTCCTCAGATTTGTCTTCCTGTATTACAGCCTGCAGTAGCAATTAATTTCAGTCAAAGTTTTGTTGTTTCTTCAAGCTGACATGTATCCAAATACATCTTGGAGACTGTTCCCAAAGCACTAGGTTGGCAACCTGTCGTTGAATCCAGCATGAAATTCCAGCATGGGACGAAATCTCTTAGCACTGACCCTGGACCCTGATTTTCACCACGTACTGAGCATGCAGCATTGTGCAAGGGAATTGTGCTGCTTGGTTTGAACTATTCTTAAATGGAAAAGATAGGAGACAGCTGTCTCTTTCTATAGAAAGGACTCTGGAAATGTGAATTGCAGTTCAGCATTGCAATACGTTTCCAGTACTGGGAGGATGTTGGAGCTGGCCATACCGCTGGGCAGGATGAAACAGCCATTTTTAAAATAGGCCAGAAATACTATATGTATTGGGCCCAACCCCCCTCCACAAATTGCTCTCCTGATTCACTTCTTAGAGTGTCTGTCCCAATACCTCACTCTAAACCTTAGAAGGCTTGGTGTCTTAAGACTTGCCAAGTTTCTTGTCTCCCCCTGTTGTCTTACTCAGGATCCTCCAAAGTGAGATTTGGAGCAGATGCTCCCAAAGGAGTTTGCCAGCCTCTCTGAGTGAAGTGGCTGTAATGGCTCCTTGTGCTGTAGCTCCACAGTCAATCCCTTGTAGTCACCTCATTGACTTCCCCTGAGGATCAACTGTTGGTAGAACGAAGCTCTGTTCAAGACGTTTCTGCTGATAAGAAGGGGAAACTAATCCTTACCTGTTACCCCCTCCTTCCTCACTACAGACTTCATATTCCACACTAACTGGATTTCTGTAGTAAATCAGAAGTCACCTGTGAGGAGAAGGACTTCCCTTCTTCAGGAAACTGATTCTTGATCTTACCTATTGAAAACTTCTGCAAACTTTGCAGCACAATTCAAAATTCAGCAAGGAAGAAAAAAAAAACTTACAATCAGACTCTTGACTTTGGATGAGAAGAATTCTCTTTTTAAGCTTGCGTGGGTGAGTAAGCTAGAAAGAGATTTTACATTTGCATCAGAAAAAAGAAGGGACACGTTCGCTTAGGAATAGTCTACTGGCAGCTGCATGCTAATTGTGGGAGGCAATGAAGCAAATACAACAAGGCCAAAGCCAAACGTGAGTGGTGTAATCCATTCCTTCCGCCACTCCCTCTCTCATCGTATTTCTTTTTTTCTGAAATTCTTTGTTTTCCAAACAACAAGTTTCAAGAGAAAAGATGAATTCTATCAGAGGTCCAAGATGATCACTTTTAAAGGGCTTCTGAAATCAGATTCAGATGTGCACCTGATTCCCAGCTCTGTAGATTGCTTCTGCATCTTTCCCCTGGTCTTCTTTCTAGAAGTATAGGTAAAGGTAAAGGTTTCCCTTGACGTAAAGTCCAGTCGTGTCCAACTCTAGGGGGCGGTGCTCATCTCCGTTTCTAAGCCGTTAGAGCCGGCGTTGTCCGTAGACACTAATGGGGTTTTATTATAAACACTATAGAATAATACTAGGTTTTATTCTGGTACAAAGAAATCTCTCACATGTGGACATAGGCACACAACCACCACCAGTGGTGACTTTTCCATGCCCTGAAATGACAACAGGCTCTGGCCTGTAATTAAAAACTCCAAGCATGTGCAACCAATTCAGTAACTTTAGGCCAACCAGGTGAGGAGACAGATGGGTATGTGCAAAGCTCCTTTATATACAGCCCTGAAGAGCTCAGCTCACTGAAGATGTGAGAAGTGTCTGGGTTTTGCTTTTGGAAGCAAGACAAGGGCCAAATGTTGTTGCTGGCAACTGTTCAGTGCGCTCAGTCAGGTCCATGTGCAGATTCCGCCAGCTTGAGGAGAAATGTGCCTGAGTCTGCCCTTGACTGACTCCAGGGTTCTGCTCAGAAGGGGGAACATGCTGTTGAGAAATAAATTTCCCTCCTCTTAATTACAGGCCTTGCCATCTTCTGCCTACTTCATGTGTAAATCATCTAATCATAAACAATTCCCCTTCACAGTTCAACACAGATTGGATGTAATTTCCTGACAACACCAATCTGTTCATTGCATAGTATGCAAGCTCAAGAATAATATTAGAGACTTTTTAGGCCTTCTGAGAGGGACATAGAAGCGATAAAAATAACAGCCAGGAAGGGATCTGATTATGCTTCTTAACATGTGTTAGATTAATGTGGCTCCTGGAGTATTTCTGAAAGTTGGAGTGCTGAGACTCAATTTTCTGTAATTGCCCACTGTACTATGAGTTTAGTTTCTGTTTGATAGAAGGGGAGCTAAGGACCATTCTATAGAACAACCTGCCCCCAAAGAGTTAGGTTTTACTCATCCAGCTGGGGGAAATGGGATTGGTAGCTTACAAACCTGAAAGGTATCAAGTTAGAAAAAATGGATATGAAAAGTATGAGTAATATATACATTCAGTTAAATGCAACACTATTTTTTAGCATTTTTTATACCTACTTATGAGCAACTCTCATACTTCATAAACAATAATGCAATCAGTATAAATATCATACCCACAAGAAGCCATGCCCCAAAATGTACTAAAAATAAGTATTAACATAGTAATTGGCTAAAATAATGATGAAGCAATCCTAAGAGGGACGTGGTGGTGCTTCAGGTTAAACTGCTGAGCTGCTGAGCTTGCTGATTGGAAGGTCTGCAGTTCGAATCCACGTGATGGGGTGAGCTCCTGTTGCTAGTCCCAGCTCCTGCCAATCTAGCAGTTCGAAAACATGCAAATGTGAGTAGATGAATAGGTACCGCTTTGGCGGGCAGGTAACGGCATTCTGTTTAGTCATGCCGACCATGTGACCACGGAAGTGTCTACGGACAAACGCCGGCTCTTCGGCTTTGAAACGGAGATGAGCACCGCCCCCTAGAGTCGGACACGACTGGACTTAATGTCAAGGGAAACCTTTACCTTTACTAATCCTAAGTATATATTCAGAAGTAAGCTTTGGTGTAATTTAATTTCAGGAAGCATGTAGTTAAGAGGTGAAAAATTCTAAGGGTTGGGGGTTTTTTTTGGTGCCACACATATAATCCATCTGGGGAAGATATGAAGTAGATGTCCTGTACTGTCCTAACTGCCAGGAAACACGCTGAGACAAGGAACGGGTCTCTAATATTTATTGCTAGTACATAACAGGAATCCTAACAAACTGAAGAAGCGTGGGAAAACCCAGACATATAAACCCCAAAGGTTAAGGCGGTCCCGATCTGTGTCTCTTTGAATGGCTGACCAATTCCTCAGTGCTACGCATGCGCTTGATAGTCTGGATGGGAGCCCCCTGCTCGCCATCCTTACTCATGACATGTACTGTATATATAACAGCATATACAACATGACATCATATTTTTCTCTTTTTGTTTTTAGGGCTTGGACTTTGGAGTTTTACTTACTTAAATAAAAATTAAAGTATGTCTAACACACTAAGCATTAATTGGTGTTATTTCTTTATTGGCCAAAAACTGTCAGGACATTGTTCCACAGCTTGATGCTATGCCTCAGACTGTTGATGGCAGAATTCCCAGGGCTCTGGGGATAGCTTCTTGCTCTACTATGGAGGACTGAATTCTTTACAAGTAAGCAGAATAGGAGGTGGGAGAAAGAGAGTTGCTGAACCAAAATAATGAAGAACTGAATTACCAGCAATCTCCAAAAATGCCAGGTTCTTGAGTCCACCTATGGCAAGGATGTACTGAACCAGATTGGACCTTCATGGGCAATGTGGGTCTAGATGGATATTATCTGTAAAGGTCTCCATCCTTTGTGGTAGACAGCAAAAATGAAGACAGACAAAAACCACATACATACAGACTCCTTGTTTCCTAGTAAAGTATTACATAACAATAGATTGGTATGATTTATTCATATTTTTTCTTCTCTGGCAAATCTAGTATTGATGTCATTTGCAATAGGGAGACTTCATTTGAATGAACAGGAAGCAGTGCTTGGTATATTATACTCATTATAAATACAGCCCTTGCCTTTGTCAAGGTCTCTGTTTTTTTGGCAGGATGTTATTATGTTGCTAGAATATTTTAGTACTGATACACAGTGGAAATTCAAATGGAAGAGGCATCTAAAATGCAAACAAATGTATGTCCTGGTAAAAAAAGTAAATGAAAATGTATTGCTGATTTAATTTTCCAAATATTAATGAATTTCCACATGTTCAAGTCCCATAGAAAATGCCATTGAATTCCAAGTTATGTGGTTGTATGGAGCCAAGCCCAAGTTGCATGTTTAATGATTTACTAACTATTGGGATTCAATATTTATGAAAAATTGACACAAGCTGTATAGGGCATAAGAACAGAAAAATCCAATATTGATTAAGTACAAGGAATAAAAGCAAAAGTAATAGCCTTAGGAAATGATTTAGCACAAGCTTGTTTCTGATCATATTTCACCAGGCATTCTTGCTCAGCTTTGCTCTGATATGTTAACTTCAACACTTGGGGGAAAAAACAACAAAATTGGCAAGTCAACAACTGCTTGGTGGGTCGAAAAATGTGAGCTTTGCTTAGGTGCCAGCAAAGAAAGCCATGGGTTGTCAAAGTCCTGTTAACAATATTCCTGTGTTTACAACATTTCACAACATGATTTTACTAGATGCCTGCAGTCATGGAGTCTGTTCAATCTAGATATGAAACTTTCATTTTCTTTTTGTTCTTCATTGGCCCCACAAGGTCATTAATTTGCAATACTGCAGAAATAGTAGAAGCTACTCCTAATTCACCTCATAATTCAGTATCTCATGAATGAAGAACTGGTCTATCTCCATCCCTAGATTATAGATATGGCAACTACTATATTCCAGACTGACAGCCTCGTGTGGCGCAGAGTGGTAGGCGGCAGTATCGCAACCGAAACTCTCCCCACGACCCGAGTTTGATCCCAGCGGAAGCTGGATTCTCTCTCGGGTAGCCGGCTCAGGTCGACTCAGCCCTCCACCCTTCCGAGGTTGGTAAAATGAGCACCCAGCTTGCTGGGGAAGGTGACGACTGGAGAAGGCAATGGCAAACCACCCTGCTATAGTCTGCCAAGAAAATGTCACGAGAGCACCATCCCCCCAAAGGGTCAGACATGACTCAGTGCTTGCACAGGGGACCTTTCACCTTTCATATTCCAGACCAGTTTATTGTTCACCATACTATAAAGCTCTGCAAAATTGATGACAATTACAACAGTACAAGGCAAAATGCCCTTTCCCCAGAGTTTTTTCTCCCTTGGCAGATTCTTTTTAAAGACACAGAAAGTTGTTTAATGTAATTGTCCACACAGATCAACTATGCCAGCAGTGTTAATGAGACAGCCATTAGTACTCTGGCCCACAAAGTTCTCAGCTCTCTGTCTCAATCTTTCCTTCCATACCCCAAATTAAGGTCTTTTACATGTTTTGGGGCTGTTTCTCTCTCTGCCCCTTCCCAATTTATCTTCCTTTCCCCTGAATTTGAGGCCTCATTGCTCAGAAATAGCTGGGGGCCTTTAGTTGGAGGTATTTAGCATCTTTCCATTGATCACCACTTGGGGAGGGCTGCACTCAAAGCTGGTGTGAAGGCTAGAATGGTGAGATCAAAAGCAAAGAACTTCCATTGCAATAACAATACACAGATGTCAACTACTCCTTCTGCTCCAAAGTGAGAAACTCCCAGTCTGTTACTCCATACTGTGAGAAGGAAGAAATGTAAGAGCTGAACTTTGATTGTGCTATATATATGGCTGGCATCTTACATTCAGCACTTGCTGGATTTCTTCATTAATGGCTTTTGTAGTGCCTGCAATAGCAATCAGCTTATCAACAACTCTGTCCTTCAATGTCAGCCTGTAAGGCTTTCAGTTCCAGGATTAGTCGAGGAGAAGCCTGATGCCCCTGGTGATAATGACCCTGAAGTGACAATGACCCCAAAGTTCTTTGGAGAAGCCACTAAGGACTATGTGAGGGTGAAGGCTGTAGCTCTACTGGTCTGGGGGGAAGATCCTGTGTGTAAAGTGAATGGGGCTGCTCCTGGATGGGAGCCAGGAGAAGCAGAGGAGAGGCTTCTAAGTGCCACCTGGCCTCCTAGTGAGAGGGGGAGTGCTGGAAAGTGGCAACCAACTCAAATGAATTAAGGGGATATACTGAGTCTGCCTGTTTAAGCTATGCAATGGCTGGCAAGCTCAGGAAAAAAGAACCATTTGGATTTCTGAAAGATCTTTATTGCTAGAAGGAAAATGTAATATAATTTTGAAAGCCTGCCAAAGGCATTCTCCTGCACAACTTATGTTAGTGTAATTAAGGTGGACTTACTCTGAGTCTCTTTCCCATGCTTTCCCTATTCCCCTGGATTCAGAAATCTCTTCTGTAATGGCCCTGTTTCCTCCTTTAACTGTCTGTCTGCCTCTTCTATGTTCCTAAGATATGTTAGGCATTCCATCACACTGTGGGCGATAAGGGTTCCTGATGGATTTCCCCATTTTGATGCAGGGTTGAGGGAGTCCTCTGTGTATAAAAATATATCTTTAAGTATTAAATTGACCTGTTAAAGAAGGCGGGGGGGGGGGGCAGGATGTGTATCTATGGAACCTGGTGGCTATCACAGTAGTGGTATGGAATAGAAGATTAAGACCTGGTGGGGCAGCTGGGGAAGTGGTTGTGGGGAAAGGAGAATAGAGAACTGCTAGCAGCTGTGTCAGTTCTCAGGTTTTGGAGAATGGTTCTAGCCTCAAAAGCACCTGGTCTTCCTCCTCTGTTATTCCATATCAGTCCAAAATAAAATAGCAATCACCCAATTTTTTATCATAGGAGAGAAAACCTCATGTGTAACAGAGACCAGGAGGTGTCCTAACAGTCAGAAATCATGCTGAGATAAGGAGTAGGTCTCTAGTGTTTATTACTGCTACATTAAACAGAATCCTAACAAACTGAAGAAGCGTGGGAAAGACCCAGACAGATAAACCCCGAAAGTTAAGGTGGGTCTGATCTGTGTCTCTTTGAATGGCTGCTTAATTCCTCAGTACTACGCATGCATTTTCCCCCCTGGATAGAGGCCCCCTCCTGCTCGCCATCAGTACTCATGACAGGAGGTAGGAATACTAGTATGGGTCCAGTTTATTCCAGATGGATACTCTATAGGACAGCAAGGTTGTTTCTGCTCTAGTAATTTATAGCATTCCCATAGCATCACTCAGCCATCACTGAGATGATACCCTATCTGCATTACTGTTATTTTGACCCAATGCTGGTTGGACAACTCTAGAAGATGCTCTACATTGTTAGGGCATAAATGACACAAGTCAGGGGAAATGGGTGGGGAGATGGTGTTGCTGTAATCCATAAGAACAATACCTCCTCTACCAGGATATCTGTGAGATAACTGGCTCATATTGTATGTGTACTTGGTCTTAGGACCAGGAATAGATTGAGGATTCTATTCTGTTATTGTATTAGAATCCCACTATTATTTAGTCACCAGTCTTAGAGTAGGTGTTAGACACCTCTAGAGTTACAGTATTGGGAGAGTTCAATATTCACTTTGGAGTTGGTTTATCTGAGACCAATCTAAATTAGTCACAAGGCCAGTACATGATGCAGGCCACATTGATCTGATCATGGAGATATTCTATAGGTGGGTACATTCTTAAGTTTCTCCATTGTCCTTGGGAGATCACTATTTGATTAAGGTTAAATTAGTGACAGCACCTCAGCTTTGTAGGGTAGAGGGTGATATATAAAAAATGCTTATTGGACCCAGATGAATTCCAAAATGCCTTGGAAAGGTTTGGGACTTATTGCTCCAGTGATTCTGTTGAAGTCCTGGAATAGGGAACAGCACAATTGTTCCTAAGTGTCCTCTTTAATCTGCTTCAAAGGTAACATGAATTAACTATAGGAACTGAAGTGGCAAAGTAGATGGCAAGAGTACAGCTGGAAGAAGACCCAACTCAAATCTGATTAAAAACAGCATAATGCCCACTTGAAAGCTTATCTTGTGATGAACTATTGTGAATAGGATTGCAAATTCCCAGAGGAGAAGGTATTTATTTATATTTATGTATTTATCAAATTTTGTCACTGCCCATCTTCCCCAAAAGAGGGACTCTGGGCGGTTTACAATAAAGCTAAAAAGATTAAAATACAATAAAACCAGATATATTACATACCATATAAATATAATTATAAAGTATAAAATAGTATCCAAGATGGCAATTACAAGTTCTGATTCAGATTTATAAATACATGGGGACCACTTTAAGACCCCCCCAGGACTGATTACCCCCCTTCCTGCCCAAAGCGAGATGGCAGAGCCAAGTCTTTAACTTTTTCCAGAAGGTCAGGAGAGAGGGGGCCTGCTTCATCTCTGGGGGAAGAGTGTTCCAAAGGGCAGGGGCCATGGCAGAGAAGGCCTGCTTCCTGGACCCCACCAGGTGGAATTCTTTTACAGATGGGGTCCATAACATGACCTCTCTGCATGACCAGGTGGGACGGGTCGATGTAATGGGGATGAGACGGTCCCTCAGGTAGCCTGGACCCATGCCATGAAGAGCTTTAAAGGTAAGAGCCAATACCTTGAATTGAACCCTGAAGCAGACTGGCACCCAATGCAGCTCCCCCAGCAAAGATGTTCCATGCACCGTCCTTGGGGTATGCACTTTGGGGGTGTTTTTGGACCCAAATCTCTCTCTGGTTTCCCATTTTGAAGTGATCGCCAGAAACATCTTTTATCAGCTTTGGGTGATTCATCAATTATACCCCGTTTTGGAAAATAATTACCTTAAAACTGTGGTATACACACTGGTAACTTCCAGAGTGGACAACATCACTGGCATCAGCATGGGGATGCCTTCATGACTAGTTGAGAGACTTCAGATGATACAAAATTCAGCAACCTGGTTAGTCTTGGGAAGAATACAAAAAGACTGATTAGCACCTGTGGTTAAACCACTGCCCTGGCTGCCAGTTTGTTTCCATGCAAAATCCAGAGTGCTAGTCATTATCTTAAAACCCTTCATCCCTTCAAAAGATCCCAACATTTCAACCCTGTGCACTTCAGTGATGTCATCCTGTTTCCAAATATTCCCCCTGTAAAGCCCAGAAAAGTCAGGAATGAAAAAGATGGCCAGCTCCAGTAGGCAACAAGATGTGAGTCCTACTGTCCTGCTGAACCAAATGGTAATCACAGAAATGAGAATAAATGGTAGTTTTCCCATAAGGCAGCACTCTCCCCTTGGCCTTGAACTTCTGCTCCACTGCCTGCTTCATCTGCAAGCAGGCTGACAGCCCTGTTGCCTCTTGTCTGAAATGTTCCTTCCTGCTCAATGAACCAGGATCAGAGACTTCATTGCCACAAGGAGAATATAATAGAGGTTATGAATCAATCATTCATATTTTCATTGTAAATGAAAATAACAAGTAAGGGTTTCTCTTTAAAAAGAGCATATTGGTGAGTTGGTCTTTGATTTTTTTTTGAAGGGACTAAGTATTACCTTGAGCTTTTGGAAGGGGAAGTATGCTGACAGAATTCTTTAGAGGGGGCTGACTAGGTGTCACAAGCAAATCATTAATCTGCAGACCCATAAAATCAAGGTAACAGTAGCCACAGAGTCTTATTGGACTGAGAAACAATAAAGCACCTGCTGGCTGATAGCCTAAAACCTCTTTTGAATTAGAGTTATGCAATAATTACTTCAGTTCTTGATCCACAATAACCTCTACCTTTTTTTTTTTTGCAGCCTTCATGTTACATCTTTCTCTGCAATTCTTATATATCTTGTTTTGCTAATAAAATATAACTGAAATAAAGTTTTGAGGAATAAAGTGTGTCAGGTTATTGCCTAGATCAGATGTTAATAAATACACACATACATGCTTTATGCACCTGGAGTTATAAACCATTTCAACAGAGGCAACCTGATTTCTTTGCTGAAATGAATGGGGTTAAAAAGCCAGCTTGGTTTATGGATTGAAGGAAATCCTTTTATATTCAGATGTGCAATGTAATGAAAAGCAATTACACAAAAAGGGAGAAATATGGTTCATACCCAGGAACCATCTAGCTTTCTGTTTATTTGATGGTTTGCTCACATCTGGAAAAGATGTTCACATATGGACAATCATAATAAAATGAAAGAAATCATGCAATTAGAGATAGGCTAAGGCCCTTGAAATGTTCAGAGGTCTCCTTACATCTTCTCCCTAAAGTCTGTCATGGAGGTGACACAGACTGACACAAAATTTAGATCTACATATGATGAAGTCAACCTCCAAAGAGACTCTGTAAGGCATAAGTCATCCTAACAGAATTTGGGATTTTTATAACGTACCATTATCCCCCCCAACCCCCAAATAATCTTTTTTAAAATAAGAGCTGTCTTGAATCTGATTGTTTCAGAAAGACTTTGATACTGCCTTGTATTTTATATAGTTACAATCTGCAAGAAACACTGTGCATGGTTCAGCTGAAGGCCAGGGTGAAGATTTATGGAGTCAATGGCATAGATGCCCTAAATTAAGTTTCAGAACTACTATATTGTTTTCAGCATGAAAAAGAAATTTGTTTTTAAAGAATATTCCATAGTTTTGAAAGTCATTGCCACAACTGATGTTGAAAGATGAGATGAGTTAGAAATGTGAGTTTTGGGAGCTGGTAACCAGAAAAAATTGAGGGCATTCAGGAAATGTACTCTCACATATAAGAACAACCAACCCTTCTGATATTTGAAAACATCTGCTGAGTATTGTTAATCAGCATTTGCATATATTTTCACTATTAGCAAAACTATCACAACTTCCATCAACCCTAAAAGATTCCTTTACTTAAACGAAATGATCAGAATCAAGTCAAAATATGAGTCTTTTGTTCATTAAATTAAAACAACAAAGTGAGCCTTATATCACACTCATAAAATACCCTATGATAGAACATTTTATCAAAAGGCTGTCTGTATGTGTGTGTGTGTGTGTGTAAGGGTTTAGAATGCTTCCTGTCTCCTTTCTACATGGATGATTTCTTCCTGTTTTTTTTTTCTCTAAAGGAACTATTTGCCACAGAATGACTTTACATAGCTCAGTCTTCTAGAATGAGTTTGCCCACTGCAAAATGATAGTGAATACTAAAATGCCCTTTATTCTATGCCTATATATTATAGGGGAATTATTGAAGTGATCAGTTACCTGTTTTAAGACAGTTGAGGGCTGATCACTGAACTTCTCATTGAGGAACCTTCAGATAGGTTTATTAGAAGCTAATGCTTCCTGGAGCATTATCACACTGAAACTAGTTGCGGTAAATCAAATTTATTTATCTAATGAATGGAGTAGGTCTAGCTATGTCATTGACATGGTGGAACATATGAACATATCTCTTGCATTGTGTTCCACCCAACAACTTAGCTCTGTTCCAGAGAAAGTACACCCAGAAATAAGCTGTACTGAGTTGCCTAGATAAGTATATATAGGGCTGCAGCCTTCCATCTCCAGTGGAGTTAAGGTGCCTAATATTTGGTTGGGTTCAGTGCATTTTAATTTAACTTGTAATATTTTCCCCTAATTCCTTCAGATACCATGGGAACCACTAAGTATATTTTTTTCAATGCAGCATTGGTTTCTAGAAAGATATTTGAGTGTGGAAAATGTCATGTTAAACATTATCACATTTTTTGACAAAGTGAGAGAGCCACTGTGATGTAGGGATAGACTGTTGGATCTGAACCAATAAAACTTGGGATGAAGAAGACAAGTGTTACTTTTAAATAAAAACCACAGCAGTTTCTATATCTATAGTTTGAACCCCAACTCCCTGCAATTTTCCAATTTGCATGGTAGATATTTATTCTAGTAAATTGAAAGCTGGGGTTAGCCAACAATCTTAGATTCTCTTTCCTGTCCCTTTGTTCAGACAAACTGCATTTCAAATAGATTTATGTGTAAATATGGTTAAGGGCTTATTTTGACATTTTTTCACAAAGTAAGATCAAAGCAGTATACAGAATGAAACAGCATAGACGTAAAAACCACCAAATACAAAATTCTGTAATGGAAGGAATAACCCTATAGTAAGAAAAGGTGAGATCAGATAAAAGACTCCAAATTTAGAAATGCTTTTTGCTAGCTCTCCTGAGTACAATATTGGGACCTGATAAACATCCCTTGGAAAAGGTGTTCTCTAAAGTGGGTGCCATATTGTCTGAGCCATCCACTCCTAGTGGCTGCTTATTCATTGTACTGCAACATCTCATTGCTTACATTTTCTCTTTATCATTGTGGCTGCTCCAGAGTTTGTGTTTAGGCATATTTATTATATCATGAGTTAAGGTTAAGGATTTACTGATACTAGAACTGCAGGCTGAAATTTCTTTTTCTTTTCTTTTCTTTTCTTTTTTTTTTTGTTTCAGCTGAGTACTAGATACCAATGCCCCATTGCTATATGTCACCATGGATTCTGCTTTAGGTTCATGTTTCTGTGTAGAGGTGAAGCTCAACTTTTATAGATTAACTTTTTAGTGCTCTAGTGAGAATTGGAGTGAGTAAGTCAATCATTTAACCATCATCCTCTTTCATTATCTCTATCTGAATTTGTTGAGTTCCCTTGTTTGAGATCAACCATATGTCAAGATCTGCACTTGGAATAATCTCACATTCACAGAGTTGGCATGAGATTGAAGCCTTTCTTCTTGACTATGTTAAGTTTCTAGGAAAAACAAAAAACAAAACAGGACCACAGAGAGTTGGTCTTGTACCAAAACATCTTGCATAGTGTGCAGTGAGTGCTTTCACAAATAAAGGAGAAGAAAGCTGAGGGCACTGGGAGGCAGCATAGGGGATTTATGGAGTGGAAAGTGAATGTATCCTGAATGTAGACTTTTTAAAACAACAAAAACAACTTGGAGCCACATTGATGTCAGTAGGACCCTATAAGTTTGAAAGTCATCAAAAGATAATGCCCAGCTTAACAGAAGGCAGGGAGGAGATTTAATTTGAATTTTGAAAGGGAGGGGGAAAATCAGATTGCTAGTCATTTAAGAAAAATTATGGCACAGAACACATGGGCAATGGTGCAGGAGAGCTGGGATTTATTCAAGTGCTTTTTTAAAAGGATGGAATGTTGTTTTAGTTCTGTATCTCATTGATTTATTAAATCTTTGATTTTTCAATTTAAATTTTTTATTACTGATACAGAATTAGCTGCTCCCCAGCCAGCATATTGTATTCTCTCCAATGTTCTGGTCATGTCTGTCACTAGGCATAGTTTATAACAACTTGTATATTGCTGCTGTCAGTGCAGTCTTCTTTGTTTAGTTGTCAGTGATCTTCTTTGTTCCCATTTTTGTCTCCCTCAGCACAAGTGCCACACACTTTTTTGTAGAAGTAAAACCCATTCAATTCACTGTATTCAATGTAAGTGGGCATAGGAATGCAGCCTTGGTGTAATTGGAACAGAGGGAGTGTCTGTGTCCATTTCAGGGCATCCTCCAGATGGCTGGCCTTGAACTCCTGAGCTAGCCTGGTCATTGCTGAGAACTTGTAGAGTGAATCCAGGTAGGGAAAGACTTGTGTGTAGCAAGTGGGGAGAGCCAAAAAGTTAATATCACAGGCAGAATTCAGCTTTCAGAGAATCTAATACCATCTTTCCTGTCACTTAAAAGGCCTGCTTCTATCTTTTAAAAAGGGGAACACACACTTTAAACTTTGTGGTAATATCTGTTGCAATCTGTGAAATCAAAGAGACTGCTGAGGAAGCTTTCCACTAATCACAGATATCAGATTCCATACTCTAGACAGTTCCTTGCCTTTCTTTATGCAAATATGTTCTATTTCAATAATTAAGAACATGCAAAAAAACCCTAACCCAGCAATTGTTCCTATAGAATGTGGATTACCAAGGTACAGAACGTTAGTTTTGTTGCAGGCAGCAGATGGGGCTTATCGGCATACTGCTAACAACCCCACCCAATTTCCTGCCGCAGCCTGTAATCAACATTGCTCACAAAGTGCCTGTCTGCCCCCCACCCCCCATTAAGGTTTGGAATCTTAAAATGTTATGTTCCAAATCAGCTCACATGAACAACACAAGTTATTAGTCCATTAGTTGTTGCATTTCATGTTCAGTACACAGCTAAGTCTCCACCCCCACACACTAGATCTATTTATTCAAATGCTTTATTCAACCCCTTTTTGCACTGAATAAATAATTTTTAAAAATCCTATACAGATAGAATTAGAGGCATGCATATACAAACTTAAGTATTCATAAGAAGGGTTCATGCCACATATGCCATTTGGGCTACAGTTGTGTATCAGATGCAAGTCATACAAAGAATCTCAATAATTTTTCATATTAAAAGCTTATTATAATTTGGTTATTCTCAAGTGGGTAATGTAGCTACACAGGAAGGTTATAAAACTAAAGTCTAAATCCAAGCTATTTCTTTCAAGTTCTTTTCTATTTCACTAGCAGTACTTGGCTTGGCAAGGACCTGAAAGAGACAGAGAATTACTCCCCATCCCCACCAAACAAACAAACAAACAAACCTGGTAATTCATATGTCTTAGGCAGTAATTAAGGTACCTTCTAAGTTATTGGAATTTTAGTTACTGGATTCGAAGCAATCGTGGCAACTGTGAAGACTTCCAGTTATATAATCTAAGCTCCCTTTTTCCTCATCATCTACCATACTGGTTTTCAAGGAAAAAAGTTTCACTTTCAAAATGAACTTTGCCTAACCCAGAATAGTGTATTATGGGGCACAAGAATGAAGGATGGCACCAGCAGAGACAGAATTCAAAGAAATAATAAATAATAACTTTCTTTCAAACACATGAGACAATGAAAGAGCTATAATCAAGTGATTTCAGGGAATGCCAATTTAGTTATAGTTCCCATGTTAAACAACATTATCTGTGAGGTTGAAAAAAGAATCCCTTTGGAAGTGTGTCAGCCTAAATAACAAGCAGAATTGCCTTCACTTAAGCTCTGTACCAAATAGTCGGTCCAAAGCTAAATTGTTTCCTTCTTACTTGTTCTTCTCCCCAGCTGACTATGGAAAATTAGAATGAATCCAGGTTGCTGGTGAGGCCCCTTTGCTTCTTCATAAGAACAACAGAGAAATGCAGGGATTGTGACTCCTTCTCACAACCGCCTCACCAGAAGTTCTTCTGTGCCTGACTCCTCTGATTCTTGGCTCATTTGACTTCCGCCACTTTCCTCGGTCCTTCTGTTGTCAACCTTGACTTAAGCTTTCTTCCTCTCACCTCACACTGCTTTCTGGTCTATTTCTTCTTCAAGAGTGGCCTATTATTGCTTTAAAATTTCTTCATTTGTTTCTGTTAATGATGCAGCTTCCAACACAATGGTGGTTATAATTTATATAGAATGAATACCGAATACTTTCCATGTAAAGTTTCTACTCACAATTCTATTTTGCTGTGGCAGCAATTATGAGCATTCACCCTATTTTTCCTTTCCACTAGTCACTGTTTCTAGATGAGTGCTTTGCCATTCTGGGGACAATTTAACCTTTTCTTGTGCTTTGTCTGAATTTCTTTCACCATGTCATCCTGTGCTCTGTTGGCGTGAAACCATGTTCTTCACAAATATGTCATTTGTGCGTGAATTCTGAGTTGTGAATTCTGGCTTTAGGTAATTTAAATGAGGAAGTGTAATAGTAGCTTCTTTTGTTCCAATAATCAGGGAAAAGTATAACATGCAGGGTATAAATAATGGCAGAATTAGAAGCCTTTAATCTCTAATTATATTATGTGAAGTTGTGTATGAATAAAACATAACAGGATGTTGACATAATTTGTAGCAGACATTAGTTCTTCTCCCTTTCAATTGGCTGATCAGTGCTGCAATTTTTGAGGGGTTAATTAATTAAACTGAGTTGGATCACTTTCCTCAGATTCTACAAAATGCAGGTTACTTACACCTTGTAGTTCCATTGTATCCAAAACGGTTATGCCAACTGTGTGAACTGAGAAATTCTACTTAATTTAAAATAACAAATTTATCACAACCAATGTGTACTAAGCCATTTAGAAACTGTACATAACAAGTAGTGTGAGATGAACATTTTGCAAATGAAATTCACAGATTATAATTAGTAGGAAATGTGACTCCACAGATTTGGCACATTTCCAGACACATTACTTAAATCATTTTCCTCATGACTTAAGTAGTGGAAAAAAAATCTATATCTAGTGTTATACTTTATCTATACCTTCATGCATTTGGTCCTACAGTTTCAAAAGCTATTATCAACATTTGAAATATATGGAATTATTTGTATTGGCTATTGTTCATGTGTATTTGTTATATGTATATGTATATAATGACAGCTGCATTGGCTCTCATCATACAGCCACTGTTGATCATATTATTGATGTAGGTCAATAACAATGACCTCATTTGAATGCAATACTAAGCTGGTTTACAGTAACAGGAATATATCTTCAGTTCATTTTGTTATTTTCCACTCTTTATTTCAACTGTTGTTAGGAAGAGGAGATTTGAAGCATTTACTTCTATTTTCAATTAACTGCAGTTTAGCATCATCTGGAGTCAGTTTTTATAATGGCAGTATACAAATATAGTAAATAAATAGCCCTATAATCTTATATTGTAATTAATGTTAACTGTGCTTTATTGAAACAGGACCATTTCTTATATTGCAGTTTCAACAAGGTTTATTTCCAAAAGCTGACACTAACCACAATTTGTCTTGTTCTCAGCAAGATTATTAAACTGCAGTTAATTCCACAATATCCTTCAAGTGCTGATTTCAGTAAGCATTCCATCAGAGATCTATGTTTGCAAATTGCTCAGTTACCTTACGATCAACAAAAAATGTTCTCTCTCAGGCAGGCTATGGAATCTGTTGGAACTGTGTGGCAGTAATGGGCTGAGAGAAGATCTGTTTCCTATGGCTGTGTTATGAAATTGTATAGTTTAGGAGTGCAACCAGCTTCAGTATAAACAAATCCAGAGTATAGATTTTTCCAGCTACTGAAAAGTTTAATGTCCCAAGTGATAATTTTTATCTCATGTTACCAGTTTTCTCAAAAAAAAGTGTCTTTTAACTTCATCAGAAGTATTTCATAGTTTCCTTTTTTTATTTCTAACAATATTCATGAAATATTTACCCCTTTGTATAGTCTAACTGCTTTACAGTAGGCTGTAATTAGCCCCTAAATTTTGCAATGGCAGTGTAATTAAATAATAATAATAATAGGAATAGTGTCTATGAGAAAAATCCAGAAACCAAAACCCATAAAGAAAATACCACTGTTAGACAACAAAGTTTTACAATGTAGTTGCAAGGTCTCAAGTTTCCCAGAATTCCTCACCAGGCAAAATAATTAGAAGCCAGGGTGCGTGGGGGAGGGGATGGGTGGGAATGATGGTGAAAAAGTATGACATATATAATTACTAGCTGATTTATTAGTTGGAGTTGAGGATAAGCCTCCAGATATGCAAACTAATTCTTACAAGTTACATTGATGCTATGCTGTAATTTAGGTTGTACTTTGCTGAGAAGAAAAAAAGTGATGTTTGCAAGTCCTTCATATTTGGAAAAAACAAATTCCAGTTTTCACAATCAAAAACTATTTCCATTCACTGTGACATACAAAGATCCCTTGGCTGGTAGAAAACAGAGAAATTATTCAGAGAGTTTTTGTATTAGCAAAGCTGAAGATACTTTAACCTGTCTTTCATTAGAGGATGGCTAAATCAAAAGTAGTTAATGCCAAACCCAGCTCTTATTTTTGGAAATAGAGCATTTACATCAAATATTAGAATATCTAATTTGGATTGGTTGGTTTGTCGATCTTTAGTTCCAGCCTATATCAAAACTATGAGGCCTTTAAGATGTTTTGTTAGTGCAGCAAGGGAAATACAAACATTCAGAACATCGTTACTAAAGTCTATACCAATAAACACCTCAAACTGGTTTGAGAACAAAGAAGGTGGAAATCAAAAATCAATTTTTTTAATCTATATTGTTGTTAGGGATGTTTTTCTCTTCTTTTTTTTCTTTTCTTTTTTCCCCTTTATTTTCAATATTTATAAACAATAATATAGTGGAGACTTCGTTACTAAGCTCAAAAATTCATATTTCTTTTTTTTCCCCTTCTTAATAGTATGAAATGAGGGACGCGGTGGCGCTGCGGGTTAAACCGCTGAGCTGTCGATCGGAAGGTCGGCGGTTCGAAACCGCGCGGCGGGGTGAGCTCCCGTTGTTAATCCCAGCTCCTGCACACCAAGCAGTTCGAAAACATGCAAATGTGAGTAGATTAATTGGTACCGCTTCGGCAGGAAGGTAACGGCGTTCCGTGAGTCATGCTGGCCACATGACCCGGAAGTGTCCTATGGACAACGCCAGCTCCAAGGCTTAGAAACGGAGATGAGCACCGCCCCCTAGAGTCGGACTCGACTGGACTTTACGTCAAGGGAAACCTTTACCTTTACCTAATAGTATGAAAACAACTCAATGTACTTTGCTTGGCATCTTTTATTAATGTTATATTGAGCATCAGTTGTACAACTGTAGTAACTATCTGTCCATCTATAGACATTATCTTTTTTGAAAATATATCCGTTAAATTTTAAAGAAAGGAAAAGAAAAGATATTTTGTTAGTTATCAAATGTTCATTAGTTTACATAGTTGCCTTTTTAAACAATAGCTTTTCAATGGTCAGGAACATCCTGGTAAGCTGGGACTTCCAATGGGGACATAGCTGACGGAACAGCTGCGCCCACAGACTCCACGGACAGAACTGACAACGCAGCAGTTTTTTGGCTCAGGAAGGCTTTTTTCTGAAGCCCAGAAGCATTTTCCTGAATAAAGAAAATGCTTGGAATCATCCCATCTGCCCTCTAGAACAGCAACTTGCAGCCAGAGAATTGCAAATAGCATTCACATTAACCCAGTAAGAGCTGCTGAGAGGCTGGGATGTCATCATTTCCAAGCTACGCTGTAGCCTTAAAGAGACACTAAGTTGAGCCACCCCATTTCTAAATCACCCAATTTATATATTTTTTTGAGTTTATGTACTCTAAGAGAGGCTTTTTACAGCAAGGAGAAGTGATCTGTCTTGGTGCTTATTGTTATTTTTGGGATTAATTTTTTTAAAAATATATCTTTTAAAGTTTTGGCTTGTTTCCCATTTAAATACTAAGGAGGATTGAGAATAAATAATTGCCTCCCTGCTATTATTTTTGTATTGAATTTGAAGAATTTAATATTTTCCTACATGTTGAATCTGTTGTTTTGAATCTTCAGCTTTCTGTTGCCACTTTCCCTGGGAGTTGCCTGTTAGCATACTTTCTCTTGTGTCAATATCTTTCAGAAATTTCCATTAACTCATTAACTCCTACTTTCTCCAGTCAAGTATCTAGGGGGCACCATAATCTACTGGCTGAAACATGGAAGACTTCAAGCAGACTTTCTCAGAATTCCACTGAGAGCTTAAACAGTCCTTTAAACAGAGCTTTTTTTATTCCTGTCAAGCTATTTTGCAAGATATTTGGGACATTGCAGAAAATATCAGCTTTAAAATATGTGTCAGTGTTGAGTCTGACTCTGAGGCTGAGGAAGGGGAAATCGAAACCTATGCTAGGCAAAACAGGGAAATCGAAACTCCGAGTGACTCAGCAGAGCGGAAAAGTCTTGAGCAGCTGATTGGGTGAAATCAGGACCAGAATTCAAAGCCGCCAATCAGTGCAAGGGAAAGGCAAGCTGAAAAGTGCGCCAAGCAAAAGGAAGCCCGATTGGCTCTGGAGGAGAAACAGCATGAAGGGAACAGCTTAAAAAGGAGCCAGCACAAAGACCAAGTCACTGGAGACAAGCATTCCAGTGAGCTAACAGTTTCCTCAGGAGAAGAAAAGCCAGAACCGTTCTTGGAGCCCTGTCTGGTAGCCGTTACAGAACCAGGGCCTTCCCAGCCTTTTGAACCTTGCCTTGCTACCTTACCACAAGCCCCAGCTGAGCCTTGCCTTGTTGCCTCAAGTCGAGTCCCTCCACCTTGCCTTGAAGCTCAGCCAAACTGAGCCCTGCCATCTTGCCTCAAAGCTCAGTCAAGTCTTGCTTGCTGCCCTGCCACAAGGTCCAGCTGAGTCCAGTCTTGTTGCCTTGCTACAGAGCCCAGTTGAGCCTAGCCTTGTTGCCTTGTTGCGATCCATAGCTGAGTTTTGTCTTGCAGTCTTACCATGTCCTCCAGCCAAGGCAGGTTCAGTTGCCTTGCCAACACTTCCTGCCAAGTTCTGTCCTGCCTCCCTGTCACAGTCTCCAGTCAAGTCCTGTCTAGCTGCCTTGCTGCAATTCCCAGTCAAGTCCAGTCCAGCTGCATCACTGTGTTCTCCAGCTGAACCTGGCTTCACCGTCTTGCCAAGCACTCTGCCATTGCCTAGTTGGGCTTGAACTGAACTGAACTATTATTTGAGAGATAATTGCTAATTGTAATTGCTAATTGCTAATTGTAACTATTATTTGAGAGATAATTGCTAATTTACAATACATAGTTGTATTGTAAATAAAGAATTCCATTTTGCTTTCCTGGTCACCTCATAGTCTAAACAGAACAATGTGTCATCTGGCTGGGGATGTCATGGAAGAAATTGAGGAACCTAACAATGATAGAAATGTCTCTGCTGATAGTGAGACTGAGGCTTTTGCTGATGATGACCAGACTGTGGAACTGAAGGAATTAAATGGACAGATTGAATTGCAAATCATAAATGGAATAGTTTTTTCTGGTGGAAAGTTATGAGAAAGAAGGTTTCTTTTCCTATGGGAGGTTTTTTGCTGAGAAGTCAGAGTTTTTAAGAGGGGCAGTTGGGCTTTTTGATCTCTCTGTGAAAAATGCCTTGTATTTATTGGGGAGGTATGTGAATGCTTTGGTCTATTCTGAGGTGGGGTAAGGATTTGAGAATGTTTTTTCTGGATTGCTTTTAAGGCTTGTTTGACTTCTTATTCTTTTTTTAATGATCTGGATTAAGATTAACAAGGTATAAACAATAAATGCTGATTTTGGGTTTAATAGAATTAAGATTGTTATAATTGGAATATTATTAATTGTAAGAGAATTTATATGTTTTTAGTTTGATTTTTATTATAGTGGACAGAAATGTATAAAACAGTGGTAGGAAGGAAACAATTAAATCAATTTTGTTTTTTGGGGGGGAAGTTGATTAGGAGGTTTACATATTTCTTTTTTTTAATATAAGGGGGAGGAGCAACTATATTTAGTGATTTTTATAATGTGCTAAGGGAATGGTTTATAGAAATAATGTGATTTTGGTCTGATATAGAGTAAGGGATTGATTATGGAAATTGCTGTATATTCTTGTTGTTAAAAATTGAAAGTCACCTCTTTATGTAATCTTTAAAATTCTTTTTTTCTTGTCTTTCACACCTTTTTAGTTTTTTTGTAGGGTTTTTTTTCCTTTTCTGTAGTTTTTATCTTTGCTTTAAATCTAATAAAATTCTTATACAAAAAAAAGGAATATCCTGGTAAGCTGGTCAATTAGTAGTCATCCTATGGCTTTAGAGATCATGGCTAGTAGCAAAATGAATGATAGGGTAACACTGGAAAATACAAAAACATCTACTATTCTGCTATGGAAGCAAGTAATTGTTGATCTTGCAACAAGGGAAAAAGTGTTGTATAATAAAATGATAGAACAGAACCATCCTCAGGAGAATTGGCATGAAAACACACAAGATGTCATGAGTAATGACGGTGAGCAGGAGGGGGCCTCTATCCAGGGGGGAAAATGCATGCGTAGTACTGAGGAATTAAGCAGCCATTCAAAGAGACACAGATCAGGCCCACCTTAGCTTTTGCGGTTTATATGTCTGGGTTTTTCCCACGCTTATTCAGTCTGTTAGGATTCTGTTTGTGTAGCAGTAATAAACACTAGAGAACTACTCCTCGTCTCAGTGTGTGTCTCACTGTTAGGACACAAACTGTCTGATCAAAAGTCCACTAATATGAACAAGGATTTCAAAAATTACAACTGAATGTAATTGTAGTCTGATGAAGTTTATTTTACATATTATTGAATATTTTTATTTGTGGGTATTCATTTTGTGGATATTTTAATAATTTAATTATTTTATATGTATAAGGGCATATTCACATGGCACCATTAAGCTGCTCCTGTCCTGTGCTCATGCTAGTTTGACTCTAAGCTACTGTAAAAAAAAAAAAAAAAATTCTGTGCAGGTGCTTTGACAGCAGTTTAGGAAGCATCCTGTCCAAAAAGTAGACTACAATGTCTCCCACAGGACAATTCCCCAGATGCGGTGGTCTCCCATCTCTCTGTTCCAGGAAAGCCATTGCAAATCATTTTCCTATGTGTGGACATACTTTTGTGTATGTACAGGTAGTCCTCACTTAATAGTGGCAATTGGGACCAGCAACTCCATCACTAAGCAATGCAGTTGTTAAGTGTGATGTCACATTACTGCAACTTCCTGCTGGCTTCTCCATTGACTTTACTTGTCAGAAGCTAGCTGTGAAGGTCACAAATGGTGATCATGGGATAGTGGGATGCTGCATCTGTTGTAAATGTGTGCTGGTTGCAAAGTGTCCAAATCACGATCACATGACCATGGGGACACTGCAATGTTCGTAAGTTCGAGGACCAATCGTAAATCTACTTTTACAGCGCCATTGTAAGTTTGAATGGTCACTGAACAAGGGAGTTGTTAACTGAGGACTATCTGTATATGTATGTATACATGGGTGTATACAAACACACGAAGTTAAATATTTATTTATTTATTAGATTTAGAAGCTGCCCATCTCCAAAATGACTCTGAGAGGCTTACAATTTAAAACAGAAGACAATAAAGAAAAAAAATCTGAAGCAACTGGAAGAGAATATCCCCTGCAAAAACACTGACAGGGCTCTACAGCCTCTTTATCCTATGGCATGGGAGAACAGCCACATTTTTAAGGTCCTCTGGAACATAATTAGAGTGGGAACCACATGGATTTCTGGGAGGACATCATTCCAGAAGACAGATACCATGTCACCATGTTTCCTGGGTCATGATAGATGACATTGTTTAATTGAAGAGACCTGAAACACTGAGAAAAGTAAGTAGCTGAGCGGAAAAAAATAGTAATCTAAAAAATTCTGCCAGGTTTCAAACCAGTAACCTTCTATTTACAAGGTAAGCATTATAACCTTCATGCTATTATAACGTTCCTGGCAAAGGAAGCTGTCTTCAGAGAGGGGACATTCCTGTCTCTGCAACATTGCCAGTGAACTGCTGGGATTAGCCTGTAACCAAGTACAGCAGAAATGGACAGGAATGAAAGAAAATGGGCAGGAATTCAAGGGGGAAGAGTACTTAAAACCAGGTCAGGAAAATGCACCCATTTACAATGGGGTGGGGGAGTGAGTACAGAGCATCACCATCTGTTCCTGCCGTCCAAAAATGGTGGGTGGCTCATTCTGGCAACAAGACAACTGGGTAGCATAAGTAAGCCCCCCAAAAGAAATCGAAAGTAAGGAAGTAATGGCAATAAGTTTCACAGTGTAAAGTGCTGCAACAGGTTTGGGGTCATTCTTTTACCATACAGTATATCTTAAAGGTAAAGGTAAAGGTTTCCCTTGACGTAAAGTCCAGTCGTGTCCGACTCTAGGGGGCGGTGCTCATCTCCGTTTCAAAGCCTTGGAGCCAGCGTTGTCATAGACACTTCCGGGTCATGTGGCCAGCATGACTCACGGAACGCCGTTACCTTCCCGCCGAAGCAGTACCAATTAATCTACTCACATTTGCATGTTTTCGAACTGCTTGGTGTGCAGAAGCTGGGACGAGCAACGGGAGCTCACCCCGCCGCGCGGTTTCGAACCGCCGACCTTCCGATCGACAGCTCAGCGGTTTAACCCGCAGCGCCACCGCGTCCCTTTTACAGTATATCTTACTTATTCATAAAATAGAGATATATGTAATTTAAAACAGGAATTATCAGATAGTTTACTAATTTGGCAGAATGACATTTCCATAATCACACTATTGCTCAGAGCCTTTTGCAACAAATTGTCATAAATAGCACAGAAATTAAATTAATCATTTTCTTTCATAGCGTGTTGTCATGATGTGATAAAGTTATACCTTTTAACTGCCCCAAAGCTTAAATTCACTGAGAATATAGATGTATATGGTTCCTCTAAAACTTTCTTCCTCCTGTATATCTCTTAAAATGTTAGCAATGATTTAAGACAGCTTTTGCTTGTAAACAGGCATATACTTGAAGTTGTCCATCCTTTAGGCTTCTGCTCTGGCTGAGTCTCAGGAAACAAGCGTAAGGAGAAGAAACAGTTTATAGTCTTTTTAGTACTGTTTGTTTGTTTATTAAATATATATCTTGCTTTTAATTCAGGAACTTAAGGTGGCATACATAGCACTTCTTTCTTCCATTCTTTCCCGCAACCAAAACTCTTTGAGATAGTTTGGGCTGAAAGTAAGAGAATGGTCCCCAAATCACCCAGTGACACCGTCTAAGGCCTCAAGAACTACAAGATCACAATCAAACAAGCTGACAAAGAATAGGCAGTTATTCTTATGAACAATGTGCCTTATGTCAAAAAAAAGCAAGAAGCAAGTGTCCAACACTACATTTTATCAATTCTTATCCTCAGATCCACAGGAACATATCAGAAAGAACTGGGCAGTCTGATGAAAAAGTTTCTTAAGGACATATAAGACTATATCTACAATGAGATGTAGATGTTTACTTTGGCCCCACATTTGCAGCAACACAGGTCCCAACAAAGTCATACACAAGATTAGAGGCACCTTCCCCTGCTCTTCCCCTAATGTGATACATGCCCTCATCTGTCAGTAGTGCCCCTCTGGATTCTCTGTAGGATAAGCTTCACACAAAAGAATTAATCAAAGTTTGACATCAGACTCAAAATAAAGACAAAGTAATATCAGAGTGTTTTAACCTCCCAAATACTTGGTTACAGATTTCAAGGTAGCTGTTTTGGAATAAAGAAACTGCACCAGAGTAAGAGGCTGTACACTCACATGGATCAGTGGGTTTCAGGCTATTTCAGAATGTCTTAAAAAACACAATGAGTTTTTTCACATTATGATTGATAATTGTCGAGGTACTTGTGAGATGTCTTGTGTAACCTGCATAACCAGTGTCTTCCCCTCCCTTCTTCCACTCCCAGTTTAAATCCTACATCAGTTTAACCACTCCATGCACCTGATGAAGAGTGCTACAGTTCATGAAAACAAATGTCTTTTAATAAAATGTGTTAATCTGAAATGGTGCTATCAGACTCCTACCAGTGAGCTTTTGTGACTGATGGCAGATTAAAACCCAGGTCTTTCCAGTAGCAGCCCATCACCTTAACCTCTGCACCTCACTGACTCTCAGGTTGAAAGTACATATTTGAACTAGAAAGTTTTAAATCTCCAATAAGAAGTATCAATTAAATATTTAGAATGATTTTAAACTTAAAAATAGAGGCGGCTTAACTAAACAAAGAAAGCAATATATATATTTAAAATGATTGAAGGAAAAAATATAGGAAACATGACTGGAGAATAATCATACAAATTGTATGCAATTTTAATTCATTGTAAATGAAATCAAATTTAGATGTTTATTTTCAGCTTATGTGGGGAATGCTGCTGCTGATGATTTGGACCAGAAAAGTCTTCCCCACCCCTGATTTAGAAGTTTGAAGAGTTTAATTATGCAATATTCTCTTTTGCCAACAGTTACTAAATTAGCTTTACTATGTACTCAAGATAATATGCCCTTTTCTTTGCACTACTGCAACTTTGTTTATGTACCTGGTTAGATCCACTGTTGAAGGCCAGGACATTTAACCTATTGAACAACCATGAAGGTCAAGCCATACAATGGCCTAATTCATAAGTAATGCTATGCCATAGTCCAACTGCATGTCTGACTAAGCCGCAACAAATATTTTATAGATTAATCTAATGCAGAAGTCCAACCAGCAAGTAGGATGTCATGACAGTTGTGCTGAATATGGCTTTTCCAGTATGACTATTTGTATTGGACCACAACAAAACATCTCTGAACTGTACGGCTGGAATGTACCTCAGAACCATCAGTCAATCTGCTTCCTTTTCTCGGCCATTGCTCCCTTTCTCTTTAGAGTGTGCCTTGGCATGGGTGAAGAGTGGAAGCTCAACATAAAAATGACTGATGTGAAATTAGGAACCAGGTGAAGAGAAATAATGCAACTACTCTATCTTACCATCCCATTTGTTTTAAATATTAAGACTGAAAAGGGATCCATACATCAGATGCCTTATTGTGCAAGTAAACTAGGGCAGTTTGCAACCTTAATTCTCTATCTTAGATTTGATTTCCAGCAGTACCAGGTTAGCAGCTACTTATATGTATAGCAGTTTTCCTTCCTCCACCTCCTCATTTGTTCTCCAGCACAAGGCTCTGGGTACTGTTAAGTCGCAAGTCAGCAAGACAGAAGAAGCTTTATTTGTCCTTTTTGCCTTTTGAATTCATGTGGTAAACTGCAGAACAGAAGCATAATTAGAGAGGTATCTGTTGAGGCAAGCATGTAATTGACTGTTTTTAACATACAATTCCAAAGAGAAGTAATGGATAAATGAATAAGTAAGACAATACTATGGAAATACAGTATATCTTCCCAGTTAATTTTGAGCTGGGTGTGTTTACATACAAGTTGTCATCAGGTCTGAAACAATGGAAAATGAATATAATTTGGTCTGTTTGTCAAAATGAAACCTGAAAGAGCTTCGGAGTTAGATTGTAATAATTAACTTTTATTTATTTATTTCACTTTGTTGCCATCTTGCCTTCCAAACAGAAGTCCAAAATGGTTACTGTGAATCAGTACAGTATTATAAATCTTCAGCTGAAATAAGCATTATATAAAACAAAGTCAAACCTCATCTGCAAATTGTTTTATACTAAAATGGAAAAGGAAAAGAAAGATAAAAGCATACATTTATGCATTAAAAACTAATTATATATACATACATACATACATGCCATGTTATTGAATTAAATTAGCATGTATGTCAGTTGGACAATGGGAAAAATGAGACATGAAGCATATAAAAAATCATATGCAACCCAAATTCTAAATTGTTCTCCATTCTGATGGTAAAATTTTTGCTTTGAAATACAGAAGTTAGTTCTCCAGATCACTGTATGATAAAGAATGGGTAGCCTACTAGATTTCTTCAAGTTTTCTGCAACCATAAGAGCATAGAGTATTTATTTATATAGTCTTCCTGTTAGGCTCCAAACTGTCAGCACCAAAATTAAAAGACAAAAAATAAAGAACATCCACAGAAGCCAATGTGTCTTTCCGAGCAAAATTGATATCTATTAAAATTAATAACTTCTGTCCTTGACATCCATCGTATTTCTTATAACCTATTTGCTATATAAGCAACCTAATCACAATAGCCACTTAATGTGACAACCAAGAGTTAAAAACACATCACAAAACCAAAAAAAAAAAAATCCAATTATGATGATGAAACAACAAATCACCCTATCAGGGAAGTAAAAAAAAAAGAATTAAAATTCCACATTTATAAATCAGATTCTCAAATCACCATGGCTGCTGCAGCATTTTCTGAGCTGTATCTTTAAGAAAGGGGAAAAAAAAAAAACTACCTGGTTCCGTCTAGATGTTTTTGGAATATAAGAACAAGATGGGAGTTATAAAGTAATCCCAACATTTCTGAAGGGTCCCAGGCCAGGAAAGGCATAAGTAACCAAAATTATCCCAACAGATACAGTATGAGTCCAACTCATAATTTTTATCCTATTTATCACTTCTCCCGCCAAATTCAGCCTCATTTGTGTTTGTATTTTTCTGCTTCACTGTAGCATGTGCACACACATAAGCACATGCTAATTCCAAATGACTCCTGCTGTGCTTGATTCAAATTAAAATAAGCAAGAGTTGGCTGGAATTCATGAACTTGTTATGGTTACTACATTACAATGTGATCAGTCTGTTAAATCACACTGTCCAAATGAGGAAAGAAAACGTCTGACATGGTTGTTTTGTGGATATGCCACCCTACCAGGGACAGCTAACACTGTGAATTAGGAGGTGTGACTATTTGACAACATAGTTTATACACCTAAATAGTATCAAGGAAAAGAAAAAGAATTGGACATTTTGGGTTTACATGTTTTTCATTGAGCTGACTAATTTTATGGCAAGGTAGGAACTATATCTGCATTTGACTTCAATCTGGGAGACTTAAACTTGCACACATCCCATTTTAGATCTGTACATCTGCAATAAGCATAACATGAGTTTCTTGACTGTCAGATTTTGTAAAGGAAAAAAGAGCAGAAAATATATCCCTTAGAATTAGGGAATCTAAATAATTCAATGGATCTGAAGCTTAGTGCCATTTGAAGAAATTTGGGAAAGAGGTTTGAAAATATGGGCATTACAAATATCACTGAGTATAAAGTATCCAAAGAATCATTGTAGAATTTTTAAAGGGCAGCAAAATAAAAAAAAATAGCCAGAGGTTTCCTCCATGGATATGGCCAGAAGCCAGCTGTGTAGGTCTCAACAATATGAACGATTAAACTCAGGCAAGTGTGTGTAAGTGTGTGTGTGTGTGTGAAATCCAGTGCTGTATTTTTATAGCATTCTGTGATGCACACATACATTTGACAGAAATTCTGTGAAAACTTGCAGGAACAGTCATCAATAAAATTTGAGAAGACCTGTTCTAAAGGTAACATTTGCAAAAGGAAAAATGTTACTGAGAAATGGATTGACTTTCTGCTCCCTTTAAATAACTGTAAGTGCTTCAAAAACAGGCCAAATCAGCACTAGCCCCTCATTATTATTCCTAAAACAAGGTCTCAAAGCTTCATATGGGCCCTGAAGTAGGGTTCCCAGCTTGACAGAAGCAAAGAGAAGCGGAAAATTCTAAATCTTTGCTGATATCTTATGATCATCTGGATTTCTGCAATCCGGATCCATTCTGTAGGTTTTCCTGGTTGTCCTGCATTGTATTTAGCACTTCCTTCTTTGTTTTCTAAAAGGTACTGTATGGTGTGGGTGCAGAAGGATCCTGGTGGGGTCTCATCAAGTTAAAAAAAAATGCATATCTACAGGAAACATTCAGCACAAAGCTCTTGGCCTTTCATTTGGTTTCAGCACTTAAAAAGGGTCTGCTTGTCCTGATCCAGTTCACAGATATCTTTGCTACTAGAAACTTTTTGTTGGCCAATCTTTTACATCTAATGAAGTTTCCATCAAAAGGGTGGTTGTAGGATTAGATTAGGGACCTGGAAACACATTATTCTTTCTCCTGACCATTACAGATGCTTTTCAGACCTTCCCTATCATCATGGGAAAGGGGACAACTGATGCCCTTTGATTTGCTTCAGGCATACAAAATGAACTTTCAAATCATTCTCTGTCTCCAAAGAATCTAGTGGTAGAATGTGAAGCACATCAAGTAGAGCATCTGTAGCAAGCTGCAATGGTGACAAAAAGACAATACAGGCATGGTGATGTCATCACCCAAATGCCACCATTAGGAACTTGCATCCTGATGTCTCATGAAAGTCTTAAGTCAAAGCATGTGCATGTCATTATCACACATTTTGTTGCTTCTTGTGCCTTCTGCCCTCTTGTAATCAAATTTAAACACAGCTCAGAATGAATGGCTCATTCCTAGTTATTCTTTGAAAAAAATCAACCAAATGATTTATGCTTAACTTATTGGGATTTTTCATATGGTCTTATTTATATCTTTCCCCACCAGCATGCCTGTTGATGGGAGAAGTGCACCCAGGGTGCCAGATTTGTCAGGAAAGTCAGCCTAATTCTCAGTCTTGTGCTTCCTGTTGGCAGATTGCTGGGAAAGCCTTTAGCCCAGGAGAGATCAGAAAAGTCATACACATCAGGCATATCTATAAAAATAATTTATTTACAGAAAGCAAAAACAAAAGCAAAACATATTTAAAGGACTTAGCTCTCATTGAGAGCTACCTGGCTTGCTACATGCCGGCACAGAAGAGAAAGAGGAACTGAAACAAGTCCGGGCAGGTTCCTCCCCCCAGGTGCAATAATTAACATTCGAAAAGGGGGCAGTTGAATTCAACCTCTGCACCCGGCCAAAATGATTAGAGACAATAGCACCTTAATCTGTTAGTAGGAAAACCATAAACACTTCCTTCTATGACAGGTAGAGTCTCCAAAAAGTCAGAAATAATATCATAAGAAAAAAGGCAGGCTTCCCCAAATATGTAAAAATGTCTGAATTCCTTGTTGTCTGTATCAGTATCTATTTCAGTTTCTGAAATAGTTTCATGCTGGCTGGGGAATTCTGGGAGTTGAAGTCCACACATCTTAAAGTTGCTGAGGTTGAGAAACACTGATCTATTTGTATGTATATTTGGTTTGGCATTTTGTGTTTGAAGCACTCAAGCTATAACTGTTCAAATAACAAAACAATTCTTACACATGTTAAAAATTAACCCCTCTCTTACCATGGTGCAGTATGAGAACACTATTTTTCCAATATGGTGATCTTCTACTACAGTTTTATATGACATTTTTTAAACAAAACACTTAAACAACATTTATCTCCTTGAGCTGCTTTTATACTTACCCACTTAAATAGTTCTTAGTTAAACTTTTTTTTATTGGAACTCAGCAATATTTATTTTTACAAATAGAACATCTTAAAAAATGACAAGCTGTCTTTCATGGTTACACAATGCTCAGGTGTAATAAAACTGATGATCCCATAAAATAAAATTTATGAAACCGCTGTGAATTCAATTTATTTGAATACGCTCAGTTATGTTTTTGTTTATTCCCATAGCAGATGTTTAATTTACAAACCAGGCAATTACTCCAGCTCTTCCAAACAAATAAGAACAGATTAGTCAAACGCTCACATCAGTTTTTATGTTTATCATTAGTTTTATGATGCATCATGAATATTCAGCAATAAGAAAAACTATCAGTTTGATACCTGAAAAACCTCAAGATAATGTTTTGCATCTCTAAAGTTCTTCCTTTCATTCTTGAAAAAAAAAACGTATTACTTGTCTGGGCTTTTGAAGTTAGGATGGCTTATGTGTTAATGTGGAGTACTCAGAGAGATTTGGCATTTGCATTCACACCCTTCAAGAGCGTTATATGTGTTAGCACATGTGTGGAGGTACGTCCAGCCTTACTGTTTCATGTAGTTTTCTTGACACCGTCTTCAAAAGATGTATTCTTGAGGACAAAGCATTTGAAAAGAAATGAATAATTTAAATCTACAGAATCCCCACCCACATTGTTCCGATCTGTTTGGATCAGGAGCAAAACGGTATAACATTCTTTGCTTTCTTTTGTGAGTCTATGAGCTAGTTCCTGTTCTTGACTAAAGTAATTATAAGCTTGTTTTTGTTTTTTTCATAATCTGCATGGGTTTGGAAAGATCAGCGTCTTTTGGGAGGGGAGACACTACTCCACTTTAAGCCAAACTAGACAATAAAAGTGTGTGTGCATTGAACACAACTGATTTTAAACAAACAGCAATGAAGAGAGAGCTGATTCTGCAACAACAACAACAACAACAACAAAAAGGAAAGGAAAATTAATCCTTTATTTGATGTTATGATCCCCCAAAGGCACCCTTTTATTTATTTTATTTTAGTTGAAAATACATTAGCATAGTTTTAGCCCAGGCATGCACAGATTTTGGCTGTCTGTGAGCCACACTTGGCCTTTCAGTGGCATGCCAGGAAGTCCACTTTCAGACGTAGTGGATAAGTTCAGGACAAAAAACTAGATTTGATTTGATTTGATTTGATTTGGTTTGGTTTGGTTTGGTTTGGTTTGGTTTATGCTTACTTTTTGCACAATTAAGTAAAAATAGTACAATTACTCTCCAGTGGTAATGTTATGTAGAGCATATGAGAGAGAATCACATCCTGGTTACCTGGTCATTCCTCGCTGTTCAGATGAGCAACAAGGTCATTGCTAAAAGACTGAGAAGGTCTCTGCCTTAATAACCTGAGAATTAATTTGGCTTCTAAAGTGAAAGCAGACCAGTTGCTGAGATTTCTTTAACTCTAGTCCACTGTTAATAATTCTTATTAAAAAAAAAAAAATACTGACTACACTGTATTTTGCAATGAAGAACAATTACTAGATGCATGGAGTCCTGTCCCATTTCATCTCCTACCCACCGGCATTCATTGTTTGATAATAATCAAAACAGCAGCTGTTTCTTCCTCATTAGTTGTAGTATAGATCCCATTTGAGTCCTTAGCTTAAAAAATAGCTTTAAAAGAACACACCTACAGTAATTACATGGATTTTGGACCTATGCCACTTCTGAATATATTGAAAGTCTGAAACTCATCTTCCATTTCCTTGAAAAATCACAGGTTCACTAAAAGCATCCATCACCGAAATAAAAAAAAAAACAGAGACTGAGGGTCTACTTATACAGTGAAGCTTTCCCACCCTTCTTTCCAATGTAGCCTCCAGCCCTCCCCAAAAACCTTCTTCAGAGTATTACGGCTTGGACAACAATGCTCTCCAAACCCTATTTAAATCATTATCACAAAGCTTTTATTATTTGCAAACAGTGTATTGAAAAGATTGCCTCCTTCCACATGATTCTATTTATTAGGGCATCAATGGAGGACCTGCTGGGTGTCATATCATCTTCAAGAGGTCATGTTTCAGGTTTCTGAAGTAGCCCTCTGGCTTGGAAGCTCTTTCCCCTGGGATATGCATTTGGGCTGTATTTTATAGACTTCCCAACAATTCAAAGCATGGGATGGATTTTATTATACTCCTGGCTTAATTACAGTACAGTGGTTTTGCTGGTCTCATTCCTGATTGCTTAGTTTTAGACCTTTTTAAAATCCATGTATTGACATTTTCACATTCTTGTTTAACATATTTTTCTTCTACCTGTACTCCACTGGATAGGGTTTTAGAAAGAAGTTCTGTACTTTAAGACACTCAAAGTTTTGAACCAGGCCATTTAACAGCCATCTTTAATGCCTTGTCTCCTATACTAGCAATATTCTGGAACAATCCAAACAATCCAGGCTCCATATGCAATAACTTATTTCTGGTTGTCATGCTGACCTGAATTCTGTGTCTTTCCTACACCACCTATCAACAGTTCCTGACTCTTCAGCCCAAAAGCCAGGCATGAAACTCTTTCTTCTGGGCTGGGTTGGGCTGGGCTGGCAGTTTAAATATACTCTTGGAAGTAAGAACATCCATTCTTTCTCTCCTCATGCCATAACAGCTTTGCCTTTCTTTGCTTTACATTATCTGTTAATTCCAGGATTTGATTTCAGTGTCCCACTGCCTTTGGCTCATCATTCCTATGTACCACCAGAATACAATGACAACATATTGCAGGCTTGGATCCAGAACTGACATTTCTACATCTAAATAATTAAATATACATTTTAAGAGATCCTGTGATTCATATCAGTTCCAGTCAGGCCTATATTCTGTTTTGTTGTTGTTTTTTGTATTTGGATTTGTTTCACCCATAATTCTCTTCTATGGATTTTAAGATGTGATACACAGCAGCAGTGATCATCTTATGTGTTGTAGGTTAAATGCATTAGGTACTCCAGAAAGTTATACCTAAATAAAGGTTTCTGTAATCACCAACAGAGATTCGTTAATGCAATACCGCTGTAAATGGGGATTCTCAAATCCATCACCTTTCAAGACAGGTTTTATTTAGTAAAGAGAGGCAATACACAAGAGAGAAAGTTTTTTGATGCTGATTTCTCAGGGGCTTCTGGTCCTCTTCTTTGTTTTCTCTCTTCCTTAAAATTCATTAGAGGAAAATCCATGCTGAGCATAACAAAAGCACATTACTAGATGCCCAAAGTTAAAATGACATCAGGTCTTGTACTGTACAGGACAATGGTGCCCAAGCTATGGGGTGAGAAATCACTCCCCCCACCCCCCAAGGACAGAAAAGTCTTCTCTGTGACTTCACAGTCCCCACTGCTCCAATTATGCTTCCCAATTGTGGTATATGGTCTAATTGTTGCCCACTCAATTAATGTCTGTTTGGTGTGGTATCCCTGCAGCTGATCCACCTGCTCCTGGCTTGCTCTCCTGCTGCTCCGTTCACAAGCTGGATGCCAGGTGTTGTTTGCCTGATGGCTGTCCCTATGTTGTTTACCAGTTCTTGGCCTATTCTCATGCTGACAGTTTCACAATAGCTGCCTGCTGCCTTCATAATCTGGGCTGAGTGATAGGCATTGCTTGACTGCTCAGTTCACCTAGACTTATTGACATTTCTTCCCCCAGTTTGCCATTTGATGCAATTTTTTTGTTTTAATTTGGAATGACAGTCCATGTACCCAAAGTGGGAGGGGAAGCTGTTCTGGCAAAATTGTGTACCGTGTAATTTAATATTTGGAAATTTGATCCTTTTCTAAAGGCTGAATGCACATTAAAAGACCAATGTAACAGGATGCAAAAAACATGCACACATTAATTTACACCTGAGTTATTTGTGTCGGACACTTGGTGAGAGTTATTGCTATTTTAGATGCACATTAATAAACATGAAGCTTGAAATTAGCATTGGTCATAACTAGGACTTTCAGTAAGGAAAAACATTATTTGCTTTCAATGGAGCTTTTGACACTTTCAGATTGATGGTCCATCTGACTTTGACACATTTGTGGCCAGAGCTCCTTGTTGCTGTCTGAATCCAGCAGAGAAGTGAAGATCTGTCAGGACTGTCAAGCAGAAGAAATGAAAATTAAGAGGTAAACTCAAATGAAATTTCTACCAATCCATTTGGACTTTCTTTCTCACTGAACCAAATATAACTAAGGAGAAACATTCCAGCCAGGATGTCCCCCATTCCCAACCATAATGATCCAGTTAGGTATACTAATATTAGGTAATCTCTGCAATTGCTGGGACCTTAATGGAAATACATAAACACTTTCCAACACAGCCCACAAAAGCTGATATTCTATTAGATGTTCATTCCATATATATGTAGTTGATAGAATATAAGTCCAATTGTATTTTTGAGAATCTGGTAAATTAAAATTACCATCCTCAAGAGATAATCTTAATTTAGCTAATGAAATCCAAGGTGGTTTGTTTTCTCATATAATTTGCCTCAATAATTTACCTATCCAATGTAAATATTTATTTGGGATTAACATTGCAATATCGCTTTGTACATTGATTAATCTTGGAGTGATCTTTAATAACATTAATTTTTACAACAACAGCCAGAATTATAACAGCCAGTATAATAATAATTAAAATGTCCAATGTAATGACAATTAAATATGGGACGCGGTGGCGCTGCGGGTTAAACCGCTGAGCTGTCGATCGGAAGGTCGGCGGTTCGAAACCGCGCGGCGGGGTGAGCTCCCGTTGTTAATCCCAGCTCCTGCTCACCTAGCAGTTCGAAAACATGCAAATGTGAGTAGATCAATAGGTACCGCTTCGGCGGGAAGGTAACGGCGTTCCGTGTCGTCATGCTGGCCACATGACCCGGAAGTGTCCTATGGACAACGCCGGCTCCAAGGCTTAGAAATGGAGATGAGCACCGCCCCCTAGAGTCGGACTCGACTGGACTTTACGTCAAGGGAAACCTTTACCTTTACCTTTAATGACAATTAAAATATCCACAGTAACAATAGGTAACATCCACATTAATGATATAACTAAAACATCCATAGTGCAATAACAATAATAAAGTATATGGTAACAGTAAAACAATAAAACATTGATACAGGTAGTCCTCATTTAGTGACCAAAATTGGGACTGGCAACTCGATCATTAAACGAAGTGTTCACTAAGTGAAACCATGACTGTGCTTATGATCTTACCTCAGCTTTCATTTGCTTTACAGACCTGCAAAGGTCATAAATGTGAGGATTGGTCATACAGTTACTTTTTCTTCACTGTTTTAACTGTGAATGGTCACTAAATAAGGCAGTCACTAAATGAGGACTACCTGTAATGACAGCATTAATCGTAACTGCAAAATTACAGTGTGTGGTTTGCTTAGAGACACTTCAGTTGGGTTACCAATCCTTCCTTCCACATGCAGTGTAAACTTGGTACCAGGAAATTTAAATTAGGTCTCCATGATACATTGATCACAGGGGCTGAGTGAGGAAGCAGCATTCTTGGACTTCTGTGCATTTGCAGGTGTTAGATAAGCAATCAATTTGTGAATGACTCAAAAATGTTCAAGCTAAGTAATATGTAAAAACAGGATTAAAACATTATTCCTACCAGGAAAAGATATGTGGAGTCTGGATTAGCCAGATCATCTAGACACATTTCAGCCTTGATCAAGTTGGATATATCCCACATTAATTATTTCTTCTTCCTGTTATTCTGTTCAAAGACATGTTATTCTGTTGAATATGCCTATGGAGAACACTGCAGAGATACAGCTTGCAGTGAACTCAAGCTTCTACCATATTCTAAAATGACAGTCCAGTATAATGAGCTCCCTCCACAATTGATGTACTTATTTTTAACAGTAGCAGTTAAAAGCTGTAGTAATAGAATAGTGCTTATTAGCTACTATGATCCAACTAGAGATTAGCAGATTTTTTGCTCATCTGTTGTTTGGTTAGATAAGTAAGTGGTCTTATGAGATCTTTAAGCGGATAGTAGTACAGTTTCAAGTAAATTGCTTTCTTAGCTCATGGAAATTGCTACAGACTATTTATTGGCATTTAATTTGGTAGATATATGGTTATTTCTGAATACATGTCACTGTGTTTAAACTTTTTTTCTATTCTTAATCAGACTTCTTTCCAGATAGATTACTTTTTGGCTTTTCAATTTTCATCTCATCAGGTAGGAAATTGCAATATATCTTCAAGTGCAGTTTTTGGTCCCATTACCAATTATTTTAAAGAAAAAAGAAAGCTCAAAATGGTACTTAAATACATTATTAAAAAGTATCACATTTTATAAAGCAAGTGAAATAAGGGTTTCAGGATTTTTTTTTAAACAGACATTCTGTGAATTTAAGCATACATTTAAGGTCGGTACTTGAAAATTAGGAAAATTAGGGTTAAGGAATGTTTTAACAATTGTGTAAAACAACTTTCACTGGAATTATATAATGCTTTTATGTCCGTTAAAATGTAGCTCAGTCATCTTTATGCATTTGATAATGAAAATCTATTTAACTGTATAAAGCAAGATTATTGGAAGAGAGGAGAAAAATCTGGTTAATTACTTCTACACTGAAACAATATCAGCAAAGTAATATTATCCCTATAATTTACAATTTCCAAGTCAATGTATATAATGACCTGAATTTGATTAATCAGCTTTTTTTTCCATTTTTCATTCTCAGCTTTATAATGTTGATTCAATGGTTTGAGATGTAGAAGCTTAAGATTTCTTTTTTAATAAGATAGAGATTACTCAGGATCAGGTAATTTATTTAGCTGCACCATTATCTCTGCAAGAAATAATGGACATTATTAAATCAATATAGTTAGGTAAGGCACCAAATCCAGATGGCTTCCTTATAGATTAGTGTAAGGTATATATTGACCTTCTCACTCCCGTGCTATCGGAGGTTTACTGTTATGTTTTTTGGACAAAACTTCTCTCTCTTCGTTTAGCAATGTGTTTGTAGCTATAATATCTAAGGTGGGTAAAGTTATCCTGCAGAACATGTCAGTTACTGCCCAATTTCTCTGTTAAGCATAGATGCTAAAATTTTGACTCTGGTCTTAGTTCAAAGATTTCAAACTATATTACCTTCAGTACTGCATCCTGCATAATCTAGTTTTATACAAGCTTAAATAATATTAGACCCTTGGTGCTTATGCTTGATACAGTCAGGTAAATTAGACTCACTGTGGTTGTTTTGCTTGAGGCAGAGAAAGCCTTCAGTATGATGCAGTTTAAGTGTTTTCAGGTCTTGGCTAAATATGGTTTTCCTATAAATTTTCTTGTCTGGGTTAAAATGTGATGCTCTAATCAGATAGTCAAGGTTATCATTAATTGAATTATTTCTTGACCCATAAGGATGTTACTGGATGCCCATTTTCACCTCTTATTTTTCATTAGGCTCTGCAACATTTGAAACAACATATGGATATTACTGGGAACGAAACTTAAATAAATTCCTAATTCTCATAAGACAGTGGCACTATGGAATAATCTCAGCCTGAAAATTATTAATGAATTGGAGTTCTTGAGCAAGAAGTGGCAGTAACACTTTTTGAACAGCTTATTGTCAATCAATCTTTTAAAACATTTGGTGTGTTGCAAAAAATTGATGTGTTAAAATTGTTGAATGAAACTGTATTCAGCTGAAAAATATCTTGCTCTTATAATTTGGGTCTGACACATTAGCAGTGTCTGAAACTCCTGAATTACTAATACTTTTGGAAAAAAGTTTGGAGGTTCCCAAATCTACAGTTTATTTTATTTACAGTGGAAAAGTAGTACCAAGGTAAATATGGGAAACATTCAAGGAACTTGGAATAATGGGATATCTTCTGTTGACAAATCAGTGGGCTCAAGTTTAAATGAATGTTGAGTTAGTACTTTATTATTTTAAGTTGCAGTGAATCAATAAAATAATATTTTCATGTTTACTGCCACCTTCCCAAAATAATGTGTAGGTAGATTTGATTTCAACTTCTTGGTTTTTTAAAAATAATTTATTCTGTATTTGAAAAGACAGTAAAAATGGGTGCAGCAAGTATAGTCCTCAAAAAAAAATATGTTTGGGCTACTGTAAGGATATTTTTCTCAGCATAGAGCCCCACCTGAATAACATACAATGTTTGAGTCAGCATTTGAACTTGGAACAATTTCAAAGTGCTGGAACTAGTTCACCTCCTTAAGTAAAGAAGAATCATTTGATATAAACCATTATGATATAAATTAGAAATCAGAATAAGAGAATAATAATAATAATAATAATAATAATAATAATTTATTAAACTTGTATGCTGTCTGACTCATCAACTCTGGGCAGCTCACAACAATCAAACAAATAAATTATAATAAAATCAATGAAAGTTAAAAGATAAAGAAAGAAAAAAAATACAATAATTTCTGTCTAATCTAAGAATTCTATCCATCTTAATAAATTAGATGAAACCTTAGATATTAAAGCCATAGTTAAAAGAACCCCAGACTTCAGATGTGGCACAAGTCCTTATGTAGAATTATAATCTAGAAATGATTTCCAAATTAAACTGAATTCATACTTGTTTTTCAAATAAGAGGTTACTTTTGACATTGATACATACTCCCACAACTTAATTAGCCATTCTTCCATAGAAGAAATTATACAATATGATTTCCAGAAAGAAGCATAAAGTGTTCTGGAAGCTATTACCATATTCAAAACTAACTGAGTATATACTTTGTGGGAAAATTAGCTTTGGTCATGTTTAACTGTAAAAGACTGGAAAGAGAGTCAAACCTTTAGAATTTGTTTCATTCAATAACAGATCATCTTCCAGAACTGTTGGGCTGTACAGCATGGCCACCAAATATGAAAAAATGTAGGGTTTCAACTTCTATATGTCAGAAATGGAATATTATAGAGGAAACTGAGTCATATTCTAGATTTAAAATATATTCCCAAATATATCTAAGTTGTGCTTTTTACAAACCATATTTTAAATTCTATTTTAGTTTGTGTCACTATTTGCCATTTTAAGGTCCATATTTCTTGGCATTGTGCTATGCATCACTGTTAGATAGAAAACATGCAACTGTTAGGGACTGTAATGCAGATTTTGAAATACATTTCTGCAAAATCACATCAATTATTTCCCCAAGCAGAGAAGCAGTCAGGAAAGAACAGCATACGCTGAACTGACCAATATGTTTTACTTTTTTTTTAATTTATTAACTAAATTACAAAAAACAAACAAACAAAGAAAAAGAATACACGAAATTATAAAAGAAGAAAACAGCTAAAAAAGAAACAAAAACATACAGTGTATACATTCACAGATATATGTATATTTATAAAGTTGACCAATAAACTCTTCAATAAATGGAAGACATAATTTGTTACAGTCTTCCATAGCTAATCTATATTAATCAACTTTGCAGACCACTGAATAGTTGGAGCCATATTTTGTCTTTCCAATGCTGAAAAATAAATCTCTTAGCTATAAATAAGGTAGAGGAAATCCATTTTCTTTGTCCAGATGTCAACTCCCATGTGACAGAAGTTTTACTGTTTATGAAGCTCTCCACATACACAGCTTCTCTGCTAATACACTACCAGTAAAGACCACGTGACCCATCCAGTATTCATTGTACTGGCATTCATCCTTCCAAGGATCTACTGGAAATGAAAAACCCAAATTCTTTTACATCTATATGTCTGTCCTATCTGATCGTTATTAGTGTTCAGTGGCTGCTCTCTGGTGAACTTTTTTTTGGTGGATACCCTTATCTTGGTGGTCATTTCAACTCTGTCTTTGTCTTGGTTGTTGTTATTGTTCTCCCTCCAGCATTAAAATTTATGTTTTGCACAGCCCAAATTACCAATTACTTCCCTTCTCTCAAACTTCCAGAGGGGGGGAAAAAAAATTGGCCCCCGTGGGCCCAACCTGCTCTTAAGTCTGTGTCAGGCACTGAAGGAGATAGAAAACTAGTTAAATCCTGCAAGAGAAATAATTAAAGCTCTACGTAGGAGAAATAGCTGAATAAAATAGAGCACTTTATTTTAATTGTCCAATTTAATTAATTCATTTGCTGTTCACAGTAGCAACATTAATCATAATGAATGAATTTGATATTAATATGGATGTCATATGTACTTCCATAGGAATCCCAGTGTATTTCAGCATTAGCTTAAATGTACCATTAAAAAGCCCATAAAAAAGAAGACTGAATGGTGCATCTGAGTTTACTTTAAAATCTATTTTGCTATTATAAAATATTTATGTCTTAAAGAGAGAAGAATGTTTTGCAGTTGCTAATGAGGCATAAAACATATCTATTTACAAACTGAACTGTGTAAATTGGCTAGTTTTTGTAATTTTATAATCTAAATTTAAGATAATTAGAAGGTAACATCTATGCAATCAACATTTCTTGAAAAGAGTACTGAAATTCATTAAGACTTACAAAATATGATAATCTTTTTTGGGGAGAGGGTTCATGGGTGCAGCATATTTTAACAGCAATATGCTTTCTTTTCTTCAATCAATTCCAAAATAAAACTATGAGTTGAAAATATACATTTGCTGACACAAGTTTTCCAGAGTGATGATAAATCTTCATTTTGTCAAACAAGATTGAAATTGAAATTCAGATTGTCAAACATAAGCTAAGGTAAAATCTACACTAATCTAATGGAGCAAATGTTTATGACTTTATATAGTGATACTATATTTTATATAATCATTATAATTCTGTAACCCTTTCTTGATAAAATCTATACAAGATGGCATCAGATGACGCAAACAATCAAATGCAGGTGTTCCTTGTTATGCGTAAGCATTTCATTCTAGCAAAAAAAAAAATAGCGATAATGAAACTGCAAATAATGAGATATTGAATGTATGGAATTCAAGGGTTAGATTCCATAGCCTATGGAAGTACTTCTTCTGTCTTCTTCCCACATAAATCACCTACGTGGGGTATCTGCATTGTTTCTTCT
Organism: Candoia aspera; assembly: GCF_035149785.1. Lineage (NCBI taxonomy): Eukaryota > Metazoa > Chordata > Lepidosauria > Squamata > Candoiidae > Candoia > Candoia aspera. The sequence goes on from NC_086153.1 coordinate 102,007,884, forward strand.
TCTCATTCAGTCATAGTGGATCTCACTGAGTCAGCTGGGTTGCACATGGCTTCCCTACAGCAGCATCATACAGTGAATTTTTTTGGCTGAACATGGATTTGAATCACTCCTGTTTCAACATGTTAACCACTTTCCTATACTATATCTTAGATTCACTTAGAATACAATAACTTCCCAATCTAGTCTACAGCCTTAGGATTCCCTGGCCATGTCCCATCCAAATATTTACCAGGCCTGATCCTACCTAATTTCTAAGCCATGTCAAGGCTAACCAACTAGGGCAGCCTTTTGCAAGCTAGTGCTGTCCAGATGTTTTGAGAAAGAAAAACTCTTGACCATGTTATCTAAGAAGGCTAAATTTATTACAGAACCAAGCTGGGGAAGACTGGTTTAACATCAGCAGAATTCTGGGAACTATTGTCCAAACAAACTGAAAGGTACTAGGTTGAAGAAGCAATGCTTGTTTTTGTCCATTCAAATAAGAGGAGGCTTCCAGGTTTTGATGATCCCCCTTCCTACTGCACTACTCTGTTTTCCTCCAGTAGACATCTCAAGAGTTTGAAGCACCTTTAAATGTTGGCTGCAGGAGATCAGAGAGATTGGCAAAAATCAGGTAGTCACCCCTGGATATATGTAATTTTCCTGATATTTATCTACATACAGTATGGGGAAAAAGTTAAATCCTTTTTCACCACAAAAACACTGAACATGATCTAATAACATGAAACAAAGTTGTACTTTACAAGATTCCCAAACAGAATCTCTAAGAGAAAATTAACTTAGAAGATCAATACAGATAGATTACTTTGGACAGAAAACATGGATTTATGTTGGTTCTCACACTGCTTACAGGAATGGTTATTATCGTCTTTGGCTGAATTTTTTAACAAAGTCTTTTGATGTCTATTTTTATGCAGAACAGGGAGAGCAGCTGGATTCTGGAATCAGAGTTTCTCCAACTTCCTGGATTAATTTTGCACTGATCGGTCCAGATAATGGACCAGGAATACTTTCTGACCCTTATCAGAGGAGAAAAGTTTAAGTTTTAAGTTGCAGATAAGAAGAAAGATAGGGAAAAGAAGAAATGGAACTGATCCTCCCCCAGTACACATAAGAAAGCAGAACACAGGAAAAATATCTCATTTCTGTGCATGGCCCTGATCAAAGATTCCCAGTTTTTGGTCTTAATCCAGCACCATTTTTTCAAAGCTGGCTTGGGCTTCCCTGGCTTGTAGGATTTTACCTGAAATGATGTTTTCAGTGAAGGGGTTGCTTGAAATCAAAGCACTGGTCATTCAAAAACCACAGGAGCACAACTGTGATCAATACTACTGTAGTCTAGAGATTAGTAGGCTCAACACAGGCTATCAAGCAAGATATTGCAGTTAGAGTGTACAAACAACCACCAGAAGATCGATGTATATCCCTTCCCTTATAGCATAAAGTCTACAGTTAGGAAAACCATCTGGAAAAAACTATAATCCCCCAGTAAATTGGGCTGAGATGTCTAGAGCTTGGTAAGATTTTAGGAGCCCCAAAGGTAACTTTGAGATTTAATATTTGAATTTCATTGAGGGGGGAAAAAGAGACAAGTTTCCACACATTGGGAGCACTGTTGGAGAAAATAAACTTTTGTAGACCCAAAACTGATAAATGTACATTCCATACAGCAATTTTTGCCTGACATTTTCTGTTTCTTGCCCCAAGACCCCACCCCTATACATGGCTCAGTTGGGGAAGCTATAAAATAAATTACCCACTCTAGTGAACAATAAGAGGTGTTGGAATTCAAATTAGAAAGTTGTGAAGAGCTGCAGGGGCTTCAGCAGGAAGTTGAGAGTTGTGTGAAAATGATAAACCTCCATCCTTACATACTTGGGTGCCACATTGTAATGTAAGCACAAAATGGCCAGAATGTGAATCACAATGTTGCAATGCATGTTTTGTTGTTTGCCCTCCTTTGCCCCCTACCCCCGGAATGAACACCTATGAGAAACTGATGTATTACCCACACATTAAATCAGAACAAAACTACATCTGTTATCTTCAGTGAATTACTTTTCTTGAGCTCCAGAATGTATGGATATATTTATCACTAATAAAGAAACAAAAAATTTGGAGTGGGATAGATTGATCTTCACAGCGCTATGTTCTTACCAGAATAAGATCTATTATATCCCCCATCTCCAGACAGCAAACTCAGTTTATCATATGAAAGACTTCTCTCAAGTCCAAAGACTCATGAACTTGGCAAAGCACTGCAGTCATCAGCATGCTTAAAACATGCTGGGGATATAAAAACAAATACAGAAATCTAATAGAAGTAAGTATAATGCCATGAATAAAAAAGAAGTATTGATTATTCTCAACTCAAACACTGGGCTTTATGACTAACTTCAGAATGCCTTTTCATCTGAGTTGTCAATACTTGGTTTGAAAGATTTACTCACTTGAGCTTTTCATCCTCAAAGGAAGGCATAAATGTTATGTAAATAATTCAGGATTTTGTTGAATTTCTTTAAAGGTGGGAAGGTAGTGCAATGTTTTCAATCAAGATGCTCTGGCTTTAAGGATGGGGAACCCTGCTGTCAATAGTGAGTCTATATTGATTTTATAGAATATGTATGCTGGGACTATATTTTAAACATGCCTCCAATAATTCAGTCAATGTCCATAGGTCTAGAAGTTGTTCAATATCAGAGCAAAATGTCCAGCACTATAACGTGTTAAACTGTCTTGCAATATTGCTGGATCATAATAATGGCAGCTGATCATGCTGCTGATTAGATTGAAGTGGAAATCCTCAAAGCAAGAAGACTACTTTGTACAGCTCATATCTTCTTTTGAATTCTCCAAGGGTTAGAGTCTACTTAAGTACTACGCAACAGCACCTGATGAAGCAACAATTTATTGAGGATCATGGCATCTAATTTGATTTTATTGTCCTCAGGAAATCAATTCTGTTCTGAGATTGAGTTTCATTCAGGAAGCTCACTATATAGGAAAAAAGGATATAGAGGTATCAGGGCAACCAAGAAGAATAAAATCCATTTTGCAAAGCATCTATGGATTTTTTTCCTTCTAAATAATGATATTTATGCAACTATTTTTTACAAATAAAAACACTTTCAAGTCTATTTCACTTATATTCTGAGCAGAGTCAATCTTGTCATCAAACAATACTTTCACAAATACTAATATCATATCATTTTCTTATCTGTATATTCCAACCAAAGGAAAAACGTTTATATTTTATTTATTAAATTTTATATTAAGAGTATTGATATCCAAATATTTTGGTCTAAATTAATTATGTTTTTTCTTTAGCAACTTTTAAACTCTTTTTTATTTTCTTTAGAATTTCTTTTTGGACCCAGTTGCTTTCCCAAACAACAATAACAGAAAAAACTCCTTCACTTTAATTTGCTTAATTGTCCTTTTAATCATCTGCTAATATAATACCAATTTGTTTACAGTGCTTGGGTCTATATTAAACTCTACTTTGGGGAAGTTGCCTTAGGAGAAAATGTTGCATTTATCTTTATGCCTATCTCACTGCTATACTTTTTTTTTTTTTTTACTATATAGTAGCTTTCTCAACCTAATGCCCACAAATATATTGATCTACAAAAGTTGTAGTTCCAATGAATCTGTAAAACATATATGGGAAGTTTGATCCAAGCTAGTGTAGATAGTGTATCACTGCAGACACATTAATACATTTATAAAGTATGCTTGTGTTGTCATTAGTGGTATGTTGGCCTTGGCAATCAGTGCACATGAAGATGTTGCTGTGTTGTTGGCTACAAATCTGAATGATTTTCAGTGAATGTTGCAAAGACTGTACAATTCAACAGGGAATGTGAATTTGAAAATGAATCTACAGTATCAAAGACCCAGGTAGATGTGTTTGACAGGAGAAAGGAAGTGAATGATAGATAGATAGATAGATAGATAGATAGATAGATAGATAGATAGATAGATAGATAGATAGATAGATGATGGATGGATGGATGGATATAGTGAAAAATGAAGTAAGGATATGAGTTTATGAACCTTGGTAGCATGTTTACAAAAGATGGGAAATGGAGACATTTTAAGACATGCAGATGCTGGTAGAAAGATAGTGGATAGTTTAGTTTGTTGGACAGAAGGAATGTTGGTCCAAAAAGTGAAAATATCTGTGTATAAAAGCATACTTCTACCATTTCCTTACATGCAAGGGAGAATTAGTATATTAGACAAATAGTGGATGGAATGGGAACGGGGTAATTATGTCTTTTGAAATAAGAAGAGATAAGATCAAGAATGCGTATGGATTGAATACAAAAATGAGTCAGCTGTAGAAAAGAAGTATATTGTTTTTTGTCATACAGACAGAATGAATGAGGATTAAATAGCAAAACAAAATTGTTTTTTTATTTATGTTTAATTAAGTGTTTTGAGTGGTTTTATAATATGTTTTAATTGTTTGTTTTATCGTACACTGGCAAGAGTCACCTCGTGTGAGAATGGGCAGTCATGTACATTTGATAGATAGATAGATAGATAGATAGATAGATAGATAGATAGATAGATAGATAAGTCAAACATATGAAGGAAGAGTGAATGGATTGAGAGGAAGGGGAAGACTGAGGCAGTCATGATTGGATGAAGTTGATGATAGAGAAATAAGAAAGGAGATAAGTTTAAGGAACAAAAGGCAATATATAAAGTGATGTATGGAAAGGGTGTAAGTAAGGATGATTTGCCAGCAGAGTATATATAGAGAGGTATAGTGAGATAAACTAGAATTTGCTGTACTTTCTGTTTCTTATCTTATTTCTTAATGTCTTTGGCTTAATTTTTCTTACACCTTTTCTGCACTCTGCATAACATAGCTAATTTGAAGGAAAAAAGAGAGTGAGTATTATGATTGGGTAAGTATGTTTGTATTGAATCAGGGCACTGATACTTTTTTCCAGGCTTAGTTGGGGTTATAATTGGATTTTATCAAGAAACTTATTTTGAATTTTGGAAAATTGAGTGCAATATTGTTTTGAGTTTGCTTCTGCAGCTTGTAATGCAGTTAATCAATTAATAATTGATTAGTTAATTTATAAATCAATAAATGTTTATAGGGAAGTAGAAAGTTTTGAGTGTTCTGCTTTCCCCCCCAAAATTAAAGGCTGACTGGTGAGCTGATTAAGGAAGAGGGAAGACACAATGATTTTTTAGGCAGTTAAGAGTTCTGAGTAATTATAACTCATGGCTTGGAAGTGCAGGGAGTTGTTGAGCACATAAGAAGACTGTGCTCATACAGAAATCTCTTTTGTTTGAGCTGATACTCCTGCAAGGGGCCTGAGTAGTTAGTTCCTGGAATTTGCAGATCAGGAGAATTTGAAGATCTTTTTATGTTTTTTCCAGGTGAAACTGATAGACTTGCTTTTCCACTGGCATTTCATTTTCATTACTTTAAATGTTCACTGTTTTGTGTTACATAATTCAGTATTATTAATTTTCATGCTCATTGTTAGTATTTTGCATTTAGTTTTTATATTACTTTATCTTGCATTCAGGCCAGTAAGGAGAAAAACAATAAATTAAAGGAACTTAAAATGAAATGTTTGCTGTCTTGTTTAAGAGCTTTACAAATTCCCACCATTTTCCATTTGTGAATTACCTTCTCTTCTGTGTCTGTCATTATTCATACCACCAAGAACATTTGTCATTAATGGTTCTGCACACAACACTTTTTTTTCCATCCAAGTTCATTGCTAATGAATAATACATCCTTTTGCCATTTCACATTTTACAAGCTCTGTCTTACTCTCAAATAGTTCGGCTGACCTGAAAAGGAAGATAAATTATTTGCACTCTACTGGAATCAAAATACAAGCAACTGAGCAGGGCTTAAAGGCAAAACAGATACATAAACAAAAAAACTAGCAGAATGGAATGAAATTAAAGGATGGGCTTGAAATAGTGGAAAGTATGGTGATAAAATCATACACAGATGGAAGAAATGTAGAGTTAGTTCACAAAGTGGGAATGAAGAACTAAAAAAGAAAATAGGTAAACCCATACTAGATCTGAAATAAAGGAGGGCAATGGCTTTCATAGAGAGACGAAAAGGAACAAGCGATGTACTGTATGTATGTCCATGTGTGTATATATTGTCTGTTGTGAAGAGTAGTCTTGGGTCAGTTTTAGAATGGCACTCTGCAATTAAAATGTTATGACCCAGGTACCTGAGGGATCTGGATGGTCTTCTGAATCAGCTTGGAGAATTTTCCACTTCATCTGTAAACAAGATTGTTGAAGTTCTGCCTGATCAGTGGAATATGGAGATGGGCTGAATGTTTGACATTATTGCCTAAAAGTGCTCCCTTCCCTCTAACAAGGTACTCATTCACCACTTTAGTTCATCTGATTGCTGAAACAATAAAGGAGATAAATAGGGGGCTTAGTGTAAATGAAGGAACCCTCATGATGAATTCAATGGGGTGGAACTTCTTTTAGGCCAATTTTAAATTCTATTCAATGGCAGAGTATGCAGCAAAGAGAGCCTGTTGAAGATGTAATGGATGCCATCTATTGCATCTGCACAGAACAAGCCAGTGATATTTTTTCCATATCATCTGACACTTGAGGGAGAGGAGCCAGAATTTACAAAGGCTGGCTATGAACAATTTTCATTGTTTTTTGCAGGCAAAGTGGAAATGATTTGGCATGATTTGGAAACCAGTATTGGGGTAGGTCATAAGGAGATAACCTTGGTAAACTTGTTAGGTTCATATGAATTATGTTCAGTTTGTAGATCTGGAGAATATGGACAAGGTGTGTAGAGAGATGAGGGCCACCATCTGTTTGTTTCACACTTGCCTCTCGTAGCTGATTAAATCAACTAGGTTGGGACTAGATTTATGGATAATAGAGATGATTAATGTCTCCCTGAGCATGAAATGTGCCCTTGCATGCTTTAAGGAAGTTGCTATAAGTCCTTTAATAAAAAAAGTCCTCCCTTGATTCAGTAGATTTTTCTATTTATAGGCATTTCTAATATTCCGTACTGGGCAAGTGGTTGAAAAAACTAACACCCTCACAGCTCTGAGTGCATCTGGCTGATTTTTTTATCCCACATCAGAATCAGGATTTTATGAGGGATATGGTACTGAGATAGTTTGGGTCACCATAGTAGATGACCTGCACTGGAACCTAGATGGGAGTGCAGTTCAGCAAGTTCCCTTGGACAGTTCAGTAGTTTTTGGTACCCTTCTGGAATGTCTGGCTGTGTTGGGTCTTGGGAGGAATGCTTTACAGTGATTCCAGTTATTTCTGATGGGATGTGTCCAGAGGATGGTGCTGGACCCCTAGGTCTGTGATTGGTGGTGATCTGCAGAGCTTTATCTTGCCCCTTATGTTATTCAACATCTACTGTACATAAAATTATTATGGGAGGTCATTCAGAGCTTTGCAGTGAAGTCTCATCATAAGGTGATAACATTATCCTTCATTGCTCCTAACCTTCTGATTCCAAAGAAGCAATTAGTATCCTTGAATGTTGCCAAATCTTGATAATAGTCTGGATAAGGAGAAGAACGTAAAATGAAATCCAGATAAGACAGAAGTGCTGCTAGTAAGGAAAAAGTTGGGTTATGGAACTGAGATGCAGCTTTATTTATTGGTTTAATTGTAAACCACCCAGAGTCCCCCTTTCTTGGGGGAGATGGGCAGTAATAGAAGTTTGAAAAATGAATGAACGAACAAACAAACAAACAAACAATTTATTTATTTATTTATTTATCATATTTATATAGCCACCCATCTTACATAAAAGTGACTCTGGACCACATACAACACTTAATTAAAAACAATACATACATACAGTCACAATTAAAAAATAACCATTAAAAAGCACATAAAACAAGAGAGGATGATATTAACCACCATAAGGGAGCGATCACAAAATCTCCCTGGTCCCCTGGGATCCCCAGGCCTGATCACAGAGCCAGGTCTTGAGGGATTTGTGGAATGTTGAGAGGGATGGCACTAATTTCATGTCTAGAGGGAGAAGACTCCACAAGGTGGGTGCTGCAGCAGAGAAGGGCCACCTCCAGGGACCCATCAAATGTAATTCCCTGCCAGATGTGACCTGGAGCATGCCTTCTTTGCCAGACCTAATGGGGCAGGCAAATGAAATTGAGGAGAGGCGGTCCCTCAGATAACCTGGTCCCATGCCATGAAGGGCTGTAAAGGTTGCTCTGGATGGAGACATATTCTCCCAAAAGGAGCAGGTTGACAATTTGGAGTTGCTCCTAAGTTCCCAGCTGGATCTGCAAATGTAGCAAGGAGTGCATTGGTACAATTCTGGTTAGTGCACCAATTGTGATCTTCCAGAGCAAGCAGAACACATTGGTTATATCCCATTTGCCTACCAAAAATGCACTGTACATGGGGCTACCTTTGAAGAGTGTATAGAAATAGTAATGAACACAAAATGGAGCAGCTAGCAGCTAGTTGATGCAAGGTACAGATTTTATATGATGTCTGTTCTGCACTGGGTGCCCATTGCCTTTTGTGTGGAATTCAAGGTATTGGCTGCTGAGGGGCAAATGGAAAGATATGAAGCAAAAGATGAAAGTAAGGTATTGGGCTTGACCATTAAAACCTTAGAATCTTGGGGATTTCAGGGACATGCTGATGCCCAGAGGGAGCCTCACCCCATCCAGGCCCTTAGCCTACAAAAGTGAATTCTAAGCAGAGTGTGTATGGGTGTACAGGAGAAAAGGAGATAAGAAAACAGTAAATGGATGAGGGAGATGTCTGGAAATTTACAACTGTTACAGGCAGGCAAGAGGGCTATCAGTCAACTGCCAGGACCACAAGCTATGGTAGGCAGCATATGGTGGTGGGATTCCTGCCTGGATCTTGGCTTGAGAGCTCAGCTGGAGTGCTCAAAAGCAACACTGCTTAGGAGCACTGCTTGGGGCTTGGCCTGGAGCTTGGCAGCAACCAGAAATGCAGCAACCACACTGAGGCAGCACCTCATCCCAACCAATGCAAGAATTTTTGCAGGGAGGCCAAGGTTGTATACTACTTTACAGACTTGGGAACTTTTGTTTGTTTAAAGGACTGAGTATTAAAGATGTACTTACATGCTTATGTCAACTTGCAAGGTGTTGGAGAGTGGAGTTAACCCTGTGGAAACTTGGGGACTGACTAGCTGCAGAACTGCTTCTCTGGCTATCAAACTGCCTGTCTTCTTACAGTAGCCCCATCTCCAGAAATTCATTGATCTAGTACACAGGAAAGGGCCTTCTGCTTGGCTTCCAGGCTAAGTAATGCACTCTTGAAGGAGATGCATTTGTCCCCCTTTGTCCCCAGTATTCAAGAAGATGGTGAAAACCCTTATCTTCTTCCAAGGAACTGTGTTGTTTTAGCTGATAATTTTGTATTTTTCTATCATTTTAAGCCATTTTAGGTGATGAAGAAATAGTATGGCAGGGTAGAAGTTCAATAATAAATAAAATGAAAATGTGTGTACAGCATTTACAGGGACTGTCTCCTCCCCATCATATCAACCTGTCTCACCCAGTCATGTAGAGAGGGCATGCTACGGACCCTGTCTGCAAGAGAATTCCATCTGGCGGGGTCCAGGAGGTGGGCCTTCTCTGCAATAGGCCCTGCCCTTTGGAATATCCTTCCCCCGGAAGTGAGATTGGCTCCCTCCCTCCTGGACTTTAGGAAACAGCTAAAGACCTGGTTCTGTAATTATGCCTGGGGCGGGAGAGAGAGTAGCCATTCCTGGGGATGGTTAGTTTCTTAGATGGACCCTGCTCTGCCTGCAAATCATAAAGAACTTCCAGCCATCAAGGTTTTTATTATATTTATTTTATTATGTATTATAGTGTTTTACAGTTTTATATTTTTATCTATGTTTTATTGTAAACCACCCAGAGTCCCTTTTGGGAGATGGGCGGTGATAAATTTGATAGATAAATAAATAAATAAATAAATAAATAAATAATTAAATATATTTATAAATAGGTAGACCATTGTCTGAATTTAGAAGGCTGGTGTAATGATTGCCTATTCTAAAACACTCTCAGACTCATGAGCAGGAATTCAAAGATATCTGATTTATTAAAGAATAGTATGCAGGATCACAAAGAAAGCTGAGAATGATAAAAGTGCACCAAACGCAAACTAAAAACCCCTCAGTACAAATGAGATCCCTCCCCCCATAGAATCTTCCCATGTTGACAATCCCAGGTGCTCCTAATGGCTTCTGATGGTCCGTGGGAAAAGTCCTTGAGCAGAGCACATAACACAAACACATTCCATTGTAATGAACATAGATACAGAGCTTGGTACAAGGTTTCACAGCAGCTCCCTCCCAAACAGAAACGTGCTTCAGCGCCATGGCATGTGAAATGTTAGGATGTACAGTGCACATTGAAACAGTGAACATGACATACTGCCCCCCAAAGGAAAGAAAACACTAAGCAGCAGGCTTCAAAGGGTAAGCCAAGTGGAAATGATGAATTAAATCAGGAGCATTAACGTGGTGAGCAGAAACCCATTCAGGATGAGGAAAGTGTTTCCATCGGACCAGATACTGGAGGGTGCCGCGAAGCTTGTGAGAATCAATGACCTCCTTGACCTCAAAGTGCTGTTGGCCATCAATCATGATCAGAGCAGGAGGAGGAGGTTGGGGATGCCAGCGAGAGGAATGGTGGACAGGCTTGAGCAAGCTGCAATGGAAAACAGGGTGCAAGCGTTTCAAATTGTGAGGCAGGTCCAATTTAACAGTAACTGGATTGATAAGACCAACAATAGGGAAAGGACCAATGAACTTGGGAGCAAGCTTTTTAGAGGGTTGTGGTGACTTGATAAATTTGGTAGATAGATACACTTGATCCCCAATCTTGAAGTCATGTTGCAAGGAATGATGCTTATCGGCTTGAAACTTGTAAGCAGCCTGGGCATCAGCCAAAGCCTGTTGAATCACCGGCCAGGAATCAGCCAGCTTAACAGCCCCGTCAGAGACAGAACATGTTTGGGAAGGGGGTTGTGGCAGTTCAGGGATGGGAACAAAGTCGTGACCAGAAACCACACGAAAAGGGGTTTGCCCAGTACTTTGATGGACAGCATTGTTGTAAGCCACTTCAGCAAAAGGCAGTAACTCCACCCAATCGTCCTGATGGTAGTTAATGTATGCTCTAAGAAATTGTTCAAGGGTGGAGTTTAAAATCTCAGTAGATCCGTCAGTCTCAGGATGGGACGAGGTGGACAGCGCCTGTTTGGTGCCAATCAATTTTAAAAATGATTTCCAAAACTGGGAAGTAAACTGTGTCCTGTGGTCGCTGACCAAACGGGAGGGGCTACCATGGAGACAGTAGATGTGGATGAGAAATAGGCATGCCAATTGCGGGGCAGACGGGATGGATGCACATGGAATGAAATGGGCCTGTTTGGAAAAAAATCTTTCACAACCCAAATGACAGTTTTCTTCTGACTGGGAGGAAGATCCACAAGAAAATCCATAGAAATCTCGTCCCAGGGATGGGACAGGCTGGCCACAGGCTGCAGAAGCCGCTTGTCATGTTCACCGTTGCAGTGCTTCTGCATTGTAACGGTTCACTTGCCAAAGTGCTAATACGTGTCGCTGGCTGGGAGGGTGCTGCTGAGAGACCTTGTACGGGAGACGTGCTGGACTGTGCCAGGGAGGAATGTGTTTCGGCTATCTCTTAAATGTCAAGGTCTTTTTGCCCATTGATCAGCAGAGCTCATTAGGAGCACCTGGGAATGTGGGGTTGTACTGGATGCGAAGGAGGGGGTGGACTGATGTTTGAAATGATGCTATTTAGTTTGAGTTTAGGCGCGCTTTTCTCATTTTCAGCTTTTTGCCTGTTTGCACCCTATTCTAAATAAACCCAGAACCTGAATTGTGATTTTGAGTCTGAGAGTTTTATTTGGATTAAGGCAATCGTTACATAAAGCTGAGAATCTTTGTTCAAACCAACCTCGCTACTCTTTACTGGGAAAATTTTCTTGCGAAAGGGGAACTAGCAATGGCAGAAGGGGGGAAGGATCCTACGGAGTTCGAGGAGCAGACGGGACAACTTCCAGAGTCGACATTCCCGAGCAGGGACCCGAGCCCCGTCCCACCCCACCCCCCACTTGGGGGACTCCAGCTCTAGCCTGGGATCAAAGAAACCACTGGCAGATGACGTGACGGGGCAGGAACAATTTTTGTGGGATGCCCTGATGGACCCCCGACCCAGCACGTCCCGCTCCACATGGAAGCTGCGCTGGCCTGACACTCCAAGGGAGGTGCACCCAGATGTGTCGGGGAGCCCACTACCTGAGGGACCGGGGCTGGAGGACTCTGCCACACTGGACAGGATCAGGGTGCTGGAATCCAAGATCGAGTCTATGGAATACATGCTGCGCTCTATGTCAGCTGCCTTTGGGGACCTCGTAAAAATCGTCCAAGGTCCTGGAGCAATGGGGCCGCCCAGCCTCCCGCCTTCCCCATCACAGGCTGCAGAAAGAAGAAGCCAACCACGGGACTTTCCATCAGGTCCGTGGGGATCCACTCCTGTCGTGGGGGCCCCAAGTCATCCATCAGCGGGGGTCCCACATGTTGAAGGAACTCCCAGGGACTTCCCAGTAAAGTTTGATGGTGACCCCGCTAACTTATATTTCTTTCTCACCAATGCCACCTCTTTTCTTCAGAAGAACAGAAGATCTCGGTGGTGGCCACGAAATTGAAGGGCAGGGCTGCGGACTGGTATGTCCAGCTGTTGGAGATTGGAGCGCCAGCCCTGGCAACTTTTGATACCTTCTTGACTGCGCTGAAGCGCTATTTTGAGGATCCCTTGGCTAAAGAGAGAGCTAAGGACACTCTTAAAGAACTAGTGCAAGGCCAGAAGGCTGTTGCTGATTATGCTCTTGAATTCAAGGTTTTGGCGGGTAAAGTTCCTGGATGGTCCGAGGCCACCTTGATTGATAAATTTAAGGATGGCCTCAATCGTGAGGTCTTGCGCTGGGCGCTTGGGCGAGATGATCCGAACTCATTACATGACTGGATTTGCCTTGCTGGTAAGGCTGAACATGCCCAGTGCACCTTTATGATGGCCACCAAAGAGGACAAGCCTGCCACCACTACCAAGGCACCGTTCCTACCATCAAGCTCTAGATGGGATACAGAGAGGCAATGCTGCTTTTTCCGAGGACAGTGCATCACCTGTGGAAAACCAGGTCACTGCGCCGTAGACTGCCCCAAGGCTAAGGCAATGGATCGTCCATCCAAATTGCCACCGAAGACAACAGAGAAACCACTCAACCCTCCTCGCTGGTTGGTGGGGGCACTGGCGACTGCGGACGACGATGATGTCTACACACCGGGAGATGCTTTGGCTGCTCTGGAACAGCCGGTGGAAAACACTTTCCACCTGCCTTAACCGGCGCCGCAGGGCAGGTGGTGGAAACCGGGCGCAATTCCAACATGGTGAGTGCTGATTGCCCTATCTTCGCTGTCAAAATTCAATTAGGATTTCAATCCAAGTCCGTAGAGGTCTGGGCTTTACTAGACTCGGACTGTTCCAGATGTTGAATCCATCCTGACTTAGTCAAGGCATTGGATTTGCCCTGCTTCCCTCTTCCGAAGCCGCTGCTTTTTCAGCAGCTTGATGGCTCCACAGCGGCGGGGGGGGGGGCAGCCACCCAGTTTACTGGGGAAGTCGCTTTACATATGGGTTTGCACTTTGAACTCATTCACTTCATCGTAACCCCAGTGGGAAATCTTTTAGTTGTGTTAGGGATTCCATGGTTCACCTCTCATAATCCCTACATCAATTGGAAGTCCTGCTCTATTACCTTTGAGGATGGCTTCTATCAAGCTCCTCTTCTGGGACATTCCATGACTATGACGGTGGGGAGAGCAGAGCTTGTTGATTCTCTAGCTCCCTCGTCTGCCTTAGAGGGTCTACCAGCTATGTACTCAGACTTTGCTGGTGTGTTTGGGGAGGAGGAGGCCAACCAATTGCCCCCCCCATCGCAAGACGGACTGCTCCATTGAACTTCTTCCTGACGTCCCCTTACCAAAGCCAAAGGTTTACCCCATGACTAAGAAAGAACTTACCGCATTGCGGGAGTTCATTGATAAAAACCTGGCTCGTGGCTTCCTGGAACCGGCAAACTCGCCAGTTGGGGCTCCCGTGTTGTTCCGGGAGAAGGATGGCAGCCTCAGACTTTGCATGGACTATCCGCAGGTTAAATTCCGCCTCACTCTCCAACAAGTACCCTCTGCCTCTCATCAAGGACATGCTCACACATCTGTCCACTGGCAGAGTTTTCTCAAAGTTGGACCTCCGCGAAGCCTACTACCAGATTCACATTCGGGAGGGGGATGAGTGGAAAATGGCTTTTAATTGCCCATTGGGTTCTTTCCAGTATAAAGTTCTTCCTTTTGGTCTGGCGGGGGCTCCGGGAGTTTTCATGCAGCTGATCAATGAAGTTTTGCATGACCACTTGTTTAAAGGGGTTTGGGTGTATTTGGATGATGTCCTCATTTATACTAAGTCTTTGGAAGAGCACGAACGACTTCTTAAACAGGTTCTCACCAAGCTTAGGAATGCCAAGATTTATGCTAAGCTTTCTAAATGTGAGTTCCATAAGTCTCGCTTGGATTACCTTGGTTACAGGATTTCAGATAAGGGCATTGAAATGGATCCTGTTAAGGTTCAGGCAGTGCTTAATTGGGAGCGACCCTGAACCCGGCACCAACTTCAAAGTTTCCTGGGATTTGCCAATTTTTACAGGTCCTTTGTCAGGGGGTTCGCTGAAATTGCCATACCCCTAACTGATTTGTTGCGCACTAAGGGGGTGGGGGAAACCCGCAAGGTTAAGAACCCAGGGGCCGTGCTCAATTGGACTCCTGCATGTCAGGCTGCTTTTGATTGGCTGAAGGCTCTTTTTACTGAAGAGCCCATCCTTTCCCACCCTGACCCAGACCTTCCATTCGTCGTTCAAGTGGATGCCTCTGATTTTTCTATTGGAGCTATTTTATTACAAAAGGATTCTGGTGGGCTTTTAAAGCCTTGTGCCTATCTTTCCCGAAAGTTTTCTGAAACGGAGAGGCACTGGCATGTTTGGGAGAAGGAGGCTTTTGCTGTTAAAGCTGCCTTAGAGGCTTGGAGGCACCTGTTGGAAGGGGCTTCTTGCCCTTTTGAGGTTTGGACAGATCACCGCAACCTCAAAGCGCTCCATACACCCAGATGCCTCAGCCCAAAGCAGATTCGATGGGCTCAATTTTTCAGCCGTTTTAATCTCCAGCTTAAATTTATCCCGGGGAAAAATAATTTTTTGGCTGATGCCCTTTCCAGATTGCTGCAAGACGAGGGCCCGGTTTCCAATGTCATTGGCACTGTCATGTCGGGACCACAATTGGGTCTGGTGGCTGTTACACGTAGCAGCACTCGGGGCCAGCCTTCGTTCCCTTCAGCTGCGATTCCAGCACTCCGCCCTCCGGTTCGCAAGCCGCCTCCATTGTCGGGAGGATTGCGCTCTGCTTTTGTTTCTGCGCTGTGGTCTGACCCCTGGCTTCTTGCTAATCCTGACAAGGTGTCCCTTGAGCATGACCTTGCCTGGGTGGGGGGGTGTTTGTATGTGCCTGACTCTCAACGTTCTGCTATACTGGCCCGTTCTCATGACAGTAAGTAGGCTGGTCACTTTGGTTTTCTCAAGTCCCTCCATTTGGTCCAGAGACAATTTTGGTGGCCCACCCTGCGGAAGGATGTCAAGGCCTATGTGGCTTCCTGCCCTGTCTGTGCTATGTCCAAGCGTTCTGCTGGTAAACCGCAGGGGCTCCTACAGCCTGTGGCTGACCCTTCTCACCCTTGGGATGTGATCTCCATGGATTTTATTGTGGACCTACCCCCCAGTCAAAAGAAGACTGTCATTTGGGTGGTCAAAGACTATTTTTCTAAGCAAGCTCATTTTATTCCCTGCGCTTCCATTCCCTCAGCGCAGCAGCTGGCTAAGCTTTTCTTGGTACATGTGTACTGCCCGCATGGCTGCCCCTCTTGTTTGGTGACTGATAGGGGCACACAATTTACCTCAAAGTTTTGGCGGGCTTTTTTGAAGCTGATTGGCACTGAGCAGGCGTTGTCGACCTCTTGGCATCCCCAGACAGACGGATCTACTGAGGTCCTTAATGCCACACTAGAGCAATTTCTTCGCGCTTACATAAACTACCATCAGGATGATTGGGTTGACTTGCTCCCTTTCGCTGAGGTCGCTTACAATAATGCCGTTCACCAAAGCACTGGGCAAACACCTTTTCGCATTGTTTCTGGTAGGGATTTTGTTCCCATCCCGGAATTTCCCCAACCTCCAGCTCCAGCTGTGGCCACCTGTGACTGGGGCTCTAAGCTGGCTGATTCCTGGCCTGTTATTCAGACCGCTCTTAGAGAGGCTCAAGCAGCCTATAAACTGCACGCTGATAAGCACCGCCGCCAGCAGCCTGCTTTTCGGGTGGGGGATTTGGTCTATCTTTCTACAAAATTTATAAAGTCTCCTCAGCCCTCTAAGAAGCTGGCTCCTAAGTTTATTGGACCCTTCCCTATTACTGCGGTGCTCAATCCTGTCACTGTTCATTTGGATTTGCCTCATAATTTGAAGCGCTTGCATCCTGTTTTTCATGCAGTTTGCTCAAGCCTGCTCATGAGTCATCTCGCTGGCATCCACGCCCACCTCCCCCTCCACCGGTCATAATTGATGGGCAGCAACACTTCGAAGTCAAGGAGGTGCTCGACTCTCACAGGCTTCGGGGATCTCTTCAGTACCTGGTCCGCTGGAAGCATTTTCCCCATCCTGAATGGGTTGCTGCATGCGATGTTCTGGCCCCTGATTTAATACGTGCTTTTCATGTTGCTTGTCCTTCAAAGCCCTCTGCTTAAATATTTTTTTGGGGGGGGCGGTATGTCATGTTCACCATTGCGGTGCTTCTGCATTGTAACGGTTCACTTGCCAAAGTGCTGATATGTGTCGCTGGCTGGGAGGGTGCTGCTGAGAGACCTTGTACGGGAGACGTGCTGGACTGTGCCAGGGAGGAATGTGTTTCGGCTATCTCTTAAATGTCAAGGTCTTTTTGCCCATTGATCAGCAGAGCTCATTAGGAGCACCTGGGAATGTGGGGTTGTACTGGATGCGAAGGAGGGGGTGGACTGATGTTTGAAATGATGCTATTTAGTTTGAGTTTAGGCGTGCTTTTCTCATTCTCAGCTTTTTACCTGTTTGCACCCTATTCTAAATAAACCCAGAACCTGAATTGTGATTTTGAGTCTGAGAGTTTTATTTGGATTAAGGCAATCATTACACCCCTGTGGTTTCCCCTCCTTACATTTTGACATTGCACAAACAGGACAGGAAGCCACATAGTCTTTTACATCGCGTCTCAAGGTAGGCCACCAGAATTGACGACGAACCAAATGCAATGTTTTAACAAAACCAAAATGCCCAGCAAGTTTATCATCATGGGAATGCTGTAAAATGTCAGGTCTTAAAGTTTTGGGTACATGAAGGCGGTGTTGCACCCATGCCAGACCATTTTCAAAAGAAACAGTGTCCTTATTAGCTAGCAACCAAGTGTCAGATTTCAGCGCCTGGAGAAAGTCTTTCTGTAACTGGCAAGGAACTTGCACTTTCTGCTTCCCAGACTGGGCTGGGGGTGGGGTTGCCTGCGCATGGGTCTGGCTCCGAGTGACAGCAACTAAGCCCAGTTGTGGTTCAGTGAGAACAGTCCCAACCACATCCGCCACATGGTCAAGGTCCTGAGGTAAACATGACAAAGCATCAGCCAGAAAGTTTTTTTTCCCCGGAATAAATTTTAACTGGAAGTTAAAGCAACTGAAAAATTGAGCCCAGCAAATTTGTTTAGGACTGAGACACTGGGGGGTGCAGAGGGCTTCCAAATCCTGTGATCGGTCCAAACCTTGAAAGGGCATTTAGTGCCTTCCAGGAGGTGATGCCAGGCCTCCAAAGTGGCTTTTACTGCAAAAGCCTCCTTTTCCCAAACATGCCACCGGCGTTCGGTTTCAGAAAATTTTCTGGACAGATAAGCAGGGTTTTAAGTGATTTTCAGAATCTCTCTGTAACAATATAGCCCCAACTGAGGAGTCAGAAGCATCAACTTGGACCACAAAGGGGTGTTCAGGATCGGGGTGCTGTAGAATAGGCTCAGCAGTGAAGAGGGTTTTCAACTTCTCAAATGCTGCCTGGCATTCAGGTGTCCAATTCAGCACTGCCCCAAGGTTTTTTACTTTGCATTTCTCCCCCAAACCCTTGGTATGGAGTAAATCAGTGAGGGGCAAAGCAATCTCAGCAAACCCCTGGATAAATTGGCAATAGTAATTACTGAACCCGAGGAAACTTTGCAATTGCCTTCAGGTGCGGGGACGTTCCCAACTTAAAATCGCCTGAATTTTTGCAGGGTCCATTTCAATGCCCTTGTCAGACACCCTATAGCCCAGATAGTCAAGTTGGGTTTTGTGAAACTCACATTTGGAAAGTTTGGCATAGAGTTTGGCATCTCCAAGCTTGCTTAACACCTGTTTGAGGAGGCGTTTGTGTTCCTCCTCGGTTTCAGTGTAAATGAGATCATCTAAATAAACCAGGACCCCATTAAACAAATGATCATGTAATACTTCATTAATCAATTGCATGAAGACTCCGGGCACTCCTGCCAACCCAAAAGGAGGACTTTGTACTGAAATGAACTCAGTGGGCAATTAAAATCAGTTTTCCACTCATCTCCAGCTCATATGCGGATGTGGAAATAGACTTCACGAAGATCGAGCTTGAAGAAAATCTTGCCCTTAGACAAGTGAGCTAACATGTCCTTCATGAGCGGAAGAGGGTGCTTATTGCAAATTGAGATGGAATTTAACCCCTGATAGTCCATACAGAGTCGAAGCGTGCCATCTTTCTTTTCCCGGAATAGCACAGGGGCCCCAACTGGGGAATTTGCAGGTTCAATAAACCCCCTTGACAGATTTTTGTCAATAAAGTCCCGTAATGCCTCAAGCCACTTCTGAGTCATTGGATAAATTTTTGGCTTGGGCAATTGAGCATTGGGAACCAACTCTATTGCACAGTCAATTTTCCGATGGGGGGGTGGGGTAGCTGATCTGCTTCCATTTCCCCAAAAACATCTGCAAAGTCTTGGTATTGATTGGGCAAGCCTTCTAAATGTGCCAAGCTAGGGCATGGCATGGTGATTGCAGCCCTTCCAACCTCCGCACGTGAAGCTCTCTCTGCTGTAGGAGCTTGGTAAAACCCATCTTTAAAAGTCATAGTTCTGTGTTCCCAGTTTATATATGGGCTTTGATAGGTCAACCAGGGCATCCCCAGAATTACCAAGGGATTCCCAACAGGTCCTACTATGAATTTTAAAGTCTCACGGTGGCTGCCCATTTGCATTGCGACAGTTCCAGTGAAATGGGTTGCTGCCCCCCCCCCCACCGTTGAACCATCCAACTGTGTGAAGATCAAAGGCTGCTGGAGGGGGAAGCTAGGCAGGTCCAAAGCAGCAACCAGATCAGGGTGAATTAGACACCTGGAACACCCAGAGTCAACTAAAGCCCAGACTTCTATAGTCTTTGTGAGGGAGCCCAATTTCACTGTTACTGCTAAAGTGGGACAGTCAGCACTCACCATAGCATCCTTGTGCCAATCCTCCTCCACCTGCCCACAGGCACTCTTCATGGCAGGTGGCTGGCATTTCCCGCTGGCTCCTTAGAGTCATCTTCAGCCTCTCCCGGGAAGTAGAATACTTCCTCAGCGTTGGCTGCGCCCTTGGCTGCTGTCATCTGCTGCAAGGGGGGGGGGGGGCGATTTGGCCAGCAGCTTGCCCACTCAATCTCCAGCCTTGGCTTTTGGGCAATCAGCTGCTTGATACCCTTCCTTTCTGCATCGGAGACACTGACCCCTCACATAGTGCCAATCTCTCTCCTCTTCCCAGGCTCTATAGCCTGGCCGGGCAGCAGTTGCAGCACTTCGGAGTCCCCTCATGGTGGCTGGTGGTTTTTCAGGTCATTTGGTTTGCATGAAGGTATGCTGGGCGTGCTCAGCCTTGCCGGCGAGACAGATCCATTCGTACAATGACTCTGGGTCGTCTCTACACAACGTCCACCATAGGACATCCTGGTTGAGTCCCTCTTTAAACCGTTCTATTAGGGTTGACTGAGACCAGTTGGGGATTTTCCCAGCTAAAGCCTTAAACTCCAGGGCATAATCAGCTACAGACAGCTGGCCCTGGGTAAGATCCTTCAGTGCCTTCTTAGCTCTTGCCTTGGCCAGAGGATCCTCAAAATGCAGCTTTAACGCCCACATGAAGTCCTCGAAATACTCAAGTTCAGGGGAGTCAGCCTCACTTAATTGAACATACCAGTCAGCCACTCATCCCTTCAACTTGGTGGCAATGGCAGTTATCTTAGCCTCTTCAGAAGGGAAGTATGGTCCAAACTGCCTCATGTAACTTTTAGCATTGGTTAAAAAGAAAGATAACTTGGTTGGATCCCCATCAAACTTGGCAGAAAAGTCTCTCACCCCCACTCCTGTTGAAGCAGAATCGGCGGCTGCTTGAGTGGTTGGGCCCCAGGTTACAGTGGTTCTCCCTCTTGTGGGTGGGGACACTGGTGGTTGAGCTCTGCAGGGTGGAGATTCAACCCGGAGCCATCTCTGGCCCCGCTCCACCAGCGGTCCAGGTGGGAGGATGGGGGATGGTTGCGTGAAGCTGGGATCTCCTTCGTGCCTCCCCTGCCCCCCCCCAATGATAGAGACAGGTTTCTTAACATGTACTCCATTGATTCTATTTTGGCCTCCACCACTCTTAGCCTTTCAGGGGGTTGAGATTCCTCCCTCCCTCAAGTGTTAGGCCATCTCTCTGTTGATACCGTGGTAGATTCTATGTCTGGGGTCAGCGGGAACCGATACTTCCAGGACTCCTAGGACGTCCCTGGCTGGGGTTCTTCCATTTCATCCCAGGTGATTAACTCTGCGGGTGATTCGCTGGGTGCCGGTTGCTCTGGTTCTTCCCCATCATCAGATTCCTCCACCTCAGGGCTGGAACTCGAATCCTGCTGGAAATCTGAAGTTTCTGGGGTGAGGCTCAGTTCTCCACTCTTGACCGTTGACTCGGACATCAAGCTAGCCGGCTCCTCAAGTCCCCCGGTCATGAGCTTGGACTCGGCCATCGTTAACTATTTTCCCTCACAAGAAACTAATCTTGGTAGGAGCTAATGGCACAACTTTGGTGATTCTCAGTTTTATGTAATGATTGCCTATTCTAAAACACTCTCAGACTCATGAGCAGGAATTCAAAGATATCTGATTTATTAAATAATAGTATGCAGGATCACAAAGAAAGCTGAGAATGATAAACGTGTGCCAAACGCAAACTAAAAACCCTCAGTGCAAATGAGATCCCTCCCCTCATAGAATCTTCCCAAGTTCACAATCCCAGGTGCTCCTAATGGCTTCTGATAGTCTGCGAGAAAAGTCCTTGAGCAGAGCACATAACACAAACACATTCCATTGTAATGAACATAGATACAGAGCTTGGTACAAGGTTTCACAGCAGCTCCCTCCCAAACAGAAACGTGCGTCAGTGCCATGGCATGTGAAACGTTATGATGTACAGTGCACATTGAAACAGTGAACATGACAGCTGGTAAGATTTGGCATATTAGCCTTTACAAATCAGCAGTTACCTATACACCAGGCACCTGTATGGGACACAGCAAGCTTGCTAATTCAAGATAAGGTGCTAGCTGAGGAACAAGAAACTTGTTCAGGTCCAGAAACCAACCTTCGATCAATGCATTCTGCTGCATCACCTGGTGGAAAAGTATTGTAGCCATGTGCATGACATTCTTTTTCCTGCGTTCACTGATTTGAAGGCTGTCTTTGATTCAATATTCAGTGGAAGGTTATGGAGTAAACTGGCAGCTATTACTATAGTTGATAATGACGCTGCATGGAAATAACTACATGAGATTAGATGTGCCATTTCTGCTTTTATTCCCATTTCAGAAGGAGCCAAACAATGGTTCATAATTGCCTTTTTCCTCTAACTTTTACTTCAACTTTCTGTTAATAATGGAGTTATTAAGAGAGAGAGTTTTATCTCCAATGATGGCCAATAAACCAATATTCATTCTCCTCTGTGCTGGTGATGCAATCATTTTATCCTTGACACATGCCAGCCTTCAGGAGACCCTGCAAGCCTTAGCAGAGTTTGGTGGCAAAGAAAAATTGGATATAAATTCTGGAACAAAAGTCATCTTATTCACCGAAAGGCATGCTAACTGCCTTCACAACTGGAAAATAAATGATACCCATATTGAACAAGTCAAGAACTTTAAATATCTTGGTGTTTGCTGCTTAGAAGAATGTAATGAAATAATTCTACTTAGAAGCATGAAACAAAAGAAACCATACCTCAAGCACAGAGGGTTTCTAATACTATAATTCGATTTGCTAACCGCAGTGGGAACAATTTTGCAGTTAAATTATTCCAGGCCAAACTGCTGAGCTTTATGGAGCTCAGCTTTCTGCTTATAAAGGCAGAAAAGCATTGGAAGCAGCACAGTCTGAGTTTTTACATGTTATGCTGCATTTTCCCACTGGCTTCTTAATGCTGTTCTTTGGTTGGAGCTCAGCCTTGCCTTTGTAAAGACTCATAAGAGATCCTGCTGACTAAAGTATTGGCTAAAATTAGTCTCCTTGGATGGTTCTTTGGCCCACTTAATCCCAGCCAATAAGTTTAGTTCTTCTACTAAGAAAGCATAGCCTTGGACTTGATTTACTGTGCCCTATCAACTTAATTTTTTATGATGTCAGGGCCTCAGAGAGCCATCCCAGACATTAAACAGCAAGTCCTTAATTTAGCCCTATAGAAAGATAGGAGCAAAACCCTTATTACTGCATTGGTAGTCTCTGTGGTAGACTTTTTATTACTTTTATAATATCTTTTGTGTCCTGCACAGAAGAGCATTTTCATTACCCAGACTCGACACCTTGCCGTTAATGGT
Organism: Candoia aspera; assembly: GCF_035149785.1. Lineage (NCBI taxonomy): Eukaryota > Metazoa > Chordata > Lepidosauria > Squamata > Candoiidae > Candoia > Candoia aspera. The sequence goes on from NC_086153.1 coordinate 102,030,968, forward strand.
CTTGGAAGTAAGATCCATCAGTACACTGCCATTAGACTGTTTGTGCCGTTCTTCAGATAAGGTGGTTGAGACAGCTTTGCATGTTCAATTGACCTGATCTTCTTCTCGGCCACTGCTTATGTGCAGTCAAGTTGGCATTGACTCTTAATAACCATTTAGATAGATGTTTCCAGGATGATCTGTCCACAACCTGGCCCTTAAAGTCCTCCAACAGTACACACATCACCTCTGTAATCAAGTCTATTCACATTGTTGCTGGTTGTCCTCTTCTTTTCTTTCCTTCCAACTTGCCCAGCACTATTGGGCTTCTCAAGGGAGCTGGATCTTTGCATGATGTGTCCAAAATATGGTAATTTGAGCCTGGTCATTTGTAACTCAAGTAAAAACTCTGGATTAATTTGTTCTACGATCCACTTTTTCCCCCTTGTCTACCCATGATAGCCTCAAGAGTATTCTTCAATATCAAAGTTCAAAATCATCAATTTTCTTTCTATCCTGCTACATCAAAGTTCAACTTTTACTTCTGTACAGTGTCACAGGGAAAATAATTGCTTGCATGATTCTGAGCTTTGTAGGTATAGACATATCACAGCATCTGAATGTATTTTCAGAGACCTTCATTGCTATCCTACTAAGTGCTTGTCCGTGGCCTATTTCTTGACTGCTGGTTCTTTTACTGTTGATAGTTGAACCTGAAAGACAAAAGCTATCCACCACTTCAGTGTCTTCATTGTCAATGCTAAGGCTTGTTGCTTTGCCTGTTGTCATTAGTTTAGATTTAATTTTAGTCCTATTTTTTCATTGTGCTCCTGGAATTTTTATTACTAGAGTTTGCAGATCCTTTGCATTCTTGGCTATCAGCATAGGGTCATTAGCATTGTGCAGGTTAGTGATGTTTCCTGCTCCAATTTTAAAACCATGCTCATCTTCTTCCAATCCAGCTTGCATGCATGCATGCATGCATGCATGCATGTGTGTGTATGTGTATATATATATATATACATGTATATATATGTATGTATGTGTATGTATATATATATATATATATATGTGTGTGTGTGTGTGTATATATATATATATATAGTATATAAGTTAAATAAATCAGGTGAGAGTATACAGCCTTGCCTCACTCCTTTACCAATCTGGAGCCAGTCTGTTTCTTTGTGTTCTGTCCAAACTGTGGCTTTGTGACCTGTATACTGGTTTTGCACAAGGACAATGAGATGCTGTAGGATTCCCATTTTTCTAAGCACATTCCACAGCTCAACATGGTCAACGTAATTGAATACCTTTCTATAATGAAGCACATACTGACTTCTTTTTGGTATTCTTTGGCTTTCTCAATTATCTAAGCATGCATCAACAATAATATATCTTGCTTCTCAGGGTTTCCTAAAATCAGGAAAAGCTTTTCCCTTTCCATGTACAGCTCCGATTGAGTTGGATAATTCTAAGCATAATTTTGCTAGCATGTGAATTAAGAATATTGATTATCAGTTTGATTTTATGATCAATTCAGTCTATTTCTCTCCCTTTTCTTGATCAAAAAGAAGTTAAGCCCCAAGGTAACACAGCTCACTACTACCATGTAGGAGGCCCTTGTTTGTAGAATTCTGCTGGTCTAACTCTACAGCCTTGTACTCCTCCCTTTCCAATCCTTTGTCTGCCTGGCTTCCATGATTTCATCGAGAACTAAAGAGCTGAATGCATGTTCACTTGAAGATGAGTGTAACACTTTGTGTGATTGCATACCCTATTTTATCAGGTTTTGCAATCATCTGGCAAAAATGCCTCTACAGACCTCCTCTCTGAATATGTGAAAATCAGTGAGAAGAATGGGCAAGGCATAAGGAAATGAGGAGCTATATCAGACATGTATATTATGTAAGGAAGGTTGAAAGTGTGCCTTAGAAGTCCATGTACTGTTCTGACAATTCTGAACTTCATGTTTGCTTTATATTAAAAGTCAACTCTTTGTGCTCCTGAAAATGCTGCTATTCTAAGTATTTGTTTAGTCTAATTTGATGGAAATCACCTTCTGATTGTCACCTCCACAGAAGTTAAAGTCAGAAGCCAGTAGATATCTCACCAGGCATTAAGTTAGGAAGAGATTTCCTTTCAGTTTAGTTGATAATTACATATATTTAAGTTTTGCTGAACTGTACCGAGGTACGTTGTGATCCTTTCAGTAGAATAGTTGCCAGGCAACTACAGAAAAATGCATTAAATATTGTGAATAGATGCTTCACTCCCACTCATGTATTGATGGAGACTTACTGTTCTAAAAGATAGTGCTCTAAAATCTAGGAACTTTTAAATGCTGTTTAAAATGCAGCACTGAAAAGAAAAATATTCCACAAAATTATATTAGTGAAGAACATGATCTGGATTCAAAATATTTGTGTCCAGATGCTGTAACTTGTACTATCGCATTTGCATTTTCTTTTAAGAACGGTGTTTCCTTTCTTACCATTTTTTTCTTTTAAGCTGGAAAAGTAAAACAAACAAAAAAGTGAAAATATTATAGTACCACAGAATTTTTAAGATATACCGTATATTCAGAAACTTTCTGGTGCTATCAATCATTCTAAGAATAATATTTATAATTTAAGTTAAAAACTCCATACGAAAGAAAGTTTGGTAAAAAAGCTTTCTCGAGGAAAATTGCAAACTTTTTAATGAAACTTTTAAAAAATCCATAAAATCCATCAATTAGGGTGTAAAGAAATACTTCCTTACAAATAGAGGCAATAAACTGAACTAGAGTAATATTGACTGGCACATTTCTGATCATAATTGCTCCAGGGTGGAGGCTCCATTCATGCATGATAGATGAAGGAGGCAAGCATAAGACTGGGCTACCACAGGGATTGTTTAAATAAGGCAATTTACATAAGATCACCTGAATTAGGTGATAAGTAGTCAGAGTTTCCCATAGGTGGGGATGTGAAAAAAGTCAAGATAGCGGCTTCAATCATTCTATTGCCACCATTGACTTGATTTTTTTGAACCCCATGGACATCTCTGCAACTGATTCCAACAATCATTAGTGAAAAACAGCCTTCATTTGTACATGATGATGTACTAATACCAATACAATCACAAGTGATGTAGACAAGTGTGCATTCCTGCAGGCCCCATGTTTTGCTACTATAAGCAGCTTTAAGGTCTATACTATTTTTGTTTGTTATTATGTATTTATTACATTTACTGTATATCCTACTGCAATCCAATTAAGGACTCTCAGCAGTTCACAAATATAGACATATACAATTAAAATGTCTGTGGTAAAAATTAAAAATAAAATGTAATGGAAAAACAAGAAGAAAATAACAATAAATGGTATCACTCTTCAAATGCTCTGTGAAATATCTCAGTTTTAAGCTGTTTGCAGATGGCAGGGAGGGAAACAATCTTTCAATGTACAATTATATTACCCTACAAGAATCTCAGTTTATATGACATGAATTAGTTTTGCATGGGGCGGGGCATGGGGGGGGGGAAGAAGGGGATGTACAGAGTAAGGGAGTTGACCTTGACAGAATATGCAAGAACCATTACCTAGGCAAAGGCAGCTGAAACATTCTTTAAAATTCCAGGAAACAAGATAATATTTGGACACAGCTCAGGCAAATGCCTCCCTGTCATGCTCTCACATCACACATTCTCAGAACACTTGATTGGACTCGCAGGAATGTTTCATTCAACAAGTGTCTTCTTCTTGCGAGTTGAAAGGAGGGAGGGGGGAACACTTTGGAGTGTGAAATCATTTTGTTTGGACTAGAGTGAAATGCCAAGATCATCTACAAAGAACGTGGGAGCAGCTGCACGTGCTTTCACTAACTGGCACGAGAGGGAGGGGGCATACCTGAGTGGGGAGTGGGGAGTGGGGAGGGAAAATTGAAGTTACCGAAGATGTTTAATGGGGAAAAAGCTTGGGCTTTTCCATTCACAACTTTTTCTTCTGTACTGAATGCTACCACCATTAAAGAGAATTCGAAGTAATTGCTTATGAGTCGGATTTAATGGGAAGTTGAGTATTCTAGTCATCACACTCCCTGATTCACTGGTGTTTAAGAAGCAGGGGAGGTATGCACAATCAGACACACAAGGTTCTGTTCTTATAGCTCATCTCAATAAAGAATAGTTCTAGTCTTTGTGGAATTGATTTTCTGGTCTGGTCTACCTAGTGGGGCTGACCAGGAGACAGTGCTGGATTAACTTGGACCACAGATGGTTTGTGTGTGTGCATGCCTTCAAGTCAGTGTTGACTCTTGGTGACTGCCTAGACAAGTCCCTGCAGTTTTCTCAGCAAGATTTCAGAAGTGGCTTGCCATTGCCTCCTTCCCAGAGCTGAGAGAGAGTGACTGGCCCAGGGTCACCCAGCTGGCTTCATGCCTAAGGTGGGACTAGAATTCATGGTCTCCCAGTTTCTAGCCTGGTGCCTTAACCAAACAGATGGTTTACCTTCCCCAAACATCCATCACTCACTCTTGATTGTGAACCTAGCTGTTCTTCCCCTTGTGCTGCCTTCATCTGGCTCCCTCTTTCCCTGCATCTGGCTTAACTGCTCTGCCAGTCCCTATCTGGAAGTGTTAATCTAGGCAAGTACCCCTAGTTGCACACTGCTCTCTTTCTGCTGCAAGGCCAGCATTTGCTTTAATGCTGCAATGCATTCATTGTTACCTAGCACCAGGAAAGACTGGGGAACATGGGCCAAGTGGTACAAAAGGGGAGAGTGAGAAAACAAAAATAAAGTGTGTATACCACCCCAACAGCTATGACTAAGTCTTGATCCAAACTCCTGTCTACGAACACCTCTTCCTCTTTTGGTTAATAAAGGAATATAACTGGCATATATAACATGCAGGACTGGGCAAAACTGTATATAATTGCTATTTTGAATGCTTATAAAACTCTAGAATTATATCCTTCTATGAATTAACCAAAAGCTAATATACTTTTCAAGACAAATTGGTGTAAGTGTGTTTTACAAATCATTGTTGAAAGGAAGGCTTAGGCTCTTAAGAGAATAAACTTTCCGCACTGTTGGGATAAGCGTAAGTAAGGCAATTACACCATTTCAATCTAGCTCCTGTCAATGATGTTTTAAAGTAAAGCAATCTGAGCTTATATTTCCTATTGTCTGTGTTGTGTTCTGCAAATAATAGTGGCAGGAAGTCAATTTTAACTTGTGGGTTTGAAAACAGCAACTGTAATGACTGAATCTTGTGTTACCTTTGCAGCAAGTTTGTTTCTTCCACACTAGATCATGATTTTGTCAGTAAATTTCATAGAGGAGCACTGTAGAATTGGGAAATAATTCCATCTACCCATCCATCCTGTAGGTCCCCTATTCATGTTTCCTATCTATCTTTCTATCATTCCTCCCAATAATTTATTTATTTATTTATTTTCTATCCCGCCTTTATTATTTTTATAAATAACTCAAGGCAGGGAACACACTTAAATACTCCTTCCTCCTCCTGTTTTCCCCACAACAACAACCCTGTGGGGTGAGTTGGGCTGAGAGAGAGGGACTGGCCCAAGGTCACCCAGCTGGCTTCCATGCCTAAGGCGGGACTAGAACTCACAGACTCCTGGTTTCTAGCCTGGGGCCTCAACCACTAGACCAATTTCTGCACAATTTACCTTTTCACAAATGACTCACAGCTAGATATAATAATGTAATTAAAACGACCTTCTCAATAAAATACAAATATTAAAAGCAAAGGATCATAACAAAAATAAATTGAGCTAAAATTGGCCCAGAGAAAGCTTATAATTGGGACAATTAGTAAGAAAACAATCCAATTTTGGCTTCTGAAATGAAAACGTTAAAATAATAAGTGGTTCCAAAATCCATTAACCGATTGTGGAATAGAAAGCTAGAACTGAAATTCTGTGGCTATAATATGCATATTATAATATGAATGCTACCTATAAAACCCTATATGGTTCAAGGCTTGGATAGCTACTGGTTTTCTCAGATAGATTCTTCCAGCCCAATCCAGACAACCGAGGGCCACTTACTAGATCTCTTTGTATCATGTAGAGTGACAGGAGGGCTGAACCATAGCGTTTTCTATTGGGGATCCTCCCTGGAACAGTTTGCACCCTAAGACAAGGGTACCCCTACTCTTCTTCTCTCCTAAAGGTTAATGAAAACCTTGGGTTTTCATAAAGCCTTTGAAAGTTGATCGTGTACAGTCCTTGACACAAGAATAGTTGGACTTACTGTCTTCTGTTTGCAGTTAGATTATATTTATTATATATCATTAAATATTATTCTGTTATCATGTTTTACACTTGTACATTGCTCGGAGTCTCTTGGGACTATGGTATTCAATACATCTTATGAATAAATAAATAAAATTCTGTACCTCATCTATTTAACTTGGTTAAAAGTTCTGATAGTATTAGCTTTGCTTACCAGGGGGATTACGAGATGTTTAGGACTAAAAGTTTGCTTTATCTTTATATCCAAAATCAGAGAGAAATGCATTTATACTATGATTTTCATAAACAATATAGGCTGCAAATTACTATTTAAGAAAATACCTTCCCTATCTTTTTAATGGACTAATTCGTAAGTATATTAATACAATATTAATTAGTATTATTGTATCACAATCAAATAATCTGGCCAAAAAAACCCATACATAACCTGAAATCAGGGACCCATCAAACCTACCACTTTTATCTCCAATATTGCTGGTTGCATCTAGTATCTGTACATCTCAAATACACTACTTTTGACCATGGAAGAATCATATTATCCACAGCTAAGTAAAACTACCTTGCCATTAATATTCTGAATTATTTTAAAGGACTATCAACATTCACTTAAAGGGCTACAAAAAGGACTAAATAAATTCCAGGATGGGATGAATTGAGGGCAGGAGTGAAGAACATTTTATTGGATTAGAGCTGAGACTCACTGCCCTGAGCAATTGGTGAATCCCCCAAAGTTCTCCTCTGGTGGGTGATGTTACTGGAAATGGTAAAGCAAGCTTTTTGAGCCTGGAAAGGGGGGAGGATTTTGGAGAAAACACTCACTCCCATTCCCATTCTTATTTTAAAAGATGTTGATGAAAATCAGCCATTTTGCAACCCAATTTTTTCCTACCCTCCGGGTGTTATGGAACACAAACAAGATCAGATGCAGGCTGCAAGTTGCCTACCTGGTCTAGGAACACTTAACCTTTCTATTTAAAAGTCAAAGTTGCAGGGCAGGAACTTAAGGTAGGCATTGTAAGTGTCTGCCTGGGATTCCAGTCTGGGGGTGTTCTATGGCAGGCAGCTTCTCAGAAAATACAGAGATTCCCTCAGCAGCTGAAATAAACCACTCACCTTCACTTGTAATACCTTATGGGCCCAGAGTTGCATGAATATATGTTGCTGTTTTTAATTTGTGAGAAAATACATTGGCCATTCAACAACCTTTAGGGGTGTATGTGATTGTAAGCAAATCCTTGCATGAAACTGTATCACTTATGGCAGAAACAAATCATGTGTGCAAATGCATATCAAAACTGACCACATCTGTCATGAAATTGGTATTTAAAATGTGAACAGTTGGAGTGAGAGTTCCAAATACTGTCCTCATCTGGGGTAACTTTTGGTCTATGGTTGGCTTTTCATGCATTTTGGCTGGGGGAATTAAATTGCATGATAGAATGAAATGATTATCCTATATCATCTAGCCTGATTTTAGGAGTATCATTTTATAATGCCTAAAACTATTAGATGTTTCTAATAGCAATTAAATACTTAATAACAGAGGGTCAAATGTGAATCCTTAAACAGTAAGAGCATGCCCACTTTTCAGCTTAGTCATAAACTTTTAAATATGAATGTACCTTAATTATGTACCATTGTGATACGTTGCCTTTGGGCTGCAAGTTTTAATGTTTTGTCAGTTCATTGCTTTCAAGTTTTGTAACAATTAATCTGCCCATATTTTCCAATATACAAGTTTCTGATGTACCTAATTACATTTTGTTCCCATTCTTGTCCTCATAAAGAAAAATACAATGAATAGTTAACTAGTGCTTTAATATTAACTGATATAGGCTTTCAGTTCAAGATTCTGCACAAATTGAGAAGAATAATGGAAAAAAGGTGGGTGAAGATTGTTTGTGTGAGGAGATACATCTAAGGAGTGTGGATGCTTAGAACATACCAACAGAAAGTAGGGTTCTGAAACATGACTAAGGATGCTTCTCAACTTCTTCTTGACTAAATCCCAATCTACATTTTGAAGTTCTGAATTCTGTAACAACTTTCCTGAATTGGAACTGATGAATTTGTTATAGTAGTTTCAATTGTTGAATTGTACAGTGGTACTATTAAATAGCTTGTTATAGTTTCCTTTGTTCCTTTGGTATTTTCCTAGGGTCAAACTGAAAGAACAAAATGGATCCCAAGGGAAAACCAGGCAATACCTAAATCTAAGAAACTATTTGCAGGTGAAGGCATTTCCCACCAGAGCATTAGTTTGGCCATTCAAATTACCTCTGCGGGTTCCTTGAGTAGAATGTGCTATGAACCTAAGACAGCATTTGCATTTGGATATAATGGAGCTCACTGGGGCTAGATGCTATAGCATCTGCTCTTATTTTTAAAGGCATTTTGATATCAGGGGATGAAAGCTAAAGATGTATATGATTACAGATGCTCAGTTTACTATGCTTACTTTGCTTGGTGCTTATTCCCAAAGAAAAATGATTAGCATCAAGACATCAGAAGCAAATTCAATTTTATTCATGTAGTCATGATATTCTATAATTAATGGATGAAATCTAATTGCATACTTTCATTTCCATTGATAGATTGAGAGGAACGTCTTGGCAATTTGGAAGACAGGAGCAGGAAGAGAAAATTATGTTAGTAAAAGGTTTCTAGCACAACATTAGATTCCACCCTAAGTAAATTTAAAGTATTAAATTGTACATGCTCAGATTCTGTTTTTTCTTTAAGTTGTTAACAGTGCAGGAATGTATAAGAACCTTATTGGTCTGGGAGTGGGAGCCCCATGTGCAAGTCCTCAGATGATTATGGAGTGCATTTAGTGACTTTGAGCCAGTCACAGGCAGATCTATCTCATTGGGTTGTTGTTGAACCCATAAAAACGGGGAATGATCCCATGTATGCTGCCTTCAGCTCCTCAGTTGGAAGGCAGAAAAGAATATAACTGTGATGGAATGCCTAACATCTGTGGAACAGAGAGGAGGCAGACAGTTAAGGGAGGAAACAGGGATGTTATAGAAAGATTCCTAGTCTAGGGGATGAGAAAAGCATGAGAAAGAGACTCAGAGTAACTCTGCCTTAATTACACTAGGCATAAATCATACAGGAGAATGACTTTGGTAGCCTTTCAAGATTTTGTTGTATTACCCTACTAGCAATAATGATCTTTCCAGAAATCTAAGTGGTTCTTGTTTCCTGAGCTTGCCAGCCTCAGAGAACTTGACAGTAAGGAATAAATATATAGAGAGAAACAAATATTAACCATGGAACAGTAGTACAGAGAATAAAGCCTTTTCATTTTTTATTACAACTGCAATCTATTATTACTGAGAGTAAATTGAACTCATGAATCAATGAAAAATTGCTTAAATAAGTAATAGGTAGAACAGAACTTTATCTTGAACCTGTGCAAGATTTTGGTCAAATACTTTGGAATCCATACAGTATCTGTAGCCTGGGACTTCCAGAGTGGTAGTATTTAGTAACATGTGAATTACAAAAAGTAGCTTATGTAGTTGTCAAAAATACTTAAAACAAAACAAAACCTCTCCCAGCCACAACAGTTGAGTAAAAGCATCATTTCTCCACCTTCATGAATTGGTGGCTAGAGGGTTATTTCTTCCAAGATCTCTCTCTCTCTCTCTCCCTTTTTTAATCCATTCAATTGTGTCCAATTCTTGGAGACTGCCTGGACAATCCCTGCAGTTTTCTTGGAATGTTTTTCAGAACTGGTTTGCCATTGCGTCCTTCCTAGGGCTGAGAGAGAGTAACTGGCCCAAGGTCACCCAGCTGGCTTTGTGCCTAAGGCAGGACTAGAACTCACAGTCTTCCAGTTTCTAGCCTGATGCTTTAACTACTACCCCAAATGACTATTTGTGAAGGCTGGGGCTGTCTGTCTTCAGTGCTCAATTCCTTCAGGCATTAAATATCTATGCTTTGAGTGGATCTTCCATCCTAGTCCTTGATTTAAAGGTCAGAATACTTGTTAGGGATTCAAGAAATTAAATGTGTAATGTGAAGCCTGTTTGATATATTACATTACAACTCATTGTTAAATCTATGTACTGTCTGATATGGATTTGGGATTTGCTTGTCCCATGTATTTTATTTTTTTAAAATAGAGCGTAAACCTCAGTTAACAGAAAAAGCTATTATGTTTTTTGCATCCTTTTATACAACAAGTTCTTTTTCCAACCATGTTCTTTGCTTTATAAACACCCAGTGTTTGGGAGGGAATTTTACAATCCCTCTCTTTCTTTGTCAGCCAGTTAAGCATGCTTATCTCCTCCTCCCTTGCAGGCAATAACAATCTATAGAAACATTATATGAATTCCAGAGTTCTCCCATGGTGTGAGCACAAAATGCCTTAAGCAGAAAGCTTGTGCCATGGGACAAATGTGGCCAGTGTAGTGAAAGTGAACTTATAGATCTATAATTAAATGGATGTCAAAGTCATGCAGGTATCAATAAGATTTCCCAAGGAATTCCACTAGTTGTTTCATTTTAATGAAAACTTTCACCACTGATGTTTGAAGGGAAACAGTCTGGTTTCTGTTTGCAACAATGGAGGCAATAAACTTAGGGAGTTTTGTAATGAATACCAATTCAGGAATTTAGAAAAATGTTTGGGTTCCAGACTTACTTTATTGGAATCCTTCTGACCTCAATTTCCCCTCTTTAGCACTTCTAGGAGCTATGGGCTGCCATCTTAGGTTGCAGAGCAATTTAATAATTCCTGGATGTTTTAGTGCTGCAACTGTCCTTTGTTTCATGTTGCCTATAGACTCATCTGCAGATTCACACAAACACACAGGGCTTGTTTTTTCTTTATATTAATCAGCTAATTGAATATTAAGCCTACTCTTCATTCCAAGTTGGACTTAGACCATTATATAGAGATTGTAATGTGAAAATATCTCCTAGCTCCTCTGAGGAGGAGGAGATATAAACATATATTATCTTATGGATCATAATATGTGTGCATATGTAGTGTAATTTTATGAAATGATACATATTTATTGTTTGATATTACAGTTGTTAGCTTTTTAGTGTCTCTTTCCACCACCAAGAGACCACTCTGCACACCACCAGTTAAATTTCAGAATGTTTTCTCATCCTGTAGTAAAGAATCTTTGGAGCCTGGAGCAAATAATTATCTCAGAGAGAACAAAGAAGATGTCACTGACTGGGTCTATAAAACTGCTAATCCTATTCCGTGTTTTCCCAGCTATAGAGGTAGTAACTATGTTGCTGTTGCTATACTTATTTCCAATACTAAAATGATTGGCCACCTCTTACATGGCTCACAGTCCTGTAACTTTCAAGATACCCAGACCAACTTCATTTCTAAGAGCCATGTCCCAGGTCTTCAACTCTTTCTTGTAGCTGAAGTCTGGATTAATTTCTTTAGAGGCTTGCATGTGGCTCTATCATTTAAAAACTGGCTAAAAGCAATTTTCAGTGGGCTCTTTTGTCTCCTTGATCCTTTTGGATCCCTTATATCATCCTGGAAAAAACACATTGGTTAAAGATATTGTGAACTCTCATATCAATGCAGGTAGTCCTTGCTTAATGACCTACTTGTTTAGCAACCATTCAAATGTACAACGGTGTTGAAGAAGTAACTTTACTATCAGTCCTTGCACTTATGACCATGCAACATCCTCATGGTCATGTGATTGAAATGTGCGCGCCACAACTGAATGACGAGCACAGTCAATGGAGGAGCCAGCAGTAAAATCACAAGTTGCAATCATGTGATGCCTAGCAAATCACTGTGGGTCATTTGCTTAACAACCAGGTCAGAAGCGACATTGTAAGTCCAGCGTGGTCACATGATTTTTCATTTAGTGATTGAGTTGCTGGTCCCAATTGTGGTAGTTAAGTGAGGACTGCCTGTGTTTCATCTCTCTTGCTGCAAGAGAGTTAACATGGAGTTGAGTAAACATGTATTCAACACTGATCCCTAGAACATTTTGAGTACAATTCCCACATATTAAGCTGGCAGGTTCTTTGGAAGACCTTTCACTCCAGCACAATTATTTAGTTGATACTGCAAGTCTGCTGAACCAGAGAGCCTTTCCTTTGGCCAGATTTAATGCTCTTCCATACCTACTAAAAAAGAATGACACAGTAACTCCCCCAGTACAAAATAATTTATGTCCATGCCTGATAGGGGAAATTGAGAGAGTTATGCATGTATTAGTATGTTCTCATTGCATATGTATGGGTACACATACCTCGTGTGTCTTTTATCCAATCAAATTGGTAGGCCGGATGAAGAGAACTCTCTCTTTTTATTAGCTGATTTGTCTCCAGAAATTTCTGGAACAGATCCTACACTGTAGTATCTATCTCTTGCCGTCCAGGGAGTATTGTCCTCTTTTCTTGCTATATATTACTTTTCAGTTATATTAAATATTTAGTTTAGTGTAATTGAGAATGTTATTTTCTCTTTACTTATTTTTAATCATCATTGCACGTAAGGCAGTGTGTCAGAGCTTGTCTTTTTGCTGTAAATAGAGCTTATACTAATTCTGCAGCTGGCCCTGGGGCTGTCACTGATGGCAGAGAGTAGTCCAGCATCAGGATCAGCATCAGACTTGCAGATCATCATAATGTTCTACAGTAATCCATTCCCTGAATCATGGCAATCCATTTAGAGAAATGAGATGGCCTAGATTTAACCACAGAGAAGATAGGCCAGAAAAGGAGGCCAGGAGCTATTGGTAAAACAAAATGCAGGGAAAGGCAGGATCTTTTTGTTTTGTTTTGTTTTAAATAATGTTATTTACTGTACTTGTCTGACACTGGCACCTTTTTGGATAACCTTCAGATGACACAACAATCACCTCTTCCCTCACTCTTCCAATTCTCTGTATAGGTTGAATAATAAGTTGTTAAATATCTGAAGTATACCTCGTCAATAGTTACTGTTCTGAATGATTTGTTTATGGTAAATAAATAAATGCTAACTTGCCCACGGTGTCACATGATAGGAGGCAACAGAAGCTTCTAAAAGCCTTTTCTTCTATTTGCAGAAGCAATAATCATTGAAACCCAAGATTCTAGTGATAAAGAACAATGTTGTGAAGCGGTAGCTGACCTTGTTTTCAATGTCTTCTCATGGGCTTCTTGGATATGTCTGGATGTAGAAACAGGAAGTTGTGATCCAAACAAGCTGCTATAGAAATCTGTTTTCTTAAATCTTTATTTCTGTGATGGATTTAGAGAAATGAGAATATTATTTGGTACGTCTTTAGAGAAAATGATTACAGAAATTTTGTAGTTGGGTTGTAATGACCTTAGTAACAGAAATCTTCATCATTATGACTTTCATCTAGAAATATTTAGGAAGTTCCATTATAGCACTGTCTCAAGCCTCATTTGCTGTTGAAAAGTGTTGGTATGAATTCTGATTGTATGTCAATCAATTAGATCCAGATTAATATAATTAAATCAAAGCTCAAATTTGGAGTAGCCACATAGCATTGTTTATAAACAGAGTTGTTTAGAAAATGCAGTTTTAAAAATAGTGTAGTTTATACTAACACTATGAATATGTACCTAATGAATGGCTGTTCTACCAAAATTTCTGTACAAGAATTTTTGGTATTTGCTTGCAACAAAAACACCCTAAAAATTAATAATTAAATGTGACATCAGATTTGGTGAATGTTTTCTCAAACTAAATACATTTCTCTTCTGACATGCTTTGAATAAAATGGATTTGTTCTGAAAATAAAACAAATATATATGATTTGTTCTTCCTGCTAAACATTGTTTCTTTTATGTATTCCATTTATTCAAAGGCACAATTTTAAAAAGTTAACTAATGGAAATATCTAAATAATTACTTCCTTTCTTCTAAAATACATTGATGTGCGATCTAAATTCCTTCCCAGCTGAATTTACTATATATTTTAATGAGGACAATTTCAATTTACAATCTATTTGTATCTGTATCTCTGTATTTATCTCTGTATCTTTCTTAGTCTATCATCTATCTATCATCTCTATCTATCTATCATCTATCTAATCTTTTAACTATATCTCTTTAGAATCCTTGCAATATGAATGCATTTTGTACCCAGTTCTGGAGAAGAACAGATTAAGATAAATTGGCTGTTATCTGTTTGAGAACAGATTTTCAGTCTGGCAAATTCTTCTAACAATTTAAACAAACAAAAGAAAATTCCATAGAAAAACTCGCAGACCTGATTAAGAGCAAAGTGGTGATGGACATCCTTTTTAAATCTACCAGATGGGTGAGGTTCAACCATCTTTTAAGATCTCCTACACCCCCTGTTTGTCTGGTCCTCTCTAGAAGGACCACATGACCATGAGATGTTATGACACAGCACTTGGTTTCAATCACTGTACTTCATCAGTAGACAGCTAATTCCTTGTGTGTGTTTAGAGAGTTTTTGATGTCATCTAGGGATCATCCAGATTTTTGCAGCCCATATCTGGAAGCCTTACTGCATTTAGCAAGATCTACTTGCGTGTAAAAACAACATGTACATCATGATACACATTTGTAGCATCACTAATAATTTCAGCCTGGCGCCTGCTGTGATTCCATCCTTAAAGTGTTGGGTGATTTTTTTTTTCAGTATTATTATTATTGGTTGTTTTCAAATTATTTTTTATAGCTTCAGTCCCTCTGCGTTTAAAAAAGGTGTGTAAGCAATTTGTTCATAACCGGCATTAAATATTCCTGATAGAAGTTCCTTCCTTCTTTATTTACTTAAAATGCAATGCGCAAAAGCTTTTACCTGAATTGCCCTTAACATTTTCCTATTCACAATCATTCCAATTATAACTTTGTCTAATGGATGGTTTGAACACAAACACAAATCAATTGTTTTTGTATCTGTATAAGCATGGATGGTGTCTTTGCCATAATTCTCTAATAACAGCAGGATTGTGCTGTATATTTGACTAAATGAGAAAATCCATATCTATTTCAAGAGACGAACTGGTGATGTACTTGGCTGAGAGATGGCTCTGAGAGAGCACCATCATTCACCATCAAAGGATGATATATGAACAGAAATGGGAGGCTTTAGTTCTTAAATACAAATGGAGTATTAACTAGATGAGCTCCAAACTCCACAGCATGGAATTCCATTACTAACCAAGCATGATCACCCTATTTCCCTTCTTTTTGGTGTGGGCTATATCAAAACCCAATTGAATGAGTGCCGGCTCAGCGGCTTTCAAAGGGTTTTGCCTTCTCTAAATTAATGGTGGACAGACTTTGATTCATTTGTTGTACATAGGCCAAGAATTCAGTCTGTACTTTCTCAGTAGCAGCGTAGAATGTCTTGTAGTTCTCAAATACAAAAGCAAAGTGGAATGAAGTCCTGAATAACAGGGCATGAAGTTGTTTATGAGATAGAAGTGAATGTTGTTTTTCTGACAGGCAATGTGAAAAATATATTTTTTTTTAAATTATTGCTTTGAAGGTTAGGATATTGTTGAACACAAAGGAACCAATCTTCTCTGTTTTTGGTCTTTGCAGTGAGATGATACATACAATAAGGGTGCTGTTCTGTGGAAATCCCTGCTGGGATTTATTAATACTTACCAAGGGAAGTATTGGAGTTTTTCTACAGTATGATACAAGCTATTATGAGTAGAAATGTCCTGTGTGTCTCTCCAGAGTCAAAGGTGCGCACCACTGGATGCCCAGATCAGGTAATCCTTCCTCATGAAACCATCAGCTGCACAGAAATCCTTTCCATTCATTCCTGCAGTACCAATCCACACTCGGGAACCAAGTGCTCCTGGCAATTCCCCTGGCTGAAGAAAGATTACATGCATTGGCCACTGGCAATTGCATACTCCCCTAGATAAATAAAGAATTGTAGGCTACAGAAGTCTGATGAGTTCTCAACATCAAGGTACTTATCTCCCACCTAGGCCTTTCACCAGCCAATCAAATCTTCAGCAAATGGGGGTTACTAGTGAACCTCTGGCCTCCCATCATGATCCTTCAGTAACCTGTAAAAGACTTTTAGCTGCTTAAACTTGCTATGCATGTCTTCCCTCATCCTTGGAAAGCATTCCCTCCCCAGCTCCCATGCTACACAGTATGCTCTGGTACGCAGAGGTGAGGGAAGGCAGCTACTCGCTATTAACATCCTAACTTTTCTTGATGCCTGATGCAGCATGGCCTCCACCTCCTCCTCATGCCAGCAGACACCAGACCTTGCAGCCATGCTTTGTGGGGTGGAGACCATACTGAGGGACAATGGGAAAAGGAGTGGTCCATTACAGAAACTAAAGTATATGTCGATGAACAAATTGGGAGCAAAAGAAGTATAATACCACCCTACCAGCTTCCTTTCTTAGTTCTGCTCTCCAAAGGCTTTCTCTATTTAAGGAACAAAGTGTCCCTTTTCAATGTCACAAAATGTGGCTTTATATTATTTCACTTCATTTCATAGCTGTATTTCTTGGCATGACAAGAGTATCAATCTCATGTTAAGGAGAGTATCAACGTGTCGATAATCCTGTGATGAAAAAGTTATATGTGACTCGATGGAACTCTTGGAGTTTACAAGCACCAGCCAAGTACACATTCTGGGTAGGGATTGGTAGTGGCTTTTTCTGCCAGTCTGCCTGTCAGAGACATTGTGTGGGAATGGAAGTATTGCTGGTAAGACTACCAATTGCACCCCTTGATGTTTCATGTGGAATAGCTATACGGGCAACAACATAATCCAGCTTCATTCCAGAGGTACAGTTAGGACAAGCTGTGGGGATTGCACAGTTCTACTGTATATTGACATGATTTCCTTCTGAGTCATCCACTGTGTGGATGATCTCTTAGTTGGCTTATTTTATTACCGTTGTTTGGAAATTGAAAGAGGCTGTGTGACTCCACTGGTTGTTCCTTTCTTCTCCGTATCTTTTAATACCATTTTACATGGTAGCCTTTCAGGTTTGTAATGGTATGTGGGAGTGACCTTGGGAGACAAGAGGAAGAGCCACAGACTAGACAACAGTCAGATAAGAGGTAGCTTAGCCCACAGAAGGAATAATGGCATGGCAAACATCTCAGAAGGGACCCTCCCTAGTTTTTTGGACTGTAAAGGCAAGGGCATGTCCTTTCAGACTTGCAAGATTCTGTTAATGTAACCTTACAATAAAGTTAGAGCTAGTACTTCTAGGTGTGCTTCTTGTCTGGACTACCTCACAAGGCTGACATGCTTGAGTATTTTCATTCCTGTTTCTGAGGTAGATTTCATAAGTTATTGTTTGGAGATGGTGGTTTCTTGAAATGGGAACTATGGTACATTGTGCTGGAATTCAACTTTGCACACAATGGCTTTCTGCATTTATAAACCTATTGACCACAAGAGACAATAGATGTAGAAATAGCTAGCACTTTTATCTCCTTCTTTTATCTCCTTTCCTTATCTAAAAGAATTTCTTTGCATTTTTAAAAATTACATGTATCCTATTGGCAAGACAGATATTCTCAGGACTTTCAGCATTTCTTTCCTCCCACAGTTGAGCTCTCTTTCCTCCTGGCTGCAGCCTGTGCAATTCAGGTGATTACCTCTGTGTGCGTCTCTTTCCCCCTAATGGAGGACAGACCACTAGAGGCTCTTAGCCATAGGTCAACTTAAGTAATTTAAGATTTTCTATCATCATGTGTTTTTTTCCTAAATAAAACTTACCTTCAAGAATACTTTCTTATAAAATTTATATTCCTAACTTCAGTGTTTTTCTCTTTCCATACAGTCTTTCTGCTGTATAAGCTACCTGCTGTCTGATAGAGTGGGGGTTCTATTCTGTTTTCAGAGCTTTTCGCTATCTACCTGAGTTGATTATGCAAATGGATATAATTTTCATCATTTGTGTAATGACTTTATGATGCAAATGACACAAATGATGCAATGCAAATTACTTCATTTGTACAATGTACTATGCAAATGATGGAAACTGCTGAAGAATTGTTTTCTGTTGCACGTGAAGTCCATTGTACTGAGGTCCACTAAATTGAGGTGTCACTATACTACTACGACGATGACGATGACGACTATTTTGGTGCCTTCAGGTCAGTGTTGACTCCTGGCAACTCCTGCACAAGTCCCTGCAGTTTTCTTGGCAAGATTCTGGAAGTGGTTTGCCCTTGCCTCCTCCTTCCTAGGGCTGAGAGAGAGTGAGTGGCCCAAGGTTACCCAGCTGACTTCATACCTAAGGCAGGACTAGAACTCACAGCCTCCCAATTTCTAGCCTGGTGCTTTTAAACATGACCCCAAGAGGCAATAGATGTAGAAATAGTTAGGACTGGTTCTCTTCACTGTAATAAATATAAATTTAATATTATTAATTGAAGATCACCTGAATGTTCCCAAAGAAACATCTGAAAACACAGTGAAGATGTACCTGACAATGGAGAATAGCTGAAATATGTGTTATCATATTTCAGTTATTCATGCTTGAAATGTGTGTTCTCATTCATACCGCTATCTAAGTTTCAGTATTAGGGACCTGACAATTTTATCACCAATGGTTTATTTGTGTTAATTAGTGCAGCTCCAGTTTCAGCTCCTTTGAACAATATTGCTCTAGGATGTATGACACAAAGGGTAGCGATTTACAATAGCTACAAATAAGCACTCTGATTTTTGGGGTACAGAGGCAGATGCTGCAAGTTCTGCAGCAATTTCATTTTCTTTTCCAATTGGCACCTCTTGTCAATTGGTGCCACTCATATTGATTAGTACATGTGTTTCTTTCCAAACCATTCCACTGTGCTGCCCTAGAAATTGCATTTTATAACCATCATTAACCCACTGAGATTGGACTGGGTGTGCCATCTTTTACGATCAGAGTCTGTGCATCCACATAATAGACAAAAACTGATGGATGCAATTTTCTTCTTCATCACAAAGCTTCAGCAATAAAAGATAAAAAGCATTGGGGGGGCAGGTATGCTATGGTAAAATCCAGAAAGGTGTTTGATGGGGAATAAACCACACAGGGAGAGAGGATCAGACAGAATTTCCTAAAATCAGAAAGTCTGGTAACCACCTTTTCAGACTAACAAATTCAATTAAAAGGTACAAGCTTTCATGAGTTACAGCTCACTTCATCAGATGTATATAGC
This sequence comes from Candoia aspera, assembly GCF_035149785.1. Taxonomy (NCBI): domain Eukaryota; kingdom Metazoa; phylum Chordata; class Lepidosauria; order Squamata; family Candoiidae; genus Candoia; species Candoia aspera. The sequence goes on from NC_086153.1 coordinate 102,050,349, forward strand.
TCCCAAAAGCTTATGCCTTTTAACAAAATTTGTTAGTTTGAAAGGTGCTTCCAGATTCCTTTGAAATTTTGCTACAATAGACTAATACAGCTCTTCTCCTGCAGTGTCTACAACAGAATTTCTTACTCATATAAGCACAAAAAAGTGGTTACTTTTTGATTAGAAATTTTGCAGAGCAAACGCTAGCGCTTGATGTGAAGGTATATGAAAAGCAGGTATTTGTTGAACATATGCCACTTGCCAGGCAGGAAGCCCCCTCAAAATAGCTTTATAAACACTTACAAAGATTAGGAGCAACAAGAAAATAGTAGCATCCATCCAAACTATTGGGCACAGTCAAAAGGATATTCTAACAACCAAATCTTAAAGGCCATTTAAAATATATACCACCTAAGGAAGAAATTTCCACCAGCCAGGATACTCCCCAACAAGTGCATGTATTAACTCAGATGAAACCTGGCCATGAATAACTCACAAGCCTATACTTCTCTAGACCTGAAGTGCAACAAGTAATCCAGGCCAAATTGATGACCACCACCACCCCTGCAACCAGCACTACCTGAATCATCATAACAGTACCATAAATAGATTGGTCAAGAATGGTCTCACACCACCATGCAAGACTCTCTACCCTCAGTACCTCTGCCCTCATCTATTCCATCGCTGTCCCCAAACAGCTGTGGCAGGAAGAAAGAGGAACTTGAGTGTTTTCAGAGATTCTTGTGTACCAGGCTAATTTTGTATTTGCAGGCACCAGGGGTGAAATAAACAGGATCAAATTTATTAAAATCGTCACTTAGAGAGCCAGGGCTCCTTCCTCAATCAGCCACTGTGAGTGCTGAGGACAGTGTTCCATCGAATTTGAATCGTGAAGGGGTTGCTTTCTTTGGACAACTTTTTATACCCCTTCAACCTCTCTCTCCCCCTAACCCCCTGGAGTTGCTTAATTTAGGCATCAGCAAGGGAAGGATACATATTAACAAGGATTAAGTGTCTAGCAGGTACAATATTGGGGGCCTGCTACTACAGAAGGGGGAAATAATTATCTAATTGGAGTTAGAGCAGGAAGTTTGTTATCTCACAACTTGCAAGAGTAACTAGGAAGAACTAGCTTGTCTAAGCAGGCTCTCTTCTAGGTGTTAGTTAAAAAATACAGGTCAATCATGGGACATAGAGCCATTTGGCTTGATCAGGACTACAGTTCAACCTCTGGATGACTTTTCCCAGAATTTGTTGCAGATGTTAAAAAATAGGGGGAAAAGTTGGAACTCTGGAGCAGCTCAAAATCCACACCAATGTTTTTTTTTAGATGAGGGTCATTTTCATTTCAGTAACAGAAAAATAACCTAGTATGACAGAATCTTGCCTCCTTGATTTAATGTTATGTCCCCAGTGCAGGAATGCAAGAGTTCAGGAAAACAAGCTGACTTCAGAAGCCAAGATTCCACACAGACACAAATCCTAGATCTACAAATCAGAGCTGAATTTAGTCTTATACTAGTCAAGAGGTCAGCCAGGAAATTAGAAGCTGCACACATGCCAGAAGCCAGGTCAGAGGTTAGAAAGTTGGAGCCACCAGTCTAACTTCCAAGAACATATTTTATAGCACTGACTCAGGTGGGCCTATTTTCCTAAGTCATGCCTCTTTCTTCTGAGGGCCCTCCTTAAAAGTCCTTGTTCTACTTGCTTGATCTTTCTCCATGTGGGTGGGCTAGGGAACTTTTTCTTCTCAGGCTCTACCTCAGGTGACCTAACTGCCCCAGAATTGCAGGCTTCTCCTCTAATAGTTCCTCCTCTTCCTAAGCCTCATCTGCAGATATCAGAAGCCCACAAGTTCCAGAGTTTGCAAGGTCACAGCCTATCAAGCCCTGTTTCTCCAATCCAGAATCTGACTCCTCAGGTAGGCCCATAACAACAAAAATGACTCTGTGATGTAGGCTAAGGGGGATTGGCCTGATGAACATCACTTAGTGTGCTTCAGTAGCTAAGGCTGGACTTGAGCCTGGATCTCCTTATCCTTTTTCAGCATGTTAAATGGGCAGGTACCAAAACACACAGGGGAAACCCTCAACCAAACAATGCTGTTATCTTCTTGGTTACCTTTTTACAAGATAGCTGTATGAAAAACTTCTTCCTCTTTCTGTCTTATTCCTGTGACTCTTAAAACAGCAGCATTATGTTTCCTGCTAATGTGGAAGTCTGAAAAAAGAAAGGGGGGACACTTTAATGAATAGCAGACAGGCACTGTCCTTGCAAAGATCTGAAGTGAATTTTGTGAATCATTTTCAAAGTATGCATAGCCCTAAAGGATTTATCTCACACCTAACGAAAGATCTTTTGTAATGACTTTTGGTGGAATAATAAGTGGTTCTAAAAGGTACGTATGGAGCTTCAGCTTCTTGGGGGTGTCTAGAAACATTAAATGCCCTTGAGGAACTAACTTTTAATAAATACTTTGCACTTTACAGTTATGCATGTGAACAGACTTGGGGCATTTCAGAACTAGTTGTTTATAGTATTGTCAGCAATTGCTGTGGCAACAGAACGCTCATTTAAATGATCTCTGTATCTCTATAGCAATGGCTGGTTGATGCTATTACAGTAATTGTGAGGGTAAAAATGCTCTCGGACTGGGAAATAACAATGGAGATGAAAGGTAATGGGAGGTCCAGCAGATGAATTATTTTAACTCAACTATGTACCATCCCTTAGACATTCTTTCAATTTGGTCACTTTAGGGAATTTGGAAGAAGTCTTTCAGAATGGAGGGTTTGTGAGAATAAAGAAAGCAATTAAAACTCAACAGCTAGGAACAAGGAAATCTGGCAAGCAACAGAAGAAAGTTATGCTAGGAAAGTGTGGAGACCTGAAAACCTGGAAGGAACCATTTTTCTGTAGTATAAAATTACCTAGCAAGGGCACAAAAGTACTAAACTCTTGCTAACTTTTAATTTTACTGATAAATAAGATGCAACTATGGTAAGCAAATTAAAATAAATATAAGCAAACAGCAAATGAGACAGTATGTCTACAAGCTTGATTAGGAACATTTATGAAGTTTTTGTTTTCTGCAGTGTTAGCTAGTATTACATATTGATTTTTTTTTCCCACAGAGGAAATTCAGGCGGAGACTAATGTTAGCAATATTGCACAATCCAAGGTATTCTCCTGAAATTTCAGACTGAAGTCACTTTGCCATTTATCTGTACTGTTATTTGTGCCATTAATCATATTTGCTTCATTCTAACATTTTATTCATGTTGGGTTTTACTGTTTCTGAAACCCAGGGTGGATTTTGCATGTTTCATTGAATGGCTTCTTTATTAAATAAAAACTTGCAGAGTATTTCACTGAATGAATCTCTCAGATGATGCTTCTTACATTATCCCATTGTTCTGAATGCCTGATACAGCTCTTAGCATCAAGAATGGTAAAGAGCCCCTCTGGAATTTTATCATCCCTCTCCCCAAATCAAGCCTATCCATAAGAAAAATTTTAGATCCAGATGGCAGGGTAACATTTATTTTAAATGTTTCTAAGAAGCGATTGACAGAATTAATCTGGATAGAAAATACATTCAGGAAATGAAAGACTTCTTGATCAGGTGACCAATCATTTCCCAGAGTAGTTGTCTGGCATTAAGAAAGTTTGTTAAGTTAGAATCTATTAAGGATCCCTTAAACTTTCTTTGCTTTTTGTCAGCAAATCTGACAAACCACAGATGTCATGAGTACTGATGGTGAGCAGGAGGGGGCCCCTATCCAGGGGGGAAAACACATGCATAGTTTAGAGACTTTGAACTTTCCTTCAAAGAAACTCAGAGCAGACCCACCTTGATTTTGGGGTTTATCTGTGCAGGGCAGCAACTGCGGGGTGGCAAGCAGGGCATGTGCCCCAGGCGCCACATTGGGGGGGGGGGTGCCAAAATGAGCACTGGGGGGCACCAAAATGAGTGCTGGGGGGGTGCCAAAATGGGCACAGAATCCATGTTTGCCCTGGGTGACACTGACCCTAGTTGTGGGCCTGTATTTGTGAAGGTTTCCCATGGCCTTCCAGTTTGGCAGGATTTTCTGTCTAGTAGAGTAGGACAATAAACCCTAGAGACTCAAGCTACCGTCTTCGCTCTAAGATAGGACAACAGATTGTATTACATCACTCAGATTGACATATGCACGGTGGTATATCACAGGGGCTGGCTTTTCTATCATGCCTCCTTCTCTTAAACAACACAGATGAGACATCCATGGAGATGGGGGCAAAGTAATTGGGTTAGTTGAAACTTCTCAAGTTGTATCCACAGCACTTCATTGCTCTCCATTATATCCTAAAGAAAAGGCATTTCTGCCATCCCTTGTAGATTTTTTTTAACCATAGAGGCCATATTTTCTTTGCACTGAGACCAATGTGTCTTAGATTTTCAAACATCTTTTTAGTATTGTCACCGACACTTTACTTTAAAAAAAATGTCAGAATCGAAATCATGCTTTCATAAAAATCATTTTATGCTTTGCCTGATTTCTTTCTCTACATATTTTTACACTGTCTGCATTTATTTAAGTGTATTATTTATTAACAGTGTTTAATATTAAATATAAATCCATTAACAATGCTTATTATTTATTTAGGTTTATTCAATTTAACACTATCTATAAGCAATAACATTATAGCTGTTTGCTTATAGTCATGGGAACTTCATGGGAATTTCCCTAAACCGAATCCTGATTTAGATCCAATCTGAATTGGCTGACCTTCAAATCATCCCCAACTAAACTGAGAAATGGGACCCAAAGCAAGTCTTGTGCTTATTTTGTAAAGTAGGTCACTATGTGTACACTGAATTTGGAACAGTATAAAATTTAAATCCCACACCAAGTAATTATAAAGTTTGACATAATGATAATGGTAGTTGCTATTCCTTATAATAGTAATAGGAGCTGCATTATTTATTAACTAGCAAGGCTAGGTGCATTTCAAATAGTAAGGACTGCAGATAATCAGCCCCCAACAGGCATGTACATCAACACACTCACAAAATCACAAACAGCATTATGAGCTAACAATTGCAAAAATCAGCTTCATAGTTCAGCAGCAGGAGAATTGGTCCTGAATTGTAATAGAAGTAAAACATGATGTGTACCAGCAATGAACAGTATATCTTTAATTGCATTTATCAATTATTAAATAAATTAATAAATCACTGTAGGCCCAATGCTCCTACATAATTCGGTAGACGTTCTATTTAATCAGCATGTCCTAATCTTGGACTGTATAAATTCTTGCCATCCAGACATCTGTCCTGTTTGTATACGCACTGTATATCAAATATTGCATTTTTGTGGATGTTCTAGGGCAAGACCAGACTGTTATCTACAATTGTTCTCCTTCATTCTTTGGGACAGCAGAAAAGTATGCCCAAATAAAATGTGTTGCCCTGACTGCCAAGCCCTATTCTTTCTCAGTAACAAGACACTGTTCTTGCAGTTCTAATTCAGGACAAGTTAAGGAAAGCAGCTGGTGAACTCCCCTGGTTTCATTTCACTTCCCATCAAATGCTGTTTGTCAACTAAAGAAACAACCCTGCAGTTTCTCTCTTGAACATGGGGTGCGACTAAGACAGGCTGTGAGTTTTGACAAATGGATAGGTTGTGGCTTTGGGCAATTATCAGTGTTGCTGCTGTTTGCCTGGTAAAGCAGGATAGGATCCAATAAATGTTTTATTGATTATTAATAAAATATGTTTTAGTATTTACAATTTAATATTAACAGCTGATAGGTACAGAGATGGAGCACTGAAGCAGGAGGGGGAAGCAACTGTCTCTTCTGCTGCTCTGTGCGGGCTCTAGCACAGTCTTTCTCAACCTTATCAACTTGAAGATGTGTGGACTTCAACTCCCAGGATTCCCCAGCCAGCGTTGAGAAATACTGCTCTAGCACCATCATTAGCCAGCTGCAATTCAGACTAATCCAGGGACCTTCTCAGACTGCTCAGAGACCCAGGAGGCAGAAGGAGAGTCTGGTTTGAAAGAACTGGACTCTTCAATTGCCAAAGGCAGAATGGCCCAGGGGAACAATACCCAGGGTCTGGAGGGGCAGGACTGTGGCTGCATCAGCCCAAAATGGCCAATAGAAGCTGGGCTGATCCTAGCTCCTGGCCATATTATCAGCCACATTGTCAGTGATGCATCCCAGATCATGTCTATGGCAAAATTTGTGCTGGGAGAAGAGGGAAAACACCACTTTAAAACAGCTAAAGATGACCTGTGGGTTCAGTATGAGACCAAGGCAACATCAGAACAGCAGCATATAAAAATGATCCTGTGGTATGTTTATGATGCAGATACTGGGAATGTGAAGACAAACTCTAAGATTATGTCTGAGTGATAACCACAACTGGCTTTTTTAAAAAGAAGTGCAAGTAGTTGGTAGTTCTTTCCATAGCTGAAAGATTTAAGTCTAAATCAGCCACAGAACACTCATTTACGATGTTCTCATGACTCTTACATATCAGCCTTTAAAGTGTAGTATCACAGCTTAGAATACCACCCGCCTGATTTTTTTTACTTCCCCATCCAGCCTACAGACCTGGGGTTACCAGGTGATCTCCCATTCACATACTAAATGGGTCTGACTCTGCTGAGCTTTTCAATTGCCTACAGTTAGTTAGTAAAGTCTCCAGTTGTGTTTACTGTATCAGAAATACAAGGTGAAGGAAAAGGGCTTTATCATTTGCTTGCTTGTTTGTTTGTTTTAAAGATGGATATACTGCCAGTCATATTGTGTGCCTCCAGGTGATGTGCAATTTTAAAATGCCTTTCTCAGCTGTTAATGTTTCTGAGCTCCTGAATGAAAGGTGGGATATATACATCGAATGAATGAATGAATGAATGAATGAATGATAGAACCAAAAAAGAAAGGGAAGATTACATGTATCATACCATAGTCAATCTTTAACTTAATGACTAGAGCACTCCAGTCTAGATGTCATATGCCTGGATGAATGGTAATAACTGATTCATGTTATGCACACATATACGTACACACACCCTGAAACTATGGTTTATCCTTTTTGCCGGAGGCCTGGGTGAGAGACCTCTCTGTTTCTCTGACTCAGTTTGCTCATAAAAACTCTGTTGCAAACCAGGGCAAGGACTCAGGGTTTCCGTCACAAATGGTGATATACACATTTTTGAAGATCCAGGCTACCTTTCTTGCTAATACTCAAACCTTTTTTACTGCTCCATTACCAAATCTACCAGAAGTAATCAATCTTTCTGCCCTATAGGATATAAGTTTGTAAAAATAAATTAAATACATAATGTATTTTCAATTCCTATTAGAGAGTTTCTTATTAAATGTGCAACCAGGCAAAACATGTGCAGATAGTTTGTGGGAAGGGAGGAGAAATGTGCAGCTCCAGAGAAGCAATTGTGCAGTTCAATCTTCAAGTTATGCCAGAGCATTACATTTATTATATTAGGTAACATATGTACCAGGTTAAGATAATTTAATAAATGACTGTGAACAATGTGAAAGTAAAATTTATAGAGAGATCTGAAAATTGCAGCTATCTTACATGTCTAGGAAAACATTGAGGCATTGCCTTTCACAGCCATCTGACTGTTACATTCCCTAACTTTATTCATCACAGCCAGGATGATAGTTTCTTTTATATTCTAATGAAAAACTTTAATTTATGGCAGTGGAAGACTCTTTCTTTCTTGCCCTTTTGACAATAACAAAAGTGTTGGGGAAGATTTCTTGTTGTAATACATTCTAGGCATGTGGATGAATGCCTGACAATCAAATGAACAAATAGCTGCACTGTGTTTTCTTTTGTAGAAATTTACATTATTTCACAATGACCCTGATTTTGCTGTACTTGGAAGAAACTTGAAGATCAGAACATCATGAACTCCCCATGTAAAAAGAGTAATCTTTTCCAATGCCCCTCCCTCACCCCTGAAATCATTTTCAGTTCTCTGGGAGGGCTTTGTTCAGCTTCAGCTGGTGTACAGGTTACAACTCTATCTGGATCAGGATTTATTTATTTATTTCAATTGATATAGTCACCCATCTCACTTATGGAACTCGAGGATGCTTTGACCTCATTAACTCACCCCCTGATCACTGCCACCCAGCTGGACTATTGCAACATGCTCTGTGTAGATCTACTGTTGGAGATGACTCAAAAGCTGCAACCAGTAAAAAATTCATCAGCCAGACTGTGAGTTGGGACAACCCCATGAGTGGAGAATAACACCACTCCTGAACTCCCTGCATTGGTAATCGGCTTCCAGGCTCACTTCAAAGTGCAGGTAATTAAGCCCTTTATGTGCATGCAGCACTAGGATACATCATCCTCCTATCCTGTGAGAGGTGCATGGGAAATAAGACAAGACAACAGCTCTTCTCTGAGGTACCCCCTACTCTGTGGAACTCTCTCTCCCTGAATGGACATGTACCTCCTAAATTTCTTCAGTTTTGTAAACAACTAAAATTTGTCCTGTTAAATTTAGCTTTAGGCCCCTGTTGATATGATTGTCAGCATCTATTGTGACAACTTCATTAGGAATGTGTTTTGAGTTTGAGTTTAGCATTTTGGAGCAGGATACCAAAGTTGTTAATAAATAAAATAAAAAATAAAATAAATTCCTTCCCCATTTCAATAGCCTAGGAAAGTTTGATTTCAGATGCCATTTTTATACATCTGCTCTAGGGTTTATTTATTTTTGTTTTGTATCCATAGAACTTTGCAAACATTATGTCCTCATTCAGCTGTTTTATTAAGACTTTGATATATTTTTGGGTGCATTAAAGAAAAGTGTCAAATGACAAAAAATGTCCCATTGCAATGAATGGTGCTATTATCTACATTTATTTATACTTACATACTTATTTATACTTATTATGAAACTATAAGCAGATTAATCTATCAATATATGGATATAATTAGTAATGTTGGTATACAACTTTGAGTTAAACCACAACCCAACAGCCTTAGTAGAGGATGCATTCCAGCAAGTTCCAATCTGTTGAGAAAGCATTTGGAGGAGGCGAGGGGAGGGGTTCACTGCGTGAGACAGCATGATGACTTGTGTCAATAGTACAAAAAGTCACTAACCCAGACTGACTTCATATTAGAAGGCAACATGACATAAAATGACTGCCTTTGTATCTAGTCTATGCTCAGCCTCTGCTGTAACAACCATTTTCTATTTGTTTTTGAATGGGAGTGAGATCAAAAAATGCCTTTACGACTGGCAATAAGTCCATATGGGTGAGGCCCTTTAGCATTGGGATGATCACAGCTGAAGGGAAAAGATTCTCATGATGGTTGGAGGCCAACTGAATGGAAAAAGGCAAACTATGGAAGAAATTAAAAAAAAAAACAGGATATAATTAAAAGGATAAAGTCAGAATCCCTCAGGACAAAGAAACAGCAAGAAACTTGGAAAAGCTACAGCAGTTAGTGGGTTGAACTGCATTGATTGGAGGAAGGTGGGCAAACAAGAGAAAGACAAAGCAGACAAACTCATCAGATTACTTCCACCAGGTTGGAAGAACAAAACGTTTGTCCTTGGACCCCAGCAGAGGAGATAAGGAGGGAGCCCAACCACTGGGAAGTGAGTCAGCCTTGACCACTGTTGTGAATAAGCTGGCTGAGAAAGAAGCAGAAGAAGTGGCTCACCAAGATTCAGTTGCTGGTTATTGTTTTGTTATGTTTGCAGTATGTTCTAATGGCTTGAATCATGGCCATTTGAGTTCAGTGATTTGTTCATTTCAAGGGTAAGGTGGTTTTCAGAAAAAAGTGGGCTGGTTTCCAGTCCCCCTTTCTCTCCAGCAGAGAGTGAAGTCATCAGGACTTAATTCAAGCCAATGTTCCAAAGATCTAGAAACAGCTCTGAGTGTCTTCTTGCCATCACTTAAGAAAGTGTAACTGCATGGAGTGAAAGATGCCTACTTTTAATACTTTTGCAAGCCCCAGGAGGGCTTAAAGGGGCCATTTCCCTCTCTGCTCTTTTGGCACCAGAGACCTGAAAGCAATGTTCTTTTCAGGCAGAATGTCCGAACTTGACCAGGCTACAGGGACATTGCATGTTTCTATGTTAGTTTGCACTGAGAAGGAAACTAAGGGAGGACAGCAAATCTTCCAGTGAAGCTTTTTGAGTAGAGAGTGGGTTGCTTCGAGGGATCAGAGGCAAAGAAGCAGGCAAAGAGTTGGCTCCCTTCTCCCTCCCAGATTCTCCTGTAGCCCCTTCCCCTCCCCCCAAGCTCTGTCAGAGATACAGAGCTGACACTTTACTTGCCCCAGACACAACACACAAAGAATAGCATGTTTTGCACAGGGATACCTTGTTCTGGAATTGTGCTCTTCTTGAATAACACTATTTCAGGACAGCGCTATTTCCAAAGTAGAGCTAAACCCATGTTCCAAAGGATCCTATCACCTGATAGTAGCTGATATTCAGAGTCCCTATGAGTGCGCCTATGAGTCCACCCCTCCAAAACCAGAGCAAGCACTGACAATGGCCACTCCTTTGTTAAAAACAACAACAACAACAACAACAACATACCGATTGTCTACTTTTATAATTAATACTATATAACAATCTTAACCCCATTAAACCTAAAAACAAGCAATTATTATTATACCTTATAAATCGCAACAAATCATTAAGGAATAAAATCAAACAAACCTTAAAAGCGATCCAATTAACCTTAATCCAAATCATTGAACAAAAATGGAATCAAACAAGCCTTAAAAACAGTCCAAATAAACTTTCTTAAATCTGAACCGCACTTGAAAGATACCAAGGCATTTTCATATCTCCAGAGCGCACACAAGGCATTTTTCATACAAAAAAATCAAACAGCCCTACTGCCCCCCTTATAAACTCAGACTTCTCAGCAAAAAAACCTCCCACAGAGCCTCTTCTTTCCTGTCCTGTTCAGACTATGAGGCGGCCAGACAAAATTATTATCAAACTCTTTATTTAAAGCAACTATTTACAACAGTAAAGTCCTGGTGAATAAATAAAGCAAAGCAATTCCAATCAAAACCACCCAGGCAATGATGGATGAACAGACAAGGCTGCAGGATCAGGCTATGGAAAGGCAGAATTCAGCTAACCCTCTGATTGAAGCTGTCAGACTTAGTGAAGCTAGAGTGCATGGCAAGGCAGAAGCTGGAGGCAAGGTTTTGTGAACTGGCACACAAATAGGACCAGGCTGACACATGGAGTCTAGGTGAGACTGGACTGGAACCTGTAGGCAAGGCTTGGCTCTGGAGGCTAAGCTGGACTGGACTGAAGAGTCTAGGCAAGGCTTGAATCTGGGAGCACACCTGGATTGCTCTGGGGTGATACAACTAGGCTTAGAGCTGGACGTGAGACTGTGCTCAGCAGGGACAGCAAGGGGAGGCTCGACTTGAGTGGCTTGTGCAGGAGGCAGGTCTGCGATGGCAGAAGGCGCTGGCTCTGGTTCCTCTCTGGCTACAGGCAAGGCTTCTGATGGTGGTAAGGACTCTTCTGCAAGTGCTGTGAGCTCGAAGGATCGGTTGTCTCTGGCAGCTTGCTCCTCGTGCACCTGCCCTCTAAAGTGATCCCTTCCATGCCTTTTCTCTCCTGCAGCCAATCTGGCTGCCTTCTGATTCATGCGCTTCTCTGCTCTCCTGTCTCAAGCACTGATTGGAGGATTCAAATCCTCCTCTGGAGTTTGTCCAATCTGTGTCTGCAAATTCTCCTGCTCTGCTGAGTCACTTTTTGGTTTAGATTCTCCAAGCCCCTCCTGATAAGTTTCACTTTCCCGTTCTGACTCCAGAGAGGTTTTGTTTTCGGAGTCAGAAGAGGGCTCAAACCTCACATTTCCCATAACATTCCATCAGAAAAACATTTCCATTTGTAATTTGCAGTTCAGTCTGTGCCTTTAACCCCTTCAACACCAGAATGTGGTTGTCATCTGGCATTTCAACAAAGACTTCAATCTCGCTTTCAGTAGAAACATCTCCCTCCTTGTTAGGATCTTCAACTTCTTCCACAACATTCTCAGCCAGATGACACATTTTAAAGCTGACATTTTCCACAATGTCCTGAATAACTTGCATAATAACTTGACAGGAATAAGAGACAATGTACTTAAGCTCAGAATGAAACTCTGAGAATGTCTGCTTGAAATCATCCATGTTGCAGGGAATAGATTATGGTGTCCCCGAGATAACTAGTGAAAGTAAGAGTTAATGGAAGATTTCCGGACACGTTTACACAAGTAAAAGTATGATAAGAGGCAGCTTCCCAGGGAAAGTGGTGACAGAAAGCTGAAGGTTCAAAACAGCAGATTCAACGTGTAGGAAAATATTAAATTCTTCAAATTCAGCACAAAAATAATAACAGGGAGGCACTTATTTATTCTGAGTTCTCCTTAGTATTTAAATGGGAAAACAAGCCAAAACTTTAAAAGATTTTTAAAAATTAATATTCCTAGCTTTGTTACTGAGGCAAAATAGCACTTGACGGTCAGGGCTGTGCTCAGCAGGTTGACATAATTTTCTGCCACCTCAAGCACTGCAGGAAAGCACCTGAATGTGGTTGTGACAAAGCCAATAGATTAGATAGAAACAGAATGACTGAAGCTGTATTAAATAAGTGGACATATAGAGAAAACTTCACTGATTAAAATAAATAAGAGAAATGGACTAGGAGCAGAAAAGTGTAAATACTTTTAAACCATACAATTTCCGGCAGACTGCTTCAATAATTAAGAAATAATAATGCATAATTAAATATTAATTCCCACATCATAATTACATTTCTGGGAAATCAATTTCATTCATGAACACATTTATGATCTCATTATGCTTCTTCATGAATTAGAAATTAATCTTTGCTTTTTTTGTGATCAAAGATCCTATCGTGTTAAGAACTCCAAAATGTGTTCTAGGCAGGACAGGGAGACCAGGACCTGGAGAAGCATAAGAAATCTAGTCCTGAACTGGATTCCTTTCTCAGTGTTATTATAAGTTATTGCTATCCTGTTTGTGCATTTCCAGTTTGTCTGGTGGTGGAGATGTACCTGTCAGCTCTACCACTACATCTCTGAACAGGCTGATCTTAGTACTTTTGATTACTGATTTGGCTTTGTCAGATTTCTGCATGCATTTGAACAGGGGAAGAATATATGGCTGGGATTATGCAAGATCACAAGTCTCCATTGCATTGAGAATTCTACCAACATTCAATTTACTTCAGTCATTCTACTCAGCAAAACAAGGTAGCAGGCCAACATCTACATGGATGGAGAGAGTAGGCCCAGCCTGTATACCTCAGTCTCCATTTTTAATACACATGTGCTCAGGAGAGTACACAAACAGGGCTTTCTACTGTTTGGAAGTCATAATTTTTTTCCTCGCTGTCTTCTATTATCAATGTGTCCTCTGCCTCAGTTATTCAGGTAGCATGCATAGAATTATTCATATTTGTAGATTGCAGCATATTTAATTATTTGTTTATATTGTGTATTTGTATACACATTTTAAAGAATGACAAAAGTGAACATTCATGCCATGTAAAGATCAAATGAGGTTCTCTAGGGTCTGAACTTTGCTTCTTTCTGGCTTTCAGTAAGCACCATCTCTCCAGAATGAGAAGTAGGTAACTGAAAGATGCCCAACAACTGTTTGCATATATTATGAATGAAACCAATTGAACCATAAATCTACCTCTGAATACTCCTCTGCTTGCTTTGTGTTAAATTCTGAACTGAACTGTCTGCAGGATTCATTCCTGCATTCAAGGTTATTCCCAGTTTTCAAAAACTGAATTCCAGAGTTAAACCACACTTACCATATATGAAATAATGGACCACACTCATTGCAATCTCTCCAGCATTTAGGCAACTGATCTAAGCCACTGTGGTGTAGTGGCTAAAATGTTAGACTTGGACAAGGGAGACACAAGCTGCCCTTTCAGCCAATCACAATCTCTTAGCCCAGTATTGTAGGGATCTTCCTATTAGGAGGAGAAAAGGAGAAAGGCCTGTCATTTATACCACCTTGAACTCTTGGAGGAAAGCTGGAATATAAATATAATAACATGACTGTGAATCACTAATACCTCATTGTATAATTAGGGAAGTGTATTGGGAGCCAATCCAATACATTTTGATACATTAATTAAAGGGCAACATGGTGATCATCACCACTATCTTCTGCATACAAATGCCATTGTGACTGGCAATTGATTCTTGTTTAGATACTAGTGGTTTCAGTATTCTTATACTCACCTGGCAGGGAGATACCTTGATCATAAAGGAGGTTTTCCCAGGGTGAGGCTCATCCATTTCACTCCAGGTGTGCTGACCACTGTGATTTCTCCAAATGTGGGAAACGCGACTGCATTATTTGTGGTATTGTTTTATTTGATTGTACACCATTCAGAGTCACTTTTGCTGATAGGCAGCTATATAAATTTGAGAACTAACTAACTAAATAAATTCTGAGGACAGCTGGCAGTTTAACAGGAGAAGCAGGTGACTTGGCATGGGCAGCTGTTGCCACTGTGTTGCATTTGCCTGCAACTACTGAATGTGAAAGCTGTCTCTCTTTATCTATTATTATGGGCAGCTCTGCTCAGGAAACGTCTGGTCCAAAGCATTCCCTTATATCTCCGAGTAAGAATGTAGCCTCCAATTTCTCAGGACCAAAGTCCAACAGCCTGGAATCAGACTGGCTTTTGTTAGATTTGGGTAAAAGGAATTCAGAAAGAATTTCAGTGTTTTCATATGGACAGTTCTGTAGCCCAGTTTGCTAACTTGGTCTTCAGATCAGCATTCAAATAAATAGTTTTCAGGACTGACACATAATACAAAATGTGTTTTTTCCTTCTCTAATAAATATCATGGTGTACATCTAACAGAGAGTAATTTAATGCTCTTCCATTAAGATGTAGGAAAGGAAGCCAAGAAGGTCATGATAAGAGACAGTAAGCTCTGTCTTAAATAAGAAATAAAATTGGATGCAATCTGCATGTCTCCATGGAAGTAAGTCCTATAAGTATGTGTAGTACTTTGGAAGACAGCCTAAAGTACTTTATTTCAAGTCATCTGGATATCCAGTAAGCTTTGAGACCATAACAAAGCATTTTATATAGGGCTATTACCATATCTGGGCTGCAAGGAGAAAATGTCTTGCCTGCTAGTGATCATCGAGATTTTTGTAGACCAAATTTGTTCCCCTTAATTTTAAAGTACTTGAACAATCATGTTTTAAACATGAACCAGAATTGCTAAAAAGGGCACAGGTGAGGTATAGCATGAGCTGCAACAATATCCTGACTAGGAATTCAAGTACAAATTGGAGAGTCAGGTACCACATGAAAAAGCTTGGATTGTCTCCATGTGTTTGTTGTTTATTCGTTTAGTCGCTTCTGACTCTTCGTGACTTCATGGACCAGCCCACGCCAGAGCTTCCTGTCGGTTGTCAACACCCCCAGCTCCCCCAGGGACAAGTCCGTCACCTCTAGAATATCGTCCATCCATCTTGCCCTTGGTCGGCCCCTCTTCCTTTTGCCTCCCACTCTCCCTAGCATCAACATCTTCTCCAGGCTGTCCTGTCTTCTCATTATGTGGCCAAAGTATTTCAGTTTTGCCTTTAATATCATTCCCTCAAGTGAGCAGTCTGGCTTAATTTCCTGGAGGATGGACTGGTTTGATCTTCTTGCAGTCCAAGGCACTCTCAGAATTTTCCTCCAACACCACACTTCAAAAGCATCGATCTTCCTTCTCTCAGCCTTCCTTATGGTCCAGCTCTCGCAGCCATATGTTACTACAGGGAACACCATTGCTTTAACTATGCGGGCCTTTGTTGTCAGTGTGATGTCTCTGCTCTTAACTATTTTATCGAGATTTGTCATTGCTCTTCTCCCAAGGATTAAGCGTCTTCTGATTTCCTGACTGCACTCAGCATCTGCAGTAATCTTTGCACCTAGGAATACAAAGTTTTTCACTGCTTCTACATTTTCTCCCTCTATTTGCCAGTTATCAATCAAGCTGGTTGCCATAATCTTGGTTTTTTTGAGGTATAGCTGCAAGCCAGCTTTTGCACTTTCTTCTTTCACCTTCATCATAAGGCTCCTCAGTTCCTCTTCACTTTCAGCCATCAAAGTGGTATCATCTGCATATCTGAGATTGTTCATGTTTCTTCCAGAGATTTTAACTCCAGCCTTGGATTCCTCAAGCCCAGCATGTCGCATGATGTGTTCCGCATACAAGTTGAATAGGTAGGGTGAAAGTATACAGCCCTGCCGTACTCCTTTCCCAAGCTTAAACCAGTCCGTTGTTCTGTGGTCTGTTCTTACTGTCGCTACCTGGTCGTTATACAGATTCTTCAGGAGGCATACAAGATGACTTGTTATCCCCATACCACTAAGAACTTGCCACAATTTGTTATGGTCCACACAGTCAAAGGCTTTAGAATAGTCAATAAAACAGAAACAGATGTTTTTCTGAAACTCCCTGGCTTTTTCCATTATCCAGCGGATATTGGCAATTTGGTCCCTAGTTCCTCTGCCTTTTCTAAACCTGGCTTGTACATCTGGCAATTCTCGCTCCATGAACTGCTGAAGTCTACCTTGCAGGATCTTGAGCATTACCTTACTGGCATGTGAAATGAGTGCCACTGTTCGATAGTTTGAACATTGTTTAGCGTTCCCCTTTTTTGGTATGGGGATATAAGTTGATTTTTTCCAATCTGATGGCCATTCTTGTGTTTTCCAAATTTGCTGGCATATAGCATGCATTACCTTGACAGCATCATCTTGCAAGATTTTGAACAGTTCAGCTGGGATGCCATCGTCTCCTGCTGCCTTGTTGTTAGCAATGCTTCTTAAGGCCCACTCAACCTCACTCTTCAGGATGTCTGGCTCTAGCTTACTGACCACACCATCAAAGCTATCCCCGATATTGTTAGCCTTCCTATACAGGTCTTCTGTATATTCTTGCCACCTTTTCTTGATCTCTTCTTCTGTTAGGTCCTTGCCATCTTTGTTTTTGATCATACCCATTTTGGCCTGGAATTTACCACTGATGTTTCTAATTTTCTGGAAGAGGTCTCTTGTCCTTCCTATTCTATTGTCTTCTTCCACTTCTGCGCATTGCTTGTTTAAAAATAATTCCTTATCTCTTCTGGCTAACCTCTGGAATTTTGCATTTAATTGGGCATATCTCCCCCTATCACTGTTGCCTTTTGCTTTCCTTCTTTCTTGGGCTACTTCTAGTGTCTCAGCAGACAGCCATTTTGCCTTCTTGGTTTTCTCTTTCTTTGGGATGTATTTTGTTGCCGCCTCCTGAACAATGCTGCGGACTTCTGTCTAGAGTTCTTCCGGGACCCTATCTACTAAGTCCAGTCCCTTGAATCTATTCTTCACCTCCAATGCATATTCCTTAGGAATATTAGTGAGCTCATATCTAGCTGATCTGTGGGTCTTCCCTAATCTCTTTAGTCTGATCCTAAATTGTGCAAGAAGAAGTTCGTGATCGGAACTACAGTCAGCTCCAGGTCTTGTTTTTACCGACTGTACAGATGTCCACCACCTTTGGCTGCAAAGGATGTAGTCAATCTGATTTCGGTGTTGTCCATCTGGTGAAGTCCATGTATAAAGCCATCTCTTAGGTTGTTGGAAGAGAGTGTTTGTTATGCAGAGTGAATTGTCTTGGCAAAATTCTATCAGCCTATGTCCTGCTTCGTTTTGTTCTCCCAGGCCATACTTACCTGTAATTCCAGGTGTCATTTGACTGCCCACCTTAGCATTCCAGTCTCCTGTGATGAAAATAACATCTCTTTTAGGCGTGTCATCCAGTAGGTGCTGCAGATCCTCATAGAACTGCTCTACTTCAGCTTCTTCAGCATTTGTGGTTGGGGCGTATATTTGGATCACTGTGATGTTAGATGGCTTGCCCTGAATTCGAATTGAGATCATTCTGTCGTTTTTTGGATTGTATCCAAGCACTGCTTTCGCCACTTTACTATTAATTATGAAGGCTACTCCATTTCTTCTGTGGTCCTCTTGTCCACAGTAGTAGATCTGGTGGTCATTTGATGTGAAGTGGCCCATTCCAGTCCATTTCAGTTCACTGACACCCAAAATGTCTATCTTTAATCTTGACATCTCACCAATAACCACATCCAATTTGCCCTGGCTCATAGATCTTACATTCCAGGTTCCAATGGTGTGTTGATCCTTAGAACATCGGATTCGCCGTTCACCACCAGCACCGTCGGCCGCTAGCTGTCCTTTCGGCTTTGAGCTAGCTGCGTCATCACGTCTGGGGCTAGTTGAGCTCATCCTCTGTTCCTCCCCAGTAGCATTTTGACCATCTTCCGACCTGGGGGTCTCATCTTCCGATGGTATACCGACATATCTCTGGTTGTACTGATCCATTTAGTTTTCACAGCAAGAATACTGGGGTGTGTTGCCATTACCTTCCCCAGGGATCACATTTAGTCTGACCTCTCTGTCATGATCTTCCCGTCTTGGGTGGCCCTTCACGGTTTAGCTCATGGCATCATTGAGGTGCTCAAGCTCCAGCACCACGACAAGGTAACGATCCTTTGCTGAAGTGTCTCGATGTAGGTCAGAATTATTTCTCATATTGATAAAGGGAACAACAGCTGTTGATATTATTTTAATTTATATGGCCACTTATCTCACATTAGTGACTATGGGTAATGAATAGAGGTAAAAACATCAATATAGTCATTAACAACAGTATGGGAATATTAGTGCTATGTTGAAGAATGGAAGTTAAACAATTGCTATAACTTAGTGTCCAAGAAAAAAAGCAATGAAAAGGAAGTCATAAATCCCATGGAATGTTGAAAAATGGTAAGACTGCAGATATGGATGGTGTACCTCAGCCTTTCTCAATTTTTTGGCTCTGGAGGAACCCTTGAAATATTTTTCAAGCCTTGGGGAACCCCTGCACATTCAGGCTCAAATATAGACCAGAAGTTACAAAATTATATTTGTTTCATGTGTAGGCCTGTATATATGCACTAACAGTGTTCTTAAACTAAAAATAAAGAATGAAACTTACCTGTTTAATGTAAAGCTGCCCAAATTTGAACTAATTTTTAAATAAATCATGATCTTCCAGGGAACCCCTAGTGACCTCTCATGGAACCCTGGGGTGCCATGCAACCCTGGTTGAGAAACCCTGGTATAATCAGAGAAGTGTTAAACTATGTACATGGCTTGCTTATGGAGTCACTTGCAACTTCTTTAAATATGTGTGTGTGAAGACTGCATCTTTGCCTGAGGATTGGAAGAGGACAGTAAATTCTGGGAGTTGAAGTCCACACGTCCTAAAGAAGTAAATTATTTCCCCATACAAAGGGAAAGGCAGCAAGAGTCAGACCAAACTTATAGAGACATTACTCATCAAGTGTGCTGGAGAAGATGTAATGATTGTGATCTAAGTATTGCCAATTATAGCTGAAGGGGAAGATGCCAAGATGATTACAATTATTTAAAATGTATTAATTAAGTCCAAATATCTACTGCATGGGAGAGATCCCCCTCAATCAGCGGTGGCAAGCACAAACAGTGGCAAGGAAGATGAGCCATGACAAACCACTCACAAACAGGTTGCTTTCGTTGGGCTAGTTTTATAGTCCTTTGACTTCTCCCCCTCTGCACCTCCCAGAGTTGTTTAGTTTAGGCATCAGCAAGGGAAGGTTACATATTGGTGCAGATTACCTATATTGTTAAGTGTCTAGCTCAGTGTTTCTCAACCTTGGCAACTTTAGGACGTGTGGACTTCAACTCCCAGAATTCCCCAGCCAGCATGGCTGGCTGGGGGATTCTGGGAGTTGAAGTCCACACGTCCTAAAGTTGCCAAGGTTGAGAAACACTGGTCTAGCTGGTACTGAGTGCCTAGTTAAGGCAAAAGCAGGAAAAAGTTACTTAACAGGGTCAGAGTGGCAAGGTTGTTATCTTGCTGTTTGAGCCAAGCAAAAAAGCAATGGGCTGGTTTGAAAAGCACATAGGAACAGTGCTTGTCTAAGCAGCCTCTCTTCCTAGTGTTGATTAAAAATGTGGATCAATTGCAGGACACTAAGCAACCCATCCACAACCAGAAAGTTTCTTCTATGTGGAGAAAGTGGCTTTACATTCCAGCAGCAACCCTTCATGGGGTGTTATTCAAGAGCAGCGCTTGTCAACCTTGCAGCTTGAAGATGTGTGGACTTCAACTTAATTAGTTATTTCCTTCTTCTAGGATGCTTTTGCATGTGTAAACTGACTTATCAACTGTGTGTTTCCCAGCAGTCAACCATCCAAGTACTAACCAGGACTGAGTCTGATTAGCTTCCAAGCTTAGAGAAGATTGTGCCATCACCCACTGAGACCTAGGTACAAAAGTGGGATAATAATGGCAACAATAAGAAAATAAGATTTATACAGATTTTTTTTTCCTTAAAGGGCCTTAAAGAGTGAGGATAGCTCTTTTAGAATCTTAATAGCATAGCCATTATCTTCCCAAAGCTGTAAAAACCTTCCCCATGGAATAATTATTATTTATAGGAAGCCTATTTTGTTCTCATACATATTTTCTCTGAGCTAGGATCCTTTATGACCATCATATATTTTCATTTGTGGCACAAAGATATGGAGGCAACTTCAACTTTCTGAAAGTACTTTTTATTAAGCCATAGTACTACTAAGATGTTATACTATAAAAATGCTTATTCTGGTGGTTGTCGTTATATTACTTATAGAGAGAGCTAAGTTTGCATTTTTTTTAGATTTTAATATACAGAAAAATTAAAAAGAAAACATCTGAATCAAACGATATTGTGCATAGAGAAAGTCACTGTGCCCAATTCTTAAACATGTAGTTAATCCAAGATAACATGGCATAATATTGATGGGTCTTTCCAATGACACCAATAGAAAGTTTGTTCATAATTCTTCAGTGTGGGGACTAGTAAGCTCCATCTATTGTGACCAATGCCAGAGACAACTGAAATTGTCAAATAGTTAGAAAATAGGTTATTGAGTGAGCTATAATTTTAATATAACTTCTCACCTTTAAAAAAGGCAAATTAAAACAGCAGACATATTTGTAGCCAGAAAAATCATTTATTTGGAGTAAAAAGTTGTGATGCTAGTTGTCATAAATAAGGCCTGTCTCCTAGCCCCAAGCACCAACAAGGAAATTTGTCTCTAAGGCCTATAACTAACCATTTTCTTCACAAGTAATGATCTTGGGGGGGGGGGTGTTTGGAGGGGATGTCAAAGCCTTTGGTGACTTTTTTTTTTATTTATGTATGGACATGCATTGTATGGAAATGCAATCTTATTTACTATAGTAAAATCGAGAAGGTAGAGCAATAGATGGTCTATGTGACTAGATTTAATAATATGTTAAAGGACTGAGCTAGTTTTATATTAACATTTTATGGATATACTCTTAGTTTCTACAAATGTTACTCACTTATTCATTATGCTATATATCTTTTTATGTTTTTACTAGCACTACTATATGTTTGATTGTACTTTATTATATCTTCTTGTTGTAACATGTAAGATGCAGGCAGGAACAGCATATGCTGAACAGCACAACCAAGTAGCTGGCGTTGTGTACAGGAACATCTGCACAGTGTGTGGGCTAGACCCTCCCAAGTCCAGATGGGAAATTCCACAGAAGGTCGTGGAGAACAACAGGGCTAAGTTCCTGTGGGACTTCCAGATCCAGATAGACAGGCAGATACTGGCCAATCAACCAGACATCATGGTAATAGACAAGGACCAGAAGACAGTGGTGGTGATAGATATAGCAGTGCCAAGTGACAGCAACATCAGGAAGAAGTATGAGAAACTGGAGAATACCAGGGCCTGAAGGAGGAACTAGAGAGGATGTGGAAAGTGAAGGCCAAAGTGGTCCCAGTGGTGGTAGGAGCACTTGGGGCTGTGACTCCCAAGCTGGGAGAGTGGCTCCCACAGATCCCAGGAGCAACATCAGAGCTCTCTGTCCAGAAGAGTGCAGTGCTAGGAACAGCTAAGATACTGCACAGAACCCTCAAACTTCCAGGCCTCTGGTGGAAGACACATACTACCCATAGGGGTGAGAAGGGAATCTCTCTCTCTCTCTCTCTTATATATATTATAATTTAGCAGGTATTACTCTTTTTTTTAAAAAAACAAGAATAATATGCTGCTAAATTAGTCATGATACCAGTTGTAAAAGGTCGGAAACTGGGCGGCCATGGGTTTTATCCTCCCTTAGGCTTGAAAGCCAGCTTGGTGACTTTGGGTCAGTTGCTCCCTCTCAGCCCAACCCACCCCACAGGTCTATTGTGGGGAAGACAGGAGGTGGGAACACTGGAAATGTACGCTGCCTTGAGTTGACCCCAAATTATGTTGGGTAATACATACAGACATTATCTATTCAGTTTCATTTCTATGCCAACTAGTTGTCTTGTTTTCTTGGATATTTTTTCTTTCTTTCTTTTTGGGGGTAGCCAAGGGGGGGGGCGGGGAGGAGGATTAGTGACAGACATTAAGTACACCAAGCATTCCGAAGGCTCCCCAGCACATTTTACTTGCAATCCCACTAAATCTTAGGGTCTAGTCAAGGACAGTTTCAAAAAAATAATGGTGTCCCAAAGTCACTGAAGAAGTCTATGTCTGACCTGAAAGTTGAACAGAAGGCTTTGAACACTATCCCATAATCTATACAATCCTCTCAGGGCCTCATTTGGAAATTTTGTACAGATTCCCATTGTATTAACCATACTTTTCTACCTGTTTCCACTTCAGGTTATAAAGCCGTCTCTCTATCTTACTTCCTCTGAGGGAATTCAGTTCATTTGAATTTTAATAGATGGCATGAAGAGCAGGGTTTCCATTTCCAGCATCTATAGCAAAACCAGGGAGCTACATAGAGGAGATCTGAAATTAAAACTATTTCCTCCGCCTTTGATATTGCATGACTAACCTGCAGAGATTACACTCCCTCAGCTATTTTCAGCATGACATATGGAAATTGTAATGGTTGCCTACTCCAAGATACTCAGTCTCACAAGCCCGAGCTTTAAGATAACTGATTTATTGAGGAATAGTGTGCAGGTACAGACAAAGCTGAGAATAAAGCAAAAGCGCGCGAAATACAAATCAAATACTGTTGCTTCAGCCCAACTCCGCCCCGTGCCTCCTCGTAGCAACCACCCCATCCCAGATGCCATCCATCGTCACACACCGGCCTGGGAAAGTAACCTTGAACAGAGTCACCAACCCAAACATGCATTCCAGAGATTACAGCCACGCAGGGCTGGAAATTTCCAACAGGGAAACACGGATTAGAAGAGTGACATGTGAAACGTTACGATGTCTACAGGACATTGAAATGGAGAACATGACAGAAATGCTTATATTTTGATCCTATCTCCTCAGCTGAAATACACAGCTACCTTGCTGCCAGGGAGGTACCAATGTTTGATTCACATTTGTGAAAACATGGCAAAGATATCAAAGTAGACCTTTAAGAGAAACCGAAAGAGCAAGCATCTGCAGAGTTCATAATGGATAGGTCTTTATGGTAGGAACTCCCCAAGCATTCGTCCTAATACATTTAATTCCCCAGAACAGTAAAGGGTTCACTTTGGAACATTTTCCCCCTCTCTCACATTGAAATATTAAGAGGGTGAATCGCAAAACTGTGTCCCACTTTGAGTTATTAAATCTATTGACCTTAGGCACCTCTTCTGGGGAATGTGCTTCTGGGGAATTGTGTATGTGTGTATGTGTATGTGTTTTGTCAAGAAGAAAAGAGATATTATATATGCTACGGCATGTCCGGAGTGTTTCTCTGGAGCCAATTTGTGGTATTTGCAGACCTCCGTGACATTATCAAATGGATTGGCATTTCAAATATTTGCAGTGCTCAGCGGACACTAATTCAAGGAAGGTGAACCCTGGGCTCCTCCTGTTGTGGCACAGCAAGTGGTGTGTGTCTTTTTAATCACCACGGCTGAAATAAGATCAAAAGGCAATGTGTTGCGAGTTCCTTAAAGCTGCTGTCACAGCACTGAGAGAGGAAGTGGGAGGGGAGCAGCACAGGCGGCTGAGTGTTACAGCCAGGAAAGCACTTTCCCCCCTTTGTCCCTGTAGCCACAATCCCACACATGTCAGTTATACAGTGTGGATGTTTGAGGGAAAGAAAATTCAAGACAGGAGGAGTTCTCCCCAAACAGCTTCCAAATAATGAGTATGTATCACCTAGCCAGCTCTTAGCTGCTCCTCCATTCCTGTCAATAAATCAAATACATTCCTATGAAGTGAAGCTGATAGAGGTCATAATATCCACGGATTGCACACAATGTGAAGTAAAGCCCAGAAAATATGTTTTTTCTCAAACCATCTTCTACCAGTTTAGGAGAGTGTCAGCTTTTTAAAGTGACTGAAATATGGTTGGAAAGCTTGCTGTGTGACTATGCAACCCAACTGTAGCCTAACATAGGGCTGCTGGGTTTGGACTACTTCAGTAATTCCCAGCATGATCCATGCCTGGTGTGAATTATGAATATTGTAGTTCAGCACAAGTGGGGAGCCTCAGAGTGGAGATAAACAGCTACGCATTTGGTCTTTCATTCAAAGGCTAGCCCCATCCAAACAGAGGCTAACACAACACTGCAAAATATTAACAGGCAAAATCAGTCTAATTTAATCCTTGGAGCATAACTGTTGATTCCATGCCCAGCATTGCATACCTGGCAAACCCCATTTACAATGTGCATTCATTTGTTACAATCTCATTAAAGAGCCTACCTGCAAGCAGCTACCTACCAATGAGATCTCCTTAACAAATGTCACACTAAATGTACCTTCTCAGTAGTACAGAGACCATGAGATCTTTTGTCCTTCCCATCTATAGAATGAACACTCAGAGGAAAACATGTGAGTAGGACTACTGCATAGACATTACAGTTTCAGGTACCATAAGAACATAATACCAACTCTGCTGGATTAGACCAAGGTCCATCTTTGTTCAGCATTTTGGTTTTCCCTGTGGCCACCCAGAGGCCCTGGAGATTCTTGGAAGCAGAATATGTAGAGATACTCTCACCATTGTTTTCTGCAACTGGTACTTGGAGACATGATGCTCCCAACCTGAAGCCACACTGAGTCTTTTGAGACATATAGCAATTGATAACCCATTCTCCACATTTTTATCCAATCACCTTTTAGAACTATTCAAGTTAGTGTTCATCATTGTATCTTATGATGATGAATTCTACAGCTTAAATGTCACTTGCTGAGATGGGCAGTGAAGATATGTGATAGATAGATAGATAGATAGATAGAGAGAGAGAGAGAGAGAGAGAGATACATGTAAATAAGTGCTTTATTTTGTCTGGTCTAAATCTCCTTCCAATTAACTTCACTGGATGATCCTTGAGAGAGAGAAAAAAAAATTGTGTCAGAGACACTAAAGATTCATCATCACATTCAATCTACTTTCCCAGGAGATTTATTATACTCTGGGAAATCATCTTTTATTGTGGTTGCCAGTGCATACGTGCTAGATCTATTTGGTGAAGTCATCATAGGGTCATTGAAGGAATGTACAACTTCATTCCATTTTTAAGGAAATGCAGACCGGCTCTTCCTTTACAAAGCTCTGTACTCTGGCAACTAGGGGGTGATCTTTAACTTCCCTTCATTAAGAAAATATAATGGAGGGTATAGAGGCCACATAGCTTGTGTATGAGACATTTCAGTTGACTGTTCATTTTGTTTTGGTATTTCTATTGAATGGATACTTATTTAGTCCTTGGGAAGTTGGATGCCCCCTGCGCTGATGTTGGATACCTCTACTTCTAAGGAGGGCTCTGATCCTAGTCTTTGATAATCCAGCAAATGAAATATAAGGCTCTTGTTTAAGCCTTAGCTGAATTTTCAATACATTTGTTAGAGATTCTGGTGTCTTTTCCTCTATCTACATAAGCCTGGAAGAAAGGCAAAGAGATGAGACTTTTCAGTCTTAGTGAGTCTTCACAATGCACTTAAAGGGTTCTAGAGTCACAGAACTACAGAGAAGCCAGTCACGTCAGCTGATATTAGGACAGGTGATTGGATAGGTCTTTTTGGAAATCTGCAGTTTATGGAAGCATCTTGATTTCGAACCCTTTCCTAAGGGGACCTCGCATTTTAAATAACCAACAAGAACCTGCTATATTTTATACTATATGATTAAAAATGCAAAAATCACTTTTGGAGGAAATATAATTGTGACAACGTAAGAGAGAATTGGCATCTGAAATATTCTAGTATATCTGAGAGCAAAACGTGATTCACACCCCCATATTTCAAAGGACAGCTTCTGATCATAATACAAGCAGCAAGCAAGAGACACACTAATCGAAAAGCACTTAGTCTTAATCCATCCTTACCTTTGTTTTTTGATAGCAAGGGGAAAAAATAAAGACAATCAAGGTGTCAATAATCGTCCTATCAGAATACTGTATTTCACCTTTCTCACATACTGCCTTTCAACCCCAAATCTTGTGGCACATCATCGATGTTATTTTCTTTAAATGCGTGGGGGTCTGTGTGGCTTTCCTACAAATGGCTAATCTTCCAGGAACTGCCAAAAGTACTTTTCATAACCATCCAGCACATAAAATATCAGAGAGGCTTACATAAGAAATTGCTGTTGGCAATATTATCCACCAGGTGTGTTAGTATAGAAAATGGAGAACAGGCAAGCAGAAAAGCATCAGACTTGGGAGCAGAGTGCATGACTAGATGCATAGTTTGGCACCACAGAGAAGGCTATCAGCATGGAAACAGCCCTGCTTCTAGAGTGCCAGAGGGTTCCTTTGTGAAAACTAGAGGCAATAAAAAATACGTTGTAAGGCAAGCCAAACAAGAGGCATACATCTCTGAGACAAAAGGTACATTAGGACTTCTGTCGCATTCAGCAGATACCCTCCAATGGTAAGAAAAGAAAGATGTTACTATGAGAATGTGTACAACATCCATTCTGCGTTGTGAGGATCTGCGGCTTAACAAGGAATTTAACTTTGTATCTTGTGAAGATATAAGTAACAGCAATTTTTTTTAATTGACTTAATTGACCTCAAAAACCTAGGAAGCATAAACTGGATATGACAACTGATCTGAAAACTGAATTTAAAAAGATACTTTTGTCATGATCCAAGTCAGATGTTAGCATAATGCAAAAACATTGAATGTACAGTATCATATTTCTTAATTTGGAATAAACCTTTATGAAATCATAATATATTAATTGCTTTTGAGAAATGAAAAAGAAAAAAAATGGTTGTTTTAACTCGGTTAAATTATGAAATATTTGATCATTACCCTGGTATTTTCTGAAGCATATAAAGTATGTTGCACCTTTGTGACACCCAAATATGTATGTTAGCTCATCATATTTTATTTTCATTTCTTTCTAAAGATTACCTCCCTTTTAGACTCACTTGGTTTAGCAGTTCTTTTACACCTGGTGTTTCTACCAATAATAATCCTGTAAAAAAAATGTCCCCCTTCAGCTTTCATTAATTGTTCTTGAATATGGTATGTGTGCATTTTAAAGATGTTGAAGCCAATATTTATACAACTGGTTGCAAAAGGCCTTTTCTCTTGGAGAAATTTATGCTTAGTGTACAAACATCTGCAAATGAATGATGCCCAAACAGTAATGACCAATCTCTCTCCGTAATTTTATATACTGTTTAGGAACAGATATAGATACAGATAAATAGATATAGATACAGATAATTTGATACAGGTACAGATAAATAGAAACATAGTGGTCTCTCTCTCTCTCTCTCTCTCTATATATATATATATATATATATATTTGTGTACACACACAGACACACACACATGTAACTACAGAGATATAGATACAGGTACAGATATATAGAGATACAAAGATAAAACATATGTAGATATAGATACAGATTAGATATAGATACAGCCACAAGTTACCTGCAAAGACCATAATCATGCAAGCAATGTCATTCCCTGTGACACTCTATGGAAGTGAAAGTTGGACTTTGAAGAAGCAGGATAGGAAGAGTATTGACACTTTTGAACTTTGGCATTGGAGAAGACTCCTGAGAGTATTGTGGACAGCCAAGGGGAAAAAAAAAAGGATCATTGAAGAAAGAGGCAATGAGTGCACCATTGGGAGACATGAAAGAACAGGTTAGGGACAGATCATCATGGAGAAAACTGATCTATGAGCTGACTAAGAGTGGACAGCAACTTGATGCACATAATCAATCAGTCACAGCCTCTGTTACATAATATGATCAGATATGATACTGATACAAATAGAGAGATGAAGATGATGGAGGTGGAGGTGGAGGTGGAGATGTGTGTTATATCATTATAGTATTGTACCTTATATTATCAGGTTGGCTACATTTGTTTCAGGTATGGAAGGCATGATGCATAACTGCATGCCTTGCAGAAACCTATGAATTTCTTACCATCCAATCTCTTCAGCTTTCCCCCTTGAACCATATACAAGTCTAAGTATATATAAGAATCTAGGAAACTGCCTTACCCTGAGTCAGTCTAGTTCTCCACCTAGCTTAGTATTGCCAATACAAACTGGAAATGGCTCTTCAGCCTGGAATTTTTCCAGCTGTATCTAGTGAGGCTGGGAATGGAACTGGGGGCCTGCTGAGCTACGGTTCCCCTGCATAGATACATACTTTAGACGTGTAAGCAGCAGTGACAGGGAGGGAAAACTCAGATGTTCCCATTTGCTGCAATCGTCATAGAAATTAAAGTACCATCCCTCTGTCACACACAAGCTGCTAATGACACTTGAAAAGAAGCCTTCATGGATTCTTATATAATTATTGAAATCGTTCCATTACATTTTAAAATGGTGTGGTTTAGAAAGGACTGCTTTGAAAACAAAAATAGCTGGGGTATGGAAGGTTACATATATTCTTATCCACTGGATAGATACAATTAAAATGCATTTTCCTGTTCTTGATCAGGCCGCAAATATTCTTTATGTCATGGAATGAATTGCCACTGACCTATTTTCACCCTTTCCTGACTGTGCAAGGAAGAGCTGCTGTATAGCTTGAGCAAGCATTGTTACGTTCAGCTTGGTGTCTCTCAGCCATCTGACTATGCTGTCTGTGTCTTAATAATGAGCACTGAGGTCATACACAGAGGATAGATTAACTCTGGGAGAAAGTGACAGAAAGAGGAAAGTGATATAGTGAGGTCTGTGCTAGCATGCTAGAGGCAGAGCAGGCTGCCTTCTAGCACAAACACTCAGATGTCACGATGATGAGCGTGATAGAAACAGATAGAGGAAGTCATGGCAGAGGCAGAGTGTTGGATGAGCTTAAAATGCCTCTGGCAGACCAGCCAAACTTTTTCTGAGCTGTATACCACTATTTATTCCTTATTTTACACCCTGTTGCAAAAAGGAAAAATATATCATCACTAGACTTGGGTAACATTTCACCTTGCTTCTGTCCTGAGTATGGATAAAGGTGGCAAGCTGGGGCTGGTGAAAAACATACTTCTCCCATTTATTTACTTACTTACTTACTTGTTTATTTATTTATTATGGGATTTATATCCTGTCTTTTCATCAATGGGCAGCACCCAAGGTGAGTAAACACAGCAACAAGAACAAAAGTCATTAATGCACAAGCAGTCCTATCACCAAGCAGCTCTGCTCTGTCACAGACATCTAATTTGAGATGGTATCTTGACTCAGAGAGTTGTTGCGCCTTGAAGCTTTTTGAGTGGAAGCCTCAAAGCAGGCTAACTCAGTTAAGCGCTGCTTCTCTCCAGTGCAGAGGGGCTCCTGCACTTGAGGCAGCCCATGCGCAGAAGAGCATGGTTGCATCTGGATTGAAGTGAGGCAGGTGCAGCTAGAAGGAAGAAGGGTCACACTTTGCTTCAAAGAGATGGAAGCCAAAGTATAATTGAATCAAGTGTGCTGGCAAAGTTTTCCACTAATTAAAATACGATAAAGCAACACAAAACACTAACGTGGTAACCACTTCATTACTCAATACAAGGATAATTTATGAGTACCAGCATATATTTATAATGTATGTATAGGAACTGTATAGTATATATATAAAAGCCCTGCTCAGCACTTTACCTTGAACAGAAGTGATTGGGAGTAATCCACCAGCCTTACTCAGGCTTTAAGTGTTCACTGGAATTTGTCCACAGAGCCTTCTTGGTCTGCATGTATCATCTCTGTCCCAGAAAATTCCTAAAAAAGTTTATATTCAAACCTACAGAGAAGGATCAAGAACGGGACCATTATTTCACAAGCCCTTGTCATGCAAAAATAAGTTAACCACAGATTCTTGTGAAATAAATTTAAACCCTTTGCTCCCACCAGACTGTACAGGCATGCAAACATGGCATCAAATGATATCTGGCTCGCATTTCACTTTGCTCATCAAAATCCGTAAAAATATGGGACTGAAAAATAGACTCACGAGGGAAAGTGTACTTTACCAAGAGTAGCAGTTACATTTAAAACAACAAAGAAAGAATGCACAGTAAAGACATTTGTATCAAAGAAGCCTGCATTGGATGAATGTCCATACTAAAGAATGAAAACAGATTCATGTGAATATTTTTAATGGTTTTGTGCTGCTAAATAAATTAAGGGAAGAAAATACAGGACTCTGAATCTTAAGAAAAGTTATGTGTGTAACACATGGACACCCGTGGGGAAAGCCCATGACAAAATGTGTGTGATGAGGTCATCATGCTTACATATTTGTGTCAGAGGTTAGGATACAAGCATATAGGGATGTCATTTGCATGATGACCTCATCACGCTCATGCCATCATTTTGGTGCTCTTGTCTGCTGCAAGTGAGAAAGACATTTTCAATGCTGCTGCATAATGTAGACAGTAGATTTAGTTCTGATTTAGTCCAAATTGCAGATCTGAGATTTGAAGAGGTTGTGATTCAGGATCTGAGGTTTATCCATAGACCAAACTGGAGAAGCAGCAAAATGCCTTGAGCTGCTTTATTTTTTTCTGGTAGTATAGAATGAAAATAGCAAAGATATGAGACTCTTTAGAGGACATGAGCCCTGCCAAGTTTCAGCTGAGTATCTTCAAGGATTTCACTGCAATGTGCCTTCATGGGCGTGGGGTGGAGGTCAGGGGCCAAATGTTACAAACAACTTTGTGCTGTCATGATGCAAGGTCCACCCCACCTCTATCATGATGTTGTCTCCACATACAAAAGAGGTGGAACTTGTGTTGCAATGTTTTGGCAAGTTTGATCTTTCCTGGGAGGGACCGCCTACTTACTGTCAGGACTCAGCTGTTCAGGGTTTTGGTGAATTGGCAATATTCAAAGTAAGTTAGGAGAGGTAGCAAAAGCCGGTTTGCACCATGAGATAAAGCCCCACAGAAATAAATAGGCCACAGAGAACAAGGCTGGTATACAAAAAGAAGCATGTGTAGCCTTACTACCCTTTCTTCTTCTTTTTTTAAAAAATAAATGTTTAGGCCAAGGTTTGTGTTAGCACCCATTCTTTCATTGTTGAGAGACTTAACCTGCCCCACTGCATGCAGAATTCAAACTAAGGTTTGTTCCAAGTGTGTGTACCAGATGTATCAGCCTTCTGCCCATATTCAAAGTGAGGAAAGCTGAGCTGAACTCCAGTGTGTTGGCAGGACTAGCACTGCATGTAACTCCCAGCACAGGAGAGGGTAAATTTAAAAGTTGTGGCTTGACACATTCAAGAAGGTGAGAGATGAGAAAATGAACAAAGCCCAGAGCAAATAGAGCCTTGCCATTAAAAAAAAAATCCTGTGATAAGTGTAGTTTAATAAAGTGATAAAACTCATTGGCAAGCTACTCATGTTGAAGTTAGAGAGCCCATCACGCCACTCAACCTCCCCCCAGCATTCCCTGCGTAGGGAAATGAACCTGCAATCATGTATATTGTTCATAACTCCCCAGATGCAGTGGAAATGCCATTAACCCCACAAAACTCTTCAGAAAGCCAGGGAGCACTTTGAAGCCACCTGATTTGTTTAGCCAATTCACAGCAGCTTCCTGCTTTGATTCATGAAATCTGCTTCGATTGGATGATTTGTCTGAAGTTTAGTCAAATCAAAGCCCCCTTTGGAAGGTTTGCAGCATTATAAGGACCAGATTTTTGCTGGTCCATGCAGCCTTACTCATGAATGCCCCACTGAGATCAAAATGGTGACTGCTTAAGCTGATTCTGTATGCCTCTGATAACATTCACCTGTACATGTTTACCCTTTGATGCCTGCAACATCACATTGGATTTGCATATCACTCTGCAAGCAGTGAACACAGGCTTAATCCTTGTAGTGGAAGAGATTTGAACATATATTCTTGGCATTTCAAGGCATTTATTTGTAGACAACTAATGTGTATTCAACTCACTTTCGCCACATTTAAAAGATTATGTCTGCATCTGTTGAGGAATTAATGATGTTGCATTGCTTTATTTTGCAAAAGAGTATAAATGTGCAGTACAGAAGGAAGACAAAGGAGGAGGTGATTCTATGCTTATACCCTCACTGCTACGATTAGGCAAAAACAAACAAAATTCAAACAAGAGGGTAGAAGCAAAAAGCGATAGGATAAATCCTGTCCCACAAAGCCCACATACTTGCTTCCTTCAGCTGAATATGAATTTAAGGGGATTAAGCCAATGGTGTAATGGTTATTAATTTTAAATCCTTCTTTCTGTTAAAAGTCTGGCTTCCAAAGAACAGCATGCATGTTTCTCCTTTGATTCTCACAACAACCCAATGGAGTGGTAAGATCACCTATGTTGGATCTGGAAAGAAACATTCTGTTTAGCCCAGTATCCCGTTTCCCCGATGAACTGTCTTTGTGCCACCTCAAACAGTATTTGTCCATTCAGCCAGTTCATACATTCCATTACAAATGATGAGGTGATAGATCAGTGAGGTGTATATGGAACGCTAAATGCTGTTTATGTGGGGAAAGAGAGATGAGGGTGTACCAAGGGTTCAAGTAAATCAGCTGGTTTTGTTGTTGTTTTCCCCCTGAATCAACCCCATGTTAACTGGGTGTTATGGCTTTTTAAATCTTTCTGCATTATTTTTCATTTTGTTTCATTTAAGAGTTTCATATCTGACCTTTAGGTGGCATACCAAGTGCTGATGCCTCCTGTTTTCCCCACAACAGCAACTCTGTGACGTGGGCTGGGCTGAGAGACAGAGATTGCCTTAAAGTCACCCAGTTGTTCTCCATGCCTAAAGGAGGGCTAGAATTCACATCTCCTGCTTTCCAGTCCAGCACCTTCCCACTACACAAATCAAGCTCTCCATATAGCCATGTTTGTCACTTATACTACAGAAAAATATGCACTATGTGTGAATGTCACTGAGGTCAAACCAAGAGAACGAACAACGAGAGCTGCAAACAGGCTGATGCCACTTCAGTCCCTCAGGCACTTATAGTTCAGTGCGCACTGAGAAAATACAGCAGTGAACTTCCATGGCTATGGCATGAAGAATATTTCTCTCTTTTATGCTCAACCCTAGAGATAGATCTCTTTATGGGGAGGGGAGTCCTAAGAGGGCTTCCTTTTTGCCAGCACTGAAACAGAATTCCTTTCCCCTTTCATTGGTGGAAGAGGATTTGGAGGCTGAGGGCTGGGAAGAGGGCAAGGCAGGACATCCCCCAACACATGCACACATACTGCTCCCCCATGTAAAGAAAACATTAAATTACGCAACAGACCATGTAAAAGTTAACAATCAGTTCTGTATGAATACCAGAGGTTTAATGACAGATATATATTTTTTTCATAAGGATGATAAAGATACCATGAGCAAGAGGTAAAAGGGGTAAAATAGGAAAAGTTGTGGGCTTCTTTTGTGAGGCGGGGGGAGTGGATTTGGGGCAAGCAACAGTTCTAAATAATTTATGGAAGGGCAAAGAAAATAATGGTATTGGGGTCTGTTTAACACTTTTTTCCAGTCTTGTTCCTGCATGTTCTTTATACTTTTCAAATGGTTGCCATCTAACAGGCCAACTGAAGAACTGGAAATGAGCTACAAGAAACAAGTGGAATTTTTGCAGTTTGTTGGGTTAGTTTTTCTACCCAGAAATCCTGAAAGATCGTTAGGCTGGGATGCACTTCTTCAGGAAGAAAATCAGAATAAAGCCTGAGAACCAGCTAAGTAACTAGCGCACACTGCAGCATTTCTTTTCCCTGGGGGTCTTCCTTTCTGCTATATATTTTAAGCACATTTCCTGCCCTACTTACAGCCTACAATTTCAGAAGATGCAAAATTGCTCCTTTTTGTTAGCAAGCTTCTTCTTTTTTACATGATTAAAAAAAATAACTGAAAAGGATAGCTAGAACAAAGGAAAAATACACATAAGAGACTTTTCAAGAGTCATGTTCCCATTCTTTTTTCTTTTTTCTTGTTTTTCAAGATCACTTAAGTCAAGAATGAGGAACACATTCTGGGATAAGGGACGAAACTGGATCCAGGCAAGCATGTTGAGAACCACATGCCATCAGTGGGTTAAGTACATGCTACGATTTTATTCTTTTTTGGTTTATCATTTTAAGAAATGGTGCTCTGATACAAGGTTTTTGTCCTATGGCCCCAGGAGATACCGTATGAATCTATCTTCTCTTCTATACTTTTCAGTGTTTATGAAACTGATGGGGAAAATCAAGGATTGGATTGAAGATGACATAATTCTATCTTTTACTTCCATTTATTCATACATGGCATCTGCAGAGCTCTTGAATCAGGGTCAGGGACAGGTGAGAACAAGCACATTGAAACTTAATCTAGGAAAAAGAGCACTGCCGCAAGTAGGGAAACTGAATATTCCATGGAAAATGATCCAAAATGGTGACAGGGAGCCGACGCCGCCTGCGGGGTTAAAGGGGGATGTCTGTTGGGTGCCTGAAGACACCCTCTCTTACTGGATGGGGATGTCTGGGGGCATCCCAGCCCCCATGGTCAATATATCTGGTGCTGGAGGAACCAAACAGTCCCCTGGAGCTCCCTGCAGCGGCAGAGCAGCAGAACAGTGGAGGTGCAATGCAGCGGGCAGCAGGTGGCTACAGCAAGCTCAGGAGGTACAGCGCAGCAGCCAGGCGCCATGAAGAGCCCTTGGGGTGGCCTGGTGGACCCAGTGGACCCAGACTGAGCCCTCCAGGGTGGCAGAGGTGAAGCATGGCAGCTGGGTGATGCAGCAAATCCGTGGGGTGGTCCATTGAGCCCAGATGGAGCCCCTTGGAGTAGTGAAGTATGGTGTGGCAGCTGGGCGCTGCAGCAAACACCTGGGGTGGCACAGCAGGCCCAAACAGAACCCTCCAGAGAAGCGGACACACAGCGCAGCAGTTGAGCAGCGGGACAAACCCCTAGGTCAGCCCAGAAGACCTAGTATCTTGATTGTAAGCCTCCTGCAAGCCCCCAGCCCAGTGGCTGAATACCATGCCGAACCGGGTGGCTGGCAAACTCCCTGGACCAAAGAGCTAAGTGGGCCAGTGAGCTTGCTGGAGTAAGGAGCCAAGCACTGTGGCAGATGGGAGCAGCCTGGCAGGGGGGTGTCCTATGAGCCCCTCAGAACAGCAGAGGCTGGGGCGGAGCCTCCCAGAGCAGCAGGAGCGCGGCCCACAACTGAGACCCATGGTGAGGCAAGTGGGTAAAGTGAAGACCCAGGTGGGCCAGTGAGCCCCCTGGAGTGAGGAGCCAAGTGCCCTGGCAGGGTCCCTCCAGTGTGATGAGTGGGTATTCCCTCCCTGGTGTGAGAGACAGGGAGGGAGCCCAAGAGTGGATGAGGTGTGTGGGAGGATCCTCCCTCTTTGAGTGAGAGTTGGGGGGAGGAGAAGCAAGTGGGGTGCCCCCTGCTGACTAGTGGGAGAGGCTAGTGAAGGGGGCACAGTAGGTGTGGGGGAGATGGTTGGGTTCCCACTTACTGAGAGTAAGAACTGAAGTGCTGGGGAACTCGCCACCACCCTGTGGTTGCTTGGCATATGTCTTTTGATGTATGGTTGGATGGAGGGACCCCCAACCAGGGAACCTTGGGGGCTTTCATTGGGGGAAAATGAAAATGGGAGCTCTGGGGGATTTAGGGTGGGTTACTCTATTCATGTGGTGATGGGGTGGGAGTGTCATGGTGGGAGTCAGAGGATGGGCCATCTTTCGGGGAAGATTCCCCCAGTGTTTGGTACTGGTAACGTGTTCTGGCCCTCTGCACTCAGGCCCAGGCCCTGGACAGCAGAGAGGCCCTGGCTTTCAGCTGCTTCTTCTTAACGCCAGGTCAGTTAACAACAAGGCCCCCCTTATACATGATTTGATCATCAAGGAGTGGGTAAACCTGGCTGGGTCATGAAGGGGTGTAGCTCTCTCAGAAATGTGCCCAGCTGGGTTTATGCTATGGCATCAGCTAAGACCCCAGGGGAGGGGCAGAGGGGTGGCTGTTGTCATCCAGGAATCTCTAGTGGCCTTCAGGGGGACTGCTCCACAAGTGACCAGTTGTGAGACCCTGTTCCTGAAGTTGGGCTCCCAAGAACACTGTACCAGCCTCCCTGCCCCGTAGCAACCTCCCAGCCTGAGCTGCTGAAGGCTGTCTCACTGTTGGCGGTGGAGTTTCCCAGACTCATGGGGGACTTCAACCTGCCATCCCTGGGGCATGCCTCAGAGGTGGCTCAGAAGTTTATGGCCACCATGGCGGCCATGGGCCTATCCCAGATTATTTGGGATCTGACTTGAGACAGTGGCCTCACAACGGACTTGGTTTTCTTGTCAGAGCAGTGGCAATGTGATCTGAAGGGAGAGTTATAGTGCATTAGGAAAGTATTCAGACCCCCTTCACTTTTTTCAATTTTGTTTTGTTGCAGCCTGATACTACAATTGTTCAAATTCATTTTTTTCTCATTAATCTACACTCAGTACCCCATAAT
Source organism: Candoia aspera (assembly GCF_035149785.1). NCBI lineage: Eukaryota > Metazoa > Chordata > Lepidosauria > Squamata > Candoiidae > Candoia > Candoia aspera. The sequence continues at coordinate 102,087,340 of NC_086153.1, forward strand.
GACAAAGTGAAAACAGAATTTTAGAAATGTCTGTAAATTTATTAACAAGGAAAAACTGAAATATTACATGTACGTAAGTATTCAGACCCTTTACTCAGTACTTTGTTGAAGCACCTTTGGCAGCAATTACAGCCTCAAGTCTTTTTCGGTATAACGCGACAAGCTTTGCACACCTGGATTAGGGGATTTTCTGCCATTCTTCTTTGCAAATCTTCTCAAGCTCAGTCAGGTTGGATGGGGACCATCAGTGGACAGCCATTTTCAGGTCTCTCCAGAGATGTTCAGTAGGGTTCAAGTCAGGGCTCTGGCTGGGCCACTCTAGGACATTCGCAGAGTTGTCCCTAAGCCATTCCTGTGTTGTCTTGGCTGTGTGCTTAGGATCGTTGTCATGCTGGAAGGTGAACCTTTGGCCCAGTCTGAGGTCCTGAGTGCTGTGGAACAGGTTTTCATTGAGGATATCTCTGTACTTTGCTCCATTCAGCTTTCCCTCAACCCTGACCAGTCTCCCAGTCCCTGCTGCTGAAAAACACCCGCACGGCATGATGCTGCCACCACCATGCTTCACTGTTGGGATGGTATTGGGCAGGTGATGAGCGGTGCCTGGTGTCTTCCAGACATAACATTTAGAACTGAGGCCAAACAGTTCAATCTTGGTTTCATCAGACCAGAGAATCTTGTTCCTCACAGTCTGAGAGTCCTTCAGGTGTTTTTTTGCAAACTCCAAGCGGGCTTTCATGTGTTTTGCACTGAGGAGAGGCTTCCGTCTAGCCACTCTGCCATAAAGCCCAGATCGGTGGAGGGCTGCAGTGATGGTTGTCCTTCTGGAACTTTGTCCCATCTCCACGCAGGATCTCTGGAGCTCAGAGTGACCATCAGGTTCTTGGTCACCTCTCTTACTAAGGCTCTTTTCCCCCGATTGCTCAGTTTGGCCAGGCAACCAGCTCTTGGAAGAGTCCTGGTTGTGCCAAACTTCTTCCATTTGAGAATTATGGAGGCCACAGTGCTCTTGGGAACCTTCAGTGCAGCAGAATTTTTTCTGTAGCCTTCCCCAGATCTGTGCCTTGCAATAATCCTGTCTTTGAGCTCTGCAGGCAGTTCCTCTGACCTCATGGCTTTTGCTCTGATACAGTATGCACTGTCAGCTGTCAGGCCTTCTATAGAGAGGTGTGTGCCTTTCCAAATCATGTACAATCAATTTAATTTACCACAGGTGGACTCCAATCAAGGTGTAGAAACAGCTCAGCAACGATCAAGAGAAATGGGAGGCACCTGAGCTAAATTTCAAGTGTTGTTGCAAAGGGTCTGAATACTTATGTACATGTGATATTTCAGTTTTTCCTTTTTAATAAATTTACAGACATTTCTAAAATTCTGTTTTCACTTTGTCATTATGGGGTACTGAGTGTAGATTAATGAGAAAAAAGTGAATTTGAACGATTGTAGTATCAGGCTGCAACATAACAAAATTGAAAAAAGTGAAGGGGGTCAGAATACTTTCCTAATGCACTGTATATCTGTCCTCTCTGTCATGGTCAGATCGTGCCCTGGTGACCTTGAGATTCTCCTATGCTGCCCCCCTCCACAGGGAGGCAGGACCTATTTGATTGGTCTGCCCTGGGGACTGATAGACATGATGGGGTTTCAGACAGAGCTGGGGGTCTCACGTCTGGTCACTTGTGGAGCAGTGCCCCTGATCTGCTGCATGGTCCAGCAGAGACCCTGGCTGCTACTGGAACAGGGAGGTGGCAGGGGCCTTGGACAGGATCGTGCCTGTGTGACCTTTCTTGTTCCATCAAGCCCAACACTCACTGTGGTTTACAAAGGAGTTGAGGGTTCTGAAGAGGAACAGGCAGCATGGCCTGTGGAGATGCCTGGGGGGTGTACTTACCCAGTTACCTGGGAAAAGTTTGACCCTGTTGGGCCCAAGGAAGTGGACAGGGTTCTCTGGACTGTAAATGCCACCATTGTCAATTAGATCCTTGTCCCTCCTGGCTGGTGAAGGCAGCTTGGGAAATGATATGTGGGTGGGTTCAGCTGATTGTGAATTCATCCTTGGGGGTGGGAGTGTTTCTGGCTGCCTTTAAAGAAGCGCTGGTGGACTCCCTCTTAAAGAAACTGTCACTGGATCCCACCATGCCGGACAATTTTCATCCAGTCTCCCACCTCCCCTTTCTGGGGAAGGTGGTTGAGAAAGTGGTGGCATTGCAGCTCCAGAGGATCCTGGATGAAATGGATTATTTGGACCCTTTTCAGACAGGTTTCCAGATATGAGATGGAAACAGCATTGGTCGCACTTTTGGATGATCTCTGGCGGGAGCAGGATGGGGGCAATGCATCTATCCTTGCTGTTCTTGACCTCTCAGTGGCTTTCAATACTATTGATCATGGTATCCTTTTCAGTCAGCTCAGGGTGTTAGGGGTGGGTGGTGCAGTTTTGCACTGGTTCACCTCCTTCCTCCAGGGCCTGTCACAATCAGTGCTGATAGGGAGCAAGACATCAGGCCCGCAGCCCCTCCTTTGTGGGGTGCCTAAGGGTTTGGTACTCTCCCCACTCCTTTTTAACATCTACGCATAACCACTGGGTGAGATCATCCGTCGCCACGGGATGAGGTATCATCAGTATGCTGATGATACCTAATTATACATCTCCATCCCGGGTGACAAGTGATGCTGTGACCACACTCTCTTGGTGCCTGGAGGCTGCAGGGGTCTGGATGGGGAAGATCAGGCTTCAGCTGAACCCTGGTAAGACAGAGTGGCTATGGGTTGGGGGCTCCTCAGCATCCAGGAACTTACCATCTTTGGTTCTGGATGGGGTTGCACTGCCCCAGACAGATCCAGTGTGGAACCTGGGGGTTCCCCTGGACTCACGACTCCTGCTGGAAAAGCAGGTAGCAGCCATGGCCAGGGGAGTTTTGCCCAGCTTCGTGTTGTGTGCCAGCCATCGGGAAGCCAGTCAGTCACTCATGCCCTAGTCATCTCCCGTATAGACTATTGCAATGCGCTTTACATGGGGCTACCCTTGAACAGCATCTGGAAGCTACAGCTGGTCCAGAACACAGCTGCATGAGCAATTCTTGGTGCCCCAAGATTGGCACATGTAACACCTTTGCTTCATGAGCTGCATTGGGTACCAGTTTGCTTCTGGGTCCAATTCAAGGTGTTGGTTATCACCTTTAAAGCTCTACATGGCATGGGTCCAGGTTACCTGAGGGACCGCCTCACTCCAATTACATTGACCTATCCCACCTAGTCAGGCAGAGAGGGCATGTTACAGACCCTGTCCATAAGAGATTGTCAATTGGCAGGGTCCAGGAGGATGGCCTTCTCTGCCGTGGCACCCGCCCTGTGGAATAGGTTACCCCCAGAGGTGAGGCAGGCCCCCACTCTCCCAGCCTTCCAAAAGGGAGTCAAGACTTGTCTGTGCCTCCGCACTTGGGGTGAGAGGGGGAATAGTCAATCATGGGGGTGGTTGGTGCCTTGATGAGGTCCTGGGAAATTTTATTGAGACTGTTGTTTCACCATCTTGGATTTTATGTTGTATATTTATATTTATATTATTATATTTATATTTATATCTATATTTATACAATGAATCTGTTTTTATGATATTTTAAACTTTTATTATCTTAATTTGATTGTAAACTGCCCAGAATCGCTTGCCAAGATGGGCGGTGAAGAAATGTGAGAAATAAAATAAAATAAATATATAAATATATAAAACAGTCAGGGCCATTTCCTTGTGGGTGTGCAATTCAAGTGTGTTCTGGGGAGCCACACACATACTTTTCATTCCTATGCACACTGTGCATGCTCTCTCCCTTTGTCTCTCTCCACCAACACATGCACAACAGTTAGGCTTTAGAACTTCCAACATTAATTCAAAAGTTTTTTTTACAAATCAGCATATAGTAATTCTAATGAAGAAAATGTTTGCAGCTGTTAATTCATCTTATGGGAATCTGCTTCACTGGCTATTTTCAATCACATTTTTTAAAAAATCACTTTTTAAAGTACAATACCTCTATAGTGTACAAAAGTGCAGCCTGTTGACAATAAATCAAGTGTTGTCATCAGGTAAATACAAAATAATAGTCAGAACCATAGATTGCTCCATGATTGGCCTTTCATTTTGGTGTCTCATAATTGGTTCTAGAATCATCTATGGAATTCTGCATTCCATATCTTTCCAAATTCAGTGCTCTCTTCTCCAAAGATTTTTAGGCTGTCTGTTTCTATTTTGATGGTAATTTTTCTCTTTTAACAGTTTATGTACAGTTTATGTATATTAATTCATTATATTTTTATCCCTACATTCCTGACAGCTCAAGTTGGATTGCATAGGAGGAAGGCTCCGTTAATCTTATCCCTATAATAGCAATTCTGTGAGGTGAGTTGGGCAGAGAGACAATGATTGCTCCAAAGTCATCTAGTGAGCATCATAGTTGAGCGGGGAATAGAAGCATGGGTTTTCCCAGACCAGGTTCAATTTCTAACCACCTTTGCAGTTCAAATTGCGGAATGCCCTAGTCAGCATGACTAATTAGTATGTGTGAAGTGGGATTATGGAAGTTGAAATCCCAACATATCTGGGAGATACCAGGTTGGTGATGGCTGGTGTATGCTGGACTTCTAATTGAGGAAATATATGAAAAGAACTAAAGTACTCAGCTTTAAATCAGTCTTTCAGAAGGACACTTTTAAGTAAACCATGCATAATCTAAGTAACAGGAGGCATGTAAGCATCCTCTATTTGGCAATTATAATGTTTGGATTCTTCTACCCACCTTCAGAATAATGATGGAGAAGAACGATTTAGAGTTGAAATAAGTAGGAAATTAAGCTCATTATTGTATTGGTGGAATGGAAAGGCATACTAAGGGCCTAAACCTGGGACTATGTCATTATAAATTTAACCTTGTTCTCCTAAAGGGCACCCAAGCATGCCTAAGTCTGTCATATCTGAGCTAACAAAATTCGGATGTTTACAGAATAGCATCAAAGAGTTAGAGATGGCTCTGCCTCTTTTCTGCCATCTAGTGTCAACCAAATTTGTGCAGTCCAGATCTGGTAGCCCCATTGACTGCATTGAGGAACAGAAGGTACCAGCTTAACTTGGCCTTCTCACCTCTTTGCATGCAGCACATGCCACCAAGCCCAAGGCAGGTAATCAAGTGAGGGTTATTGCACAGAAGATAGTATATTGGGCTGGCATGAATGTTGTAATCCATTCCTTTGCAATAGTACACCCAACCCTTAATAGCCACAATATGTTTTACCATGTAATTGTGATAAATTTTGAAGTGTGTCTGGATCAGAATTTTTACTCTGGTTTCCCCAGAGTCCATGGCCAGAAGCACTTTTTATCAGTGCTGTCCATTCTTATAGTATAACAACTTAAAGCTAGTAATGTTTCTCCTGGGAATCTCCAGCCTTACTTTTATATTGCACACTACACACAGCTGCCTTTGTATGTGAGTCAGAAGTTTCTATTGGTATAAAATGCTGCAGCAAGGCTGGTGGCTGGTTTATCTCCTGAAGGCTATGCTACTCCCAATGTTCAGATCATTATACTGGCTGCCAAATTGCTTCCAGGTTCAGTATAGGCTGCTACTTATTGATTTTAAAGATATGGATGGGTAGGGCTGAGGGATGTAAACAAAAAAAGTCTCCTTCTGCAAGATTCACACCACCTTATTAGTTCATTAGGGAGGCCCATCTCTGGTGGCAGCCAAGCCATTCTGCCAAGTCCAAGGCAGAAATGATGGGATTGGCAGCTGATTCAGCATCATTGATGGAGCCTGACAATGCAGAATATGCTTCTTGGGAAGCCTCCTCTTGCTTCTCTTCCTTATATCCTATGCCCTTTCTTCATACTGAGCCTCAAAGTAGGGCTCAGAAGCATAGGTGGAACACAACTGAAAGCAATAGCCAATTGGCTGGAAAAAGAAGAAAAAGAATTCCCACTTGGGTTACCTAGGCAGCCTTCATCAATACCACTGCATTAAAGGAGAGGGAGAACCTTTTGTTGCCAGAGAAAGAGCAGGAAGAAGCTGGCAGCTGGCTTTTGTAAATTCCACCCTCTTCCTCCTGGATGTAAATGTACTGGATTGTCCATGCACTTTGTTGCCCTGCTCTGGGCTGGTGCAATCCCACCTTCTACGGCTCCCCAAATGGAGCATTGATACCCCTCCGTTCCCAAACCAGATGAAATCAGGATCTGGGCTTTCCCAGGTGAAAATATAGCTGGATGAAGTTTGCCACTCCCACAACATACTGTTGTGATTCCACCACATTTCAAGTATAGATATTTTCTTCACCATCTCTTGGGTTTCCAATTTCATTTCACCAGAAAATGTATTCACACAGATAACCATTTTATTATTTTTCATCATTTCCAACAGGCCAGTTCAATATATATTTCCCTCCCACCCATCCTTTGCTGGAGTCAAACCTCACCATGCAGCATGCGGTGTTTATTGTAGAGGTAAATGAAGCATGCAGAGCAGCATCTGAAAACAATTAAGACTAATTGAAATGAGCCATGGCCTCTAGTACTCCCATTAAGGGTTGTGGTTTTTTTTTCCCCTTCCATAAGCACCCTTATCTGGGAATTAAAGAGAATGAACTTTCTTCTAGTGGATGAGCTCACCCCTTTTCCTGAGCAGATCCATCATCACTACCACCCTCCCAATGGCCTTTTTTCTGTAAAGAGGACGGGAAAAGAGGTGGTTGAAAAAGGGGCCATGGTGGGTGGTGCAATGGCAGGAAAAGGAGGGAGCCTGGGGAAGAAGTGCACCCTCAGAAGTGGGGAGGGGAGGAAACTTCTCCCTCCCTCGCAGGCACAGCCACCACAGCTGCTTTATGAATTAATAAAGAGACATCAGCATGATTATGCACACAAGGTCCTTTCATTCATAATTCATAGGACCATCCATCAGGCAGCTGCACGTTCAACACAGGAAATCAAGGTTAAGCCTATTTTGCTGTGCTCTTTGAATTGCAACTGAAAAGTGAGGCAGGGGAACGGTAGAAGAGAAGAGACCAAATGTTAATCAAGAAAAGAAAATGGGGGGAATAAGTCTGGTGATCCAACAGAAAGGGCTGGGATGTTTGGATCATCTAATTTATTTCTGTTTAATTTTAATCTGGAGAGGAAGGGTGAACCAATGCAGCTTATTGTTGTTCTTGTACAAGAACTTTTCAGATCTCTAGTGTCGGGAGTTTTTCAGAAACTCCTATTAGATCATGGAACACAGAAGGATATTTTCCCTTTCCACTCCCAAGGATAGAAAAAGTATGGTGAGAGATATTTCTGTTGACCACTGTAAATGCATAATAGCCCATGCAGAATAATTATTTTTACGTTTGTGACTTGGGGAAAACTTTGCCAGTCCCTGGACAAAGATTGTGTCAATGACCTAGATTCTGTTCCAAGGCTCCATTTTGACTTACTACCGTGAGCTTTCTCACCCAACAGAGTGATTTGTTTTCTGAAACTGCCCATGGTTGGATAGATATCATCCAGGTGATTTAGCAGGAGGTCCAAGTTCAGCTTGTAGTAGGTCTTCTTGCATCTGGTAGGGCTCTGATGTCCAGTGTCAGTGGCAGCTGCCTAGAACAGCAGAGTTTGCTGATAATAACCCCTCTCGCCTGCAGGACTGGTACTGTGTCATCGCAAAACGAGAGCCTCTTAACTGCAGCTCACCGTGCATTATTTATTTTGACAGGATGCTTCTTTTCTGCTAGCCATCAGATTGACCCTGGCAGCAGTGACTCAGACAGAAACTGTGCCATCTATTTTGCCGCATAGCCCTATATATGTTCCACTGATTTCAAGGGGATAGGATAATGCAGGTTTTTCTCCCAAGGATTAGAATACACAAACTAACTTTAAAAAGTCCTGCAGCACCCTAAAGATCGACAGGTTTACATGGCAGAAGTTTTTATGGCTATCTTCTGACACTCCGTATCTGACTTTTCCTTGTTTCTTGAAAAAGTGGTCCATTCTGAAGAATTAGCTCTAGCTAACTCCTATAGCCTCTCTCTGCATGGTTTCTCCATCAGAGTGAGTACCTACCAGACATTGCAACTTGCATAACTGAAAAGACGATGCTACAAATAGGTTGTAGAGTATTACTGTATCCTCTTTAACCAACAAGAAATGCACTACAGGACTCTGTCACAGAAACCTCTTGCTAAACAGGTCCACCATCATCTGCTACATGGTGAGAAGCATGTTAGGCTCAACTAATGTCCTGGATGTTTGCTGTTCCCCAACTGACAGTAGGGACATCCGCAGGAGAAGGTAAAAAAAAAGTAAGATGGCAGCTGCAACCACACAATTGAAGCCAAACCCCTTTTCATGTGTGTTGAGCTGCCATCTTGACTCGGATGCCCTCTGGTAACACATCACAGATGATTAATTAATTACATACATATGTGTCATTTGACATTTCATAAGTTATTGTTTTCAGCCACAGAAACTTCCACTGTTCCCACTCACCTTGAATGAAAACATGAGATAGAAACTGGATTAAACTTTGAGCTAAAATAGTGGCATCAGGAGATGGGACAAAGGGATCAGAGTGACATGAGCCATGCCCTTTTTCTGTGTGTGGTGTGACATCACACACATATTCCAAAGGGACAGAGCTTGCATCATGATGCTGTGAAGCTGACAAAAGCTGTGACAGCCTGCAGATGCCACTGGTCTAGCGACCCAAAAAATGAGATGGGCTTAAACCAGTTGAATTTAAGTTCCTGTTGGACTTTGGCCTAGTGATCACACCCCTCATGTGCAACTTAAACTATTTTATTTTGGTTTTATTTAAAACATTTCTATACCCACCCACTCCCATTTCATTTACTGGAATATCCAGTAGATCTGACAGATTAGCTACAACCAATTTCCTCCCATTTGGATGGCTTTAGTTGCCATCAGCATTCCTGTTATTCCCTGTGCTGAAGCAATCACTGAATCAGTGCTATTATTTATTTAGTGAGTTAGTTATTCATATCAAAGTCCTGCACAATGAAGATTTAGAGTAAAAAAGTGCAAACATAGTAATCTAAATATTACAACAGCTAAAATAGTTAAATATATAAATGGGCTTAGCTCAGGGTTCGTGGTTTTCCCCCCCCAGATAACCTGATGTCCATTGTCCCCCTTATTATTTTATTTATCTGGATGATAGAAACATCGGGTTATTCCCTGAGCATAAATGCACCTATATTTTAGGTGCCAAATATAGTACTCCTTATGTACAAACAGTATGATTCTTATGACTAGAAATACTGCATACTAAGTCAGCAGTAGGTTTAAAAAGTATTTGAAATACATATACATATAATACGTATTCATACATATAAATCATAAACAAATAAATTATTTAAGAGTTAATTTTCTTAAACACTAAAAGTTATTTGTCAATAATTATAAATCATTATGATATTCGGTTAAAAACTCCTTATCAAAATGTTGGAAACCCCTATGCCATTATTAGGAAGGATAGAAACAATGAAAAATGAATATTTTACTAAAAATCAATTATTTATTTTGTGTCTTTCCGAGCCGAATTCCTCTTTCATACGTAAACTATATCCCTAATATAATTTATATTTTAATTTAAAAACAAAAACAAGAAAGAAGTACTTTTAAGCATTCTTTGTTATATACTCATTCCTCTCAAGGAGAATTTAGTACTTTGTTACCAAGTAAATATATACTCTCAAGAGTAATTTACTTTCGTCAATTAATAATGCTACTAAGCAATAGAAACATCTAGAGAATGTAGAAATGGAGGGAATCCCACTTAGTTCTTTTGTATTAGAAATCTCCAGTGCAGCTGCAGAAAAGTTCAGTGTTCCTAAGATATAACATTGGAGTCAAAGGGGGGAGGAGGGGAGAATGTTTTGTTTTCCCTTTAATCCTACTGTGTCATTATGCATTATACCCAGAAAATTAAGGCCATGTGCAATAAATATGCTGGGAAACATTTTTTTTAAGTCAGAAAAAGATCTTAACATTATAGTGCAAAAAGCTCCCACAATTTGGTACAAAAATGTTCAGTTAAGAAATTGTCTAACAAACAAAGGAACTTTTTGGACAATGAGCAAGACAATTAACAAAATTGGAAAAATGGTTGAAAAGACTATCAGCATTGGGGCACATACATACATACATACATGGTGAAAAAAAGTGGCTCCTTTGGGGGATGAAACCTTTTCAATGTTTAAAAAAATACTTTTAATCAGCAAGTGCAAGAGCATCATAGCTGATTTTGCTACAAATTTATGATAAAGCAAACTGGAACTTAAATGAGAATCTCACCTTTTCATAGTAATTTATATTGTTATGGCTGGACCATGATATAATCAAAATGGTTTATCTATTAACAACTGGTTTGAAAAACATTGGCAGATAGCAGTAATGAAAAAGTTTATCTCTAACTTCAATTTTTACAAAGTACTACAAACCCAATAATTTTCAGATAGAACACTGTTCTCTCATTCTTCATATGAACTGTAAGATTATTCAAATTACACCAGCTGGTTATTGTGCTCTATGGGGAAGTCATTTTATTACTTTTTAATTGGTTTAATTTAATATAGTTTTGATAGGACTCCTAAAAATGGTAATTACTGGACATCTGTTAACTAAGGTAGTAACATCCACCAAAGCAAAAACTATTTTTGTTGGGGTTCTTCTTTTAATCACTTTGTATGTACTGTAATCTTTTAATACATTTATTTTTTTTAAGTTAAATATTTTAAAAACAAACAAACAACAAAACCCATAACAAAACATTCCAGAGCCAACTCCTAAATTAAATTGCATACTTAATACACACCCAGGAAAGGCCTGAGTGAATGACAGGTCATTGACATGCTCCTAACACACATCCCAGTTGGTGCCTTTGAAATATCAGAGGGAAGGGAGAGCATTTCAAAGAATGAGTGACACCACATAAAAGCTTTGCTTCAGATATAAAAGCCTGCAGGTCATGGTATAACCACAAAGGCCAACTTCGATTTTTGCTGCTCCAATTTAAAATTCAATTCAACTTCTGGTGTTGCATTTGTGTTTGTGTTTGTGCTGTGTTTGTGTCACAACTTACCCCTCAGGCACCTGGACAAGGCTGAGTGTCAGGGAGCCCCACAGTTAATCTCTCCTTACACACACACACACATACACACACACACAACCATATGGTTTTAACTCCCCAACATTTTCCTCTATTTGCTGTAAATCAGTGCAAATCACACCATCCTTAAATATTCATGACTGAAATGTAGCATCACCCCCCGTTCTGCTAGCTCACACTTGGGCGTATCTTAAAAAGTTTCTGCATCCTAGCCAAAACAAAATCTGGTAAATGTTGTCATCTTATGCTTTGTATTATTGATTCTAATGCTTCCAGACTGCCCCCATTGTCATCTGCTCACCAGCCAATTGGCACCTTGCTGCGCTTTTACAGGCTATAAAAAGCACAGAATAACTTTCCGACTGGTCCATGCTGAGGTGGCCCAGGGCCGATTTCAGTTATGTCACTCTACCCTTTGACTCCATTAATCTTGCTTTTACACATATACAAACAAACAGCTGGGGTTTCCGCGTGCCCATTTAAGCAGCTTGCTGCCCACTGAGTGCTGAAACCTGGTTTTGATTGTTGCAAGACTTTCTATTATAAAGTACATTTACTATTGTATCTTTGGTTTGGATAAAAATATGGAAATATCCATTTCAAAAGTCCCAATCAATAACAAGTATGAGTAAAGCAGAATTCTAAGTCAAACAAGAACTCAAATTATTTATAAAGCCAACCGAGGGATTGAGCCAGATTTGATACTGTGCCCAATGTGTATTTCCTGCCCAAAGCAGAAAGCCTGCATTTAACACCTGGGTCCTCCTAACTTACTGATGTAATGACATTCTGCTTTTTCTAGAATGGATCCCTGCATCTCTGATTGCTAAAACACCACTTGTAGAAATGGGAAATGCACAAGGAGATGATATCTGGACAGAATGTATTTATGCTGGGGACAGAGTCTACTGAATGTATTTTCATGCCAAATTATCAGACTCAATCATCGCTGTGGAATCAGTTGAGTCAGAATTTTTATCATACCATCATCTTCTCAAGTATGCCTAAGTGGTTTGAAGGTTAACTTTTATAAATACTGTAGAAGCCGGCTAGCGGTTTGTGCCTATAGGAATATCCAACTGTTTGTGACCAGTCCAAAACTGAAATTCTTTCTGCTTATTCTGAAACAGCTACTGATGCTCTACTCCACCTGTTTTTTTCTCTGTAACAGTAAGTGATCCCCAAAGGCCACCACATTCGGCATCATTCAGGCTTTCAGGCATATAACATTCCTAGATCCTGGTTAGGCACTTTGGGAGGTGGAACAGAGACGCAACTGTGTTCTTCACAACTGAAGGCCCTTTGTCTATCTAGGAAAAGCGACCTATGTGTCCATTAAGACTATGGTGCAAAATTATTGAGTTATGACACTGGAAAAATGCATCCACACACTCTTGGGCCACTGCAGTTTCCACAAATCATCGACTATGTGTTTTGCACAGACACAGTCATTCCAATTCCATGTTCACCTTCCCCTTGAAAGTGGCTGTCTGTACAAACCCCCCCTCTTTGGGAGTGCCGCTCAGCTATTAGCAGAGGTATTAGAGTGAACATGAACCCCACCAATCCTATGAGAGTTTTGCACTTTCCAGCTCTTACGGCACTTTGTTTAACTGCAATATTTAGAAGCCAAATGATTTGGCCATCCCCTTGAGATGTCATGGAAAACAATCCTGCTTCCCTCTTCAAAGTACACTTGTGGATTCAACTGACCCATTAAGGGAAATCCAATACCTCCAGCCAGCCAGCTTGTTCACTGAACAAGTGGCGTTCCTCTCTCATTTGCCAGCCCAACGAGGCTTTGTCCAGTTCTGCTGCAGTGGAGTTTCATGTTCTGTCCCTTGTCATCTCGCCTCGTCTCCCCTGGAATCTTCCCAGACCCCTCTTTCCCTCCCCACCCCCTGCAGGCAAAAAAAGAGAGCAAAAGTAAAAGTATTCTCCTTTTGATCTGGTAGGAGACCCTTGCTGAGAAGCCAGCAAGGACAAGTTATTGCTTCTGACAGAGAAAGGAAGTCAGGAGAGCATGCTGTAATATCTCTGGCTTGAAAAGCGGCACAGAACCAATTCTCCCGATTTAAATGACCTTACATGGTTCAGTAACAAACTGCTGCAGGAATCACTGACATGCATGATCGTTCTGTGACTTTTAACCTCCAAGGTAATAGAGATTAAGCACCACTTGGATGAAGACAACGCTGTCTAGTTACAGTGTTGCCACTTTAATAACTACACTATATTATATTGTGAGGGATGATAGGGCTTACAGTTCAGTGATACGCTAAGATACCAGCTGTTGTATAAAGCTGATCCTATAAGAACTATAATCTACTAACGTTCCTTATGTTTCATTCCCCCTCTCCGCACACTCACTTTTGCATATCTCAGTGATATTAAATAGAATTATGGCACGATGGTTTTGCCTTGGGGTGATGGTGTTCAGCATAATGGAGTCTTTAGGATGTTGCCAGTTCTTATCAAAGTGGCATATAAAGCAGAAGGTGAGGGTGAGTGTCACAGTCTGAATCTACTCTTTGAATTTACCCTGACCCTGCCAGTACTGTCCTGTGTATCTGGTTAGTAATTATTGCATCAGGATGCAATTCTGCATACAGTTGCCTGGAAGGAAGCTCCATTTCATTTAAATGGAACGTATTTCTGCGTAGCCTTGCATAGGACTGTGCAACCTCCATTTGAATTGTGCCCTGTCATTAAAATGATAATTTGAGAACTTTTCCATGCTATGCTTTCATTCATTTACGGTTGCATGGCTTCTCTTTGACATTTCCTACGGGAGTCAAGTGTTTGCTATCTGGCTGCTCATCCCAAGTATATTCTTCACCATGCATAATTCTGTATGTCCTTATTTCAGATGGTGATAAAGTCAATCTGGAAATATACTTTATGTTATCTGATCCATGTACCATCTTTTTCTTTTAAAAAATCTATATATTTTTACAGGGTATCTTGCTATATATTTCAGAAGTAATTCATCATCACTTGCTTTTATTCAGTGGTCATTTAAATATAGTTTTCCCCCAACGCTCTCCTCGCTTAAGCAGCAAGTCATCAGATGGCACTACACAGTCAGTTTTTTGAAATGATTTCCAATCCTTCTATCTCACTGTTGTTTTCTTTTGATCTTGTTTTTCTCACTACTATCTCCCATGGAATCTTGAATATTCTATGGCATGGACTCTTGGAGAGCTGGGTAACTGGTAGAAGCGCCAACCAATTAAACGATTTGCAGTTTATTACAGCTATAGTTGATTAATGAATGAAAGAGATTTTTCATATTATCCAAATCTTATAGATGCCTTTTTAAAGCTGATTAAGAATGAAGCATCAAGTAACTGGATATTTACAGCACAATCCTGTAATCTATATGTATATATGTATGCATGCATGGATCAGGTTTCTCTGCTGTCTTTCCTCCAGCTGCCCAAAGGTTAATCTGTCTTCATGTTATCCCTACAGCAACAACCCTGTGAGATAGGCTGGACTGAGAGAAAGCGACTGGCCGAAAGTCAGCCAATGAGTTTTCCGTGGCTAAGGGGAGACTTGAGCCTGTCTTTCGGAATGATGGCATGCCCAGTGGTTCCTCAGAAATGAGAAGAGTGGCTTATCCCTCGTAATTGAACAATGAAAACCTTTAATGCTGAACAAGTTAACCTTCTTCAGCCCCAAAACAAAATAGCCACTTTGTGGCATTTGTTTTGTAGCAAATGGAATTAAAATTGAATGGATCTGGTTCCGTTCAGTTCCCCCCCCCCCATTTATTACAAAATGAATCCACACCTTATTAAATACACACAGCAGTCAGTTCCAACGGGGGCTAGGGACAGCAGAATCAAAATTCAGTAATATGGCAGATAGTGTTGTGATGCAGGCCCAAATCCTTTTGTATATGCGTTGACAGTGGTTGGAGCTTGCATCGGAAGATGCTTCTTCATCAATCCTGCCAGGTTTTTTATTTATTTATTTATTTATTTTTGGTGGAAACTGCAGACATTGCTGGCAGGGAAAACTAAAAGCGATATGATATTCCTGTTGTGCTTATAAGGATATTCATATGATAGAAAGACAGGATATTAGAAAAATGTTGGCCCTTTAGGGAAGATGACGGAAACTGCTTCTTGCCCTTCCAGTCCATGTGGGGAAGGCAAGCTTTATTGGTTGGTTCCTAGCAGAATGGTCTCCCAGCCCCTACCTTTCCTTTTCAAGGATTGTCCCTTCCTCCCTAGTTGCTGTGCTTTTCTTTTGCTTTCCCAGATGTTTGCACACATGGATGCTTCACCCCCATTCCCCACATGATCTCCTTTAGCACTCATTTCTCCCCTTATTGTAGCACTCTTGCTCTGATGAGAGAATAATCAAAGCAACTGGGAAACAGGCTGTTCTTTGGATCTTGGTTCTTCTGTAGGCCAATGGAAACTTTGTAGCACAGAAGAACTGATAATTCAACTTCATAGAAGCAAAACAGCAATGTTCCTACTTGCTGCTTAATGATGTTTTAAGAAATAAAGGTAAGGGAAGCTGTGCGGTATGGTGGGCTGGGGGTGGGAAAACTAAGGGAGGATGCTTGGGCAGAAACCAAAAAGGTGTCCACTGGGAGATGTAAAGCTTGAATGGAGTGATGAGCTTTTAAGGTTAAGGATAGTTCATTGACTTATTTATTTCTTTGATGTATAATCCACCTTTCATCCAGGTGGCATACATGGCACTCTGTCCACTGATTTTCTACCCACCTGAACAATTCTATGAGGTACAGTATATCGGGCTGAAAGAGATTTATAAGCTCACTGTAACCCAGTGAGTTTGATATCTTGAACTTCCACCTTCCCAGTCCTTAGTCTTTTGCAAACTAGCCGGCTGGGTGTAACAAAACTTGTAGCTTAAGAAGACTTTGGTGGGCCATCACTGGAATGAAGCTATTACATGGAACACATTGATCAGAACCAAATGGAAGAGATGGGTCACATGGAAAGTTCTTAATTTTTCTGAGGATCGGCTGTGTCATTCCACCCACTCCCCACATTTCCTTATTCATGATTCAGAGAAGTTACAGTAAGTCATCTCTTATGCCACTGCTGAATTAACCCACCATTCATCCATCCTTCATTTGGCAGAAGACTATACCAGCATGAAATTTGCTGCACCTATTGCTGATCCTTATCCTGCCTCTATTGTGTCTGTTCCGAAGCACTGCTAAATGTTTGTTAACACGTGATAAGTGAGGCAGCTGGTCTCGTCCTCTTCAGCATATCACCAGTCAGTGGGACAAACATCAGCCAATCATGGAATTTCAGCTAGAAAGAGGTAGATGTGACTGCAGGACTCTTGTGGGGTTCTTGGTCCCATCAGTCCACCGTTACACTGTTTCAACTTGTGTTAAACCAATAAGGGTCACAGAGTCAAGGAACAGGCATGCAGAGATTCTCGGAAACTTTATTGCAGTAGGGTATATTAATAGAACCTTGAAAACTTGTCCAAGCTTCTCTGTGTCCCATCATATACTAAATAAAATCAAGGTGGGGTTATTTTGAGTTTCTTTCTTATGCTTCCCTCATTCTCAGGATTGTGTAATCTTTTCTGCAAATCCTTCCTTAACAGCTTGTTCATTCCTTCCCTATCCCCAAGGTCAACTCTACATTCCTTTACACACTACCTTTACCCACTACCAACTGAGCAGTTTAGCACTATTGTACAGTTCTCATACAACTGACAAGCTGATTGCTTCCATGTTTCTGTAGAAATTATAAAATGGTAACATCCATTATGTCATAGTGGGCATATCTGTGCTTGTGGCAGAGAATCCTTTGCACTCAGCTACACAATGAATTCTGATTTCCACTTGGCTCAAAATGAAACAGAGAACAACTCTTCTTCCCCAGAACCGACTATTAGTTCATTTCAAATTCATGATGCGCAAAATTCACTGTTCCACCTTGTTGATCTGGAGTAAAATCTGGCTAAGGTAGATTAATTTAATTTATTGTTGCTGCACGTAATTTCAAGCAGCAGAACAGTATATTGCATTATCTCTTGGTTGCCATTTTCCCTCACCTTCTGCCCTTTCAGCATAAAAAGAGAGATGGCAGAGCAAAATATAAAAAAAGAAGTTATTAGGATCTGAAATGGGTTATTCCCTTCTTGGTCATACATTGAAGATTCAGCCCACATTTCTCTGGGAGAAGAGTGGGAGTATATAGGAAATAATGTATTGGCCAGTCAGCAAAGACACCCTTCACTACCCTGCCTGCTCATTTCCCAGGTTAACATACAGTATTTTTTTGATCCATAAATCTGTGCTTTGAAAAGAGGGATTGGGGAGGGCAATGGAAATGCAAAATAGCTCCCATGTGCAGATGAAGCACAAGTCTGTGTGCTTGGGAACCATCTTTATAAGGTGATCCTCAGGGTGGTGCTTAAGCTGTCAAGGTGCTAGGTCAGGGAAATGGAGTGAAGTGAGAAACAAAGAGATAATTTCTTCATGTAAAAATAGGACAGTCCTTATTCACCTGGAAAAAAAAAAGCACACACAACCTCACTGAGAGGCAATGATGAAAGAAATAAATCAGCAGGGTAAAGCAAGACTAGAGAGGATGATCCCATAAAATAATGGATTCTTCCTGATTGCAGCCCAGAGAAATACTAAAGTCATGACTCAGAGAGGAAATAAACCTACTTTTTGCTTGCCTAAGTGAGAGGAGGAAAGTCACTCAGTTTATCATCAGCTCAGGAAATACTGGGATATTTGCTGACAACTGAAAGCAAGGCATGCCAGCTGCAGATGCAGATTCCACTTGCATCTTGGCTGCACATGAGTGATTTGCTAATTTGCCTTTTCTTTTTGCCCACGTGGACAGATATTACAGCATTAATGTACAGGACAAGCTCTAGTTATTTCAATAACATCCAGCCCCACTAATGCTTATATTGATAGAATTTTTACTAACATTCAGTCAAGGTAATTCAAAGGAATTACAATATCTATACAATGAAAAGCAATAAAAAGAGTCATAATGATGCAGACCCAACAAACCTTTGCTTCTTTCTCCTAAATTCTATCGAACTCTTTAAAGATCAGCAATTACAGGCAATTTGTCTTGAAGTCACATCCTGAAAAGGCATTTGGTACAGATCTGCAATTTCTCTCTGGATTTAGTACATTTTTTAAACAATGTAACTTTTTCACATAATATGGAAATAGAGGCCAAAATATTAGAATGTGTTTCATTAAATATGGTAGACCTGTGGTTAATCTCAAAGATCCCTTCCAAAGATTGGCTCCTAGTAAGGTGTAGGGTAGGCTGTCAGCCTTGGTCATACCCTTGCTGCACACAGTATTCTCTGCCATTGAACACAATTTGGCCAGTATCTCACAAGCTCAGCCAAAGCCAGTTTTGCCCCATGTATGTTCAATTATTTTATGCGAGCGAGGATGTCTGATCTGGAGAGTACCTTACTTACTCAAATACTGTTTTCTGCACCCCATCAAACTGAAGGTACTCTATCTGTAATGTCCTGAAACACAATCAGTAGTAAAGAGGAGATGAATCCTTGGTTGGAACAAATGGCAAACTTAGACAAGATCATGAAGGATAAGAATCTTTCTATGATGACAAAAATCAGAACAGTTAAAGCAATTAGCTTGTTAGTGATAATGTACAGCTATGAATGCTACATATTAAAAAAGAGAAAGAATTTCTCTTTAAATTATGGATTTGGATATGGTTATTAAGAGTTATCATAGACTGCAAGAAGAATCAGTCAACTGATTTTGGATGAAATAAAACTGAGTGTTCCCATGAGGTAATGATCAGCTAGCATAAACTTACATTCTTTGGGCATGTGATGCAAGCAGATGATGAACTAGAAAAAAATGACTTGTCAAGGTTGATGGAAATACAGGATGGGGAAGGTAACAGATGAGATGGACAGACAGAATCTAGGAGTCAACCACATCTCCTTTAAAGACACGGTTGACTCCTAGATTCTGTCTCCTTTAAAGACTTCAAATTATCACCAGGACCAGATCAAGAAGGAGGGCAAGAAATCAGGGCAAACTTAACAGAATCTAACTATTTTATATTTTACTTTCCCCCCTTCATTGTTTTACTTATTTATTTTGTGATTTTACTATTTTACAATGTAGGCCCTGCTCAGACGACAAATTTAATAAATACCTTATTATACAGCTTTTGAGAGAAATTCCCCTATGTGTCAGTCTGAAAAGATACAGAATTGGAGAACATTTTATGGTTCCCAATGACTTCAGAGCCATGTTTGTTAATTATCTGCATTGTGAAATTCCCCAAAGTCCAAGAGTTAAATGTTAATAGGATATTTTTGTCCTGTATTTCCTGCATTTCTCTGAGCTTTTGCTACCAAGCACAAGCCATTGTTTTAGCTTTTTAAAATGGTTACTTAATGTATGTGAAGGAAGTACTGTTGAAAGGTAATATATCACAGCAAAATAGATTGAGGTACGCTGTAGTCCCCAAGGAATGCCAGGCTGATCCTTCATTTCACTGAGAATAGTAGAGTCTGTATTTAACAGTAAAGAATGAATGCTTATTTTATCAAGTAAAAGAGTTGGGAAAAGTTGAGTTGTTCACAAGACTTTAATGTTTCTCTAAGAATCCAAAGTGGATAATATAGGACTGCTATATAGAAATAAAGAGCTGACAGTACACCACTCTCAGTACACAGGCTAATACTTAAATATTGTTCCTATGTTTGGGCAGTAAACAGATTTCATATGATATAAAATTATTTCTGGAATGGAGAGGAGGATCTATTGTATTCAGTTTTGGCTGATTTCAAAAAGGCTAAGCAGAGCCAGACCTGACTAATTCTTGGATGAGAAACCACAAGGAAATCAAGCCAATAAGCCACCCAACTCCCAGCAACTCTGAATGGTTTCACTCAGAGTTAAGCTTAACTCAAAGGAGACTTCTGCTTCAGATACAGAAGTCTGACATAGCCTAGCCACCCTAGCTCATGTAGAGTCAGCAGAGAATTTGCCATCCTCATGTAATTTGAGAGTCCTAACCATCCTAGTAAGCTCCACTGACACTGATGCTTGCTTTGGCTCCACCAGCAGTAGAGTGTGTTGATTGTCCATCTGTCTCTTCCTCTGATTCTGGACTCATTTGGAAGCAGTTGATGGGCCTGGGAAGTCTTCCCCTTTTATGATTTTCCATAGAGCTACAGAATAATGTTGTATTGGAGGTTATCCTGGATTGATTGATTGATTTAATGTACCACCATAATCTACATGGTTGTCTGGCAGAGTACAACAATAGAAGCAGAATTAAAACCAAAGTAATACCATAACACAAACCACAGATGGTGCCCATTCATCATTCCCCAATGTCCTGTACGAAAGCTCTGTTTTGACTCACTTCTGGAAGGCAATTGTGGTAGGCATTAACCTGGCTTCAGGACAGAGGCTATTCCATAGCATGAAGCTACAAGAGAATAGCATTGTGAGCCTTTGGCCCCTGTACCTCTCAGCAAACGGGGACTACTAATAGATTTTGTCAGGGAGTGCAACCAGATGGGTTGATTGGATGCGGCAAAGGTACTTGAGGATACATAGAAGCTAAGGTTGATAGATTAAGATCAGCACTTTGAATTGCACCTAGAAACCCATTGGCAACCAGTGAAGGGACCAAAGCCCATGTTACATGGCTGTGGTGACTCTCATTCTCCAATAAGCAGGCTACTACATTTTGAACCTGTTCTAGTTTTTGAGTAATTTTTAAGGGCAGCCCCATGTAGACCATAATGTAGTAGTCTAGGTGGATGGTGATGATAGCAGATATCACTTTTGCCAGGACCTCTTGCTCAAGGTATGGTGGCAACAGGTGCATGAGCTACTGACACCTTGCTAAAGGGAGAAGCTCAAACATGGAGCCAACCTTGCTGTATGTATCTTTGTCTCAAATGTCTCAGGTATGAGATGGGGATAATGGAATCCCTAACAAATTTTTATGAACTGTTAATCAGACAGCAATTCTCCAGTACTGAAAGCATAGAAAATTATATTCACTAACCATTAGAAGGCATTGCCATTAAATAAATCAGGTGGAGTTAGAGAAAATGATGGAATAAGGCTTTCAGGGGTTGATTGTTAGACATCTGCCAAGTCTTCCATCCCACAAGAGAGATTTACAAGTAATTTGTCACTGGTGCAAATATTTTGGATTTTATTAAATAAAACAGAAGAAGCTGAAACATGCATGTACTGTTTTGGATTACTATGAAATGGTCCAAAGCTTAGAAATGAATGCACAAAAAAGCTTATCCTGAAGGAAATACTCATTGAAATATATAATAATAGAGAGAAGTATACAAAGTGCTGCATTTTGTAAGCTAAAATTAGAAAGCAAAAGACAGAACCGTGCCCACAAAAAGTCATACAATTATTCCTTTACCAATATGCTCATACATTTTGCTGTAGAATGTATAAATTGTATACATTTTCTACTGACTTGAAATAGAAGATCAGAGAAAATGAAGAGAAAAGTGATACGTATCTTTGATCTTGGAAGCCTCTTGATCAGCTGCTCCGCTGCCATGCTGCTGGTGTCTGTTCATCTTGACCTTTCAGAGCGAGGGCCCAAACACACATGAGTGTTAATGCATGATGCGCTACAACTGACTCAGAGGGTTAATTAATGTAAAGGAAGGCTGTGCAGTTGCAATCTGTGTTGAGGCACTGGAGTGCAGGTTGAGAAACTTTAAACCTTTTCCCATACACATTTCATTTTGTAATGTTATCCCCCTGCTGGGACAGAGATACCCTGGACCTCAGGTAGAGTTTATTACATTCTCAGCTAGTTGAACACCAAAGAGCTAAAAGTACCAATGGCTGGATTTTCTTCAGGCAAAGGGAGCAATCTCATGCAATAGGATACAAATGTCATAAATAAATGCTGGCATTAAAATTAATTTCAGCAAGCATTTTTTTCTAAAAAAACTGGTCTTCCATTCTTGCTTCTATCCATGTTTTTTTTTTACCTGTAAACTGCAATTCTTTCTTTTAAGTCCTGTCCAAAGTGCCTATATAGATTCAGTAGCCTAAAAGCATATTACAGTAGAGGCAGTGTATTGCACTGGAGAAAACACATTAGAAATGATGTATGGTATATTTATATAGAAGAATAGTTATAATGCATCTGCATTACTGCACTTGCTTTATTTTTTTGAGGGGGGGGAAACATCTTATTATAAGAATCTTATTAAATAATTATAGAATGCTGAAATCTGCCTGGTCACTAGGAATAGTTTACACAAGAATTATAACTAGTCTGGAACCATTGGAAGCACATTTCCCATAGCTCAAGTGGCAATGTATTTGATTATCAAATGCTTATGGATCATAAACATGCCATTTCAAATGAAATGTGAGTCCTGATTTTAATAGTAAATACATTTTGTGCTGAATTCTGCCTTGCGTTGTAAGAGGAGTGTGGAGGAAGCTGATGACCTCATCATTCTTACGGTTTCGCATTGTTGGCAGCCATCTGTTTTCATGTTCTTCTCTCAGTCCTCCTCTCTCTACAGTTGGCATTCAGCCACCGATTATGGACATTTCATCCCATTTTAGCTGTCACAGTTAGTGACATGAAAAGTACGTGAGATTTTCCTTTAAACTATGCCCAGTCTTCTTTTAAAGTTATATAAGTCACCATCCTGTAAATATACAGGTAGTCTTGGTTTAGCAGCTGCCTTGGATAGTGACTGTTCACAAATACAACAGTAACAAACGGTAGTAAAAGAATCATTTTCCAACCGATGTACATACGTACGCCCAAATTTGTGCACCTGACAACAACACATGCCCAAGTGAGAGTAACACTGGCATTGCTGCATGAGAGAACTCTATCTGAATGAGACAGCAGCAACCAGCAACCTTTGCAGCCTCTCTCTCTCTTTCTTTCTCAGTCACATGGTTTGTTTAGCGCCCTTGTCGCTTAGTGACCATTTCGCCAGAACCAACTGCATTTTGCTAAACAAGGACTACCTGTATATACATTTGTCATATGCTGAAATGTAAATCTCCACACAAAGCATCAGGAAGGAATCAAAGACGTCTAGCTCCAGCAGTCCCTTTCATACTTTATTTGCAGAAGACATGGATATTTAGTTGAATCTGTTCATCCTTCCACCCATATAATGTTTCCTGGCCTACCGGCAGCCACACAACCTCAAAGCATAACAAAGGCACTTCATTGCTTAATAGTTGGCAAAGCATTCTTTTCTTTAAACGTTTCCCCCTTTTTCTTGTTGGCTACAGGAATAGTTTGGAAACTGCTATTTCTGCTAAAGGAGTACTGGCTAGAAGCGTGTCCAAGATTCTGCCATTGCCATATACACGGTTTTCTAACTTTGAATCTGTAAACAACTGCACGTACTAGTAAGTATTGTCATGAGTGCCGTTGAGCTGAAGTCATCAGCGCAATGGCACACATGACAATAGCAAGGAAACAGGGGAAGGGGCTCAAGATAAGTAGCCATCAACTCACAACGACTAAAGGTCAAGAAACAATAGCTAAACGGATCACAGAGCACACCCAAGCCATTAGCGCTAATACAACGGAGATCGCCCAGCTGACAGCAATCACCGGAGGAATAGAGAAACCGATGATGGGCGATCCCGGAATGCCAGCGGGGCCTCGCAACCCCTCACCCACCGGCAGGTCAACGTGTTGGACAAAGGGGGGTGACGTGACCGCGAGTGAGGGGGCGCTGACCGGCGCGGGGTATTTAAACCCCGCACCGGCGCGCTCCTGTCACTCTCAGCTTTTTTCCCGATGCTGTACCTGCGCTGTGAATAAACCAGAGCCTGTTCCACCGAACCAGTGTCTGAGCATTATTCAGAGGTAGGCAGCGCATGACATAAAGCTGAGAGTCATAAACTCAGCCTCGCCGAGCCCCACCGGACGACAACGAGCCGCGGGAGGAATAGACGGCGAGAAGACCAGAAAGATGAAGCCGGAGCGACGCAGACAAGGAGGGCGAGCCGCACGGCAAGAAGCAGAGGAGGACCGACCGAGGCCAGAGGCACTGCGGACTCCCGGAGCCATGGATGCCCACCCGACCCGACCCGAGCCTCAGCTCCAACCCCAAGGGGAGATGGCGACGGAGGCAACCCGACTGCGGGAGGGAGCAACATACCTTCCGAAACCAGCGGAGGACCCCGCGCCCCACATCGCACCCCAGCAACGGGCGTGGAGCGACAGCCCAACGGCGGTCAGCACGGAGGAGGACGATGGAGACACCCAGCAGATGGCGGAGGAAGCGGACCAACGGCAGAGGGAGGATGAACCCCGCCGGCAACCCACCCCCGCCGACACACCGACGGAACCGGCCCCAGGGGCGGCGCGGACCGTGGACGAGGAAGCACGAGCTGAACTCGCGGCCATGCGGACCCAACTGAAGGAACTCGGGACCATGCTTCAGTCGCTCATGCCCCCCGCGCCGCCCAACGACGTCCCCGCACAGGCCCACGCCCCGAGCGAAGCACCGAACCCCCACGGGCCAGATGAAGGTCAGCAGACGGCCCAGGCGGACGACACCACAGGCCGGGAAGCGAGAGGAAGGGCCGCGTAAAACGCCCGGGCCCCAAAGGACTTCCCCATCTTCTTTGATGGGAACCCCACGAAACTGTCGTTCTTTATAACGAATGCCAGGGAGTTCATGGGGAGGCACGGACACTCCTACGACTCCGAAGCGGACAAGATCGCCGCTGTGGCGATAAAATTACAAGACAGGGCGGCGGACTGGTACGTCCAACTGTACGAGTCCAGCTCCCCCGCCCTCGCCAACTTCCCCGCCTTCATCAATGAGATGAAAAACTACTTCGAAGACCCCCTAGCCAAAGTGAGGGCGAAAAGCGCACTCCAAAGACTTAAACAGGGCACACGCACTGTTCCAGACTACGCCCTGGAGTTCAAAGCCCTCGCGGGGAAGGTCAGCGACTGGTCCGAGACCACCCTGCTGGAAATGTTCAAAAGGGGGCTCAACCGCGACGTACTCCAATGGGCCCTCTACCGCGATGACCCAGAAACGCTACACGGGTGGATCCACCTTGCGGGGAAAGCCGAACACGTGCACCGCACCTTCCTCATGACAACCACGGAAGACACAAACTATACCTGCAAAAAGGTACCCGCACCACACGTGGGGACGGCCGGCCCCACATACCCAAAGAAGAAATTCAATCGGGAGCCCTGCGGGAAGTGTGGCAAACTAGGGCACAAGACGGCGGATTGCTTCGCCAACCGACCGCCGACCAGTGCGCCTAAACCCACCCTGAAAATTAGCCCCAAACCACCTAACCCAGGGCCGCCCCCTCACCGCTGAATGACCGTGGCCACAGCGACACCAGAGGAAGGCTGGGATGCCTACTGGGGGGAAGAGGACAATGTAGACCCAGACCAGCCGGCGGGAAAAGCTCCCCGCCTGCCCTGAAATGCGTTGCGAGGCAGGCGGTGGGACAGCAGCGTGAACCACCTCGACGGAACAGCGAAAGCTCCGTAATAATGGCGGCAATTAAACTCTCTGCCGGCAACGGAGCCACCACGGCCGCGGCACTAGTGGACTCGGGGTGCTCAAAAAACCTCATCCACCCCGACTTAGTCGCCAAACTCGACCTCCGCTGCTTCCCCCTCCCCACGCCGTTGGCATTCCACCAGCTGGACGGCTCTACAGCGGGAGGGAAACCAGCTACGCTGCAAACCGAGCCGGTCACCCTGCAAATGGGCACTCACACCGAACGCACATCGTTCGTCGTCACTCACATCGGACGGCCCATTGCAGTCCTGGGGATGCCATGGCTCGCGACAAACAACCCGCGCATCAACTGGGCGACCCGCACCTTCACATTCGGCGACGGCGAGTATCGGGCACCAGTTCCAGCGGGCAGAACCAACCCCACTGTGGGACGAGTGGAGGCGACTACACAGGACAACGCCGCTACCATAGCAGACCTACCGGAACAATACGCCGACTTCTCCGAGGTCTTCGGAGAGGCGGAAGCTGACCAACTACCCCCCCACCGCAAGACGGATTGCCGGATCGACCTGCTGCCCGACGTCCCCTTACCTAGACCAAAGATCTACTCGATGACCCCGAAGGAGATGGCAACCCTCCGGGAGTTCATCGATAAAAACCTAGACAGGGGATTCATAGAGCCAGCATGCTCACCGGTCGGAGCCCCCGTCTTATTCCGGGAGAAGAAAGACGGCACCCTACGGCTCTGCACCGACTACTGGGGCCTAAACGCGGCTTCCCTGTCCAACAAATACCCCTTACCCCTGGTGAAGGACATGCTCGCCCACCTGTCCACGGGCAAAGTCTTTTCCAAATTGGACCTTCGTGAGGCGTACTATCGCATCCGAATCAGGGAGGGGGACGAATGGAAGACTGCGTTCAACTGCCCCCTAGGCGCCTTCCAGTATAAAGTGCTGCCGTTCGGACTCACGGGGGCCCCTGGGGTGTTTATGCAGCTCATCAATGAGGTACTGCATGAACACCTGTTCAAAGGGGTCCTTGTCTACATAGACGACGTCCTTATCTACACAAAAACGCACGAGGAACATGTGACCCTAGTCAGGCAAGTCCTCGACAAGCTCAGAAGGGCGCAGCTCTATGCCAAGCCTACAAAGTGCAAATTTCATAAAGCGCGCCTAGACTACCTGGGGTACCGAATCTCCGGGGACGGCATAGAAATGGACCCCGCAAAAGTCGAGGCGGTGCTAAACTGGGAGCGCCCCCGCAACAGACGCCAACTCCAGAGTTTCCTCGGCTTCGCAAATTTTTACAGGTCATTTGCCCGGGGGTTCGCAGAGATAGCCCTCCCCCTAACAGACCTCCTCAAAACCAAAGGGGTGGGGGACACCCGACGCGCCAAGAACCCGGGCACAGTGTTGAATTGGACTCCCGCGTGCCAGACTGCATTCAACAAGCTGAAAGCGCTGTTCACCACGGAGCCAATCCTCGTGCACCCGGACACAGAACGGCCGTTCGTGGTCCAAGCCGACGCCTCAGACTTCTCCCTGGGGGCCATCCTACTCCAAAAGGACCCCACGGGACTCCTGAAACCATGCGCCTACCTGTCGAAGTTTTCCGAGACAGAAAGGCGATGGCACGTCTGGGAGAAAGAAGCCTTCGCGGTAAAATCGGCGCTAGAAACATGGCGACACCTACTCGAGGGAGCCACCCAACCATTCGAGGTCTGGACCGACCACCGGAACCTCGAGGCCCTACGAATGCCCAGACGCCTTAGCCCAAAACAGGTCCGATGGGCCCAATTCTTCAGCCGCTTTAATTTCCAGCTGAAGTTCATGCTGGGCAAAAAGAACTTCCTGGCCGACGCCCTCTCCCGACTGCCCCAAGACGAAGAGCCCGCCCCAGACACCATTGGGACGGTCCTATCCGCCTCGCAACTGGGGATGGCCGTGACCACCCGAAGCGGCGCCCGGAGACAGCTCGACTCTACGGCGCAACCGACGGCGGGACAACCTGTGACCAGACGAAGCCAACCGCAACTACCAGGGGGAATACGCACGGACATCGCCGCCGCCCTCAAAACCGACCCCTGGTTCCTGGCAAACCCCGACAAGGTAACGATGGCACAGGACCTGGCATGGGGGGAAGGCAGAATCTATGTCCCGGACTCGCAACGGCAAGCGATCTTGCATAGGTCACACGACGCCAAGCAAGCAGGACACTTTGGGTTCCTCAAGACCCTACACCTAACACGGCGTCAATTCTGGTGGCCCGCGCTCAGGCGAGACGTGAAAGCATACGTAGCGTCCTGCCCAACGTGCGCTAGGGCCAAACGGGCACCAGGCAAACCCGCGGGGCTATTACAACGGGTGGCAGAACCCTCCCGCCCATGGGAGGAAATCTCTATGGATTTTATAGTGGACCTCCCACCCAGCCAGAAGAAAACAGCCATTTGGGTGGTGAAGGATTACTTCTCAAAACAGGCCCACTTCATCCCCTGCACGTCGGTCCCGTCCGCACAACAACTAGCCAAACTCTTCCTCATCCACGTGTACAGGCTACACGGATGTCCCGCACGTGTGGTGACCGACAGGGGCACACAGTTCACCTCTAAATTCTGGCGGGCCTTCCTAAAGCTGACGGGGACCCAACAGGCCCTATCCACTGCCTGGCACCCCCAGACGGACGGAGCCACAGAGGTCCTCAATGCCACCCTAGAGCAATTCATACGCTCATATACCAACTATCACCAAGACGACTGGGCTGAACTGCTCCCGTTCGCCGAAGTCGCATACAACAACGCCGTCCACACGAGCATGGGGAGAACTCCGTTCGAGGTAGTCTCGGGGCGCGACTTCGTCCCCATACCGAGCTACCTCAACCCCCGGAACCCCAGGTGGATGCTAGCGACTGGGGACGGAAGATCGCGGAATCATGGCCAATAATCACGGCGGCGCTGAAGGATGCACAGGCAGCCTACAAAGAGCAGGCCGACAAGCACCGGCGCCAACAACCGACGTTCCAGGCGGGGGATATGGTCTACCTATCCACCAAATTCCTAAAGTCACCCCAACCCTCGAAAAAACTGGGGCCTAAGTACATCGGGCCGTTCCGAGTCACGCAAATAGTGAACCCGGTGGCAATACGCTTGGACCTGCCACACAACCTACGGAGACTCCACCCGGTGTTCCACACCAGCCTCCTGAAACCAGCAACCACCTCTCGATGGCACCCAAGCACGCCACAGCCCTCACCGGTGATGATCGATGGCCAACATCACTTTGACGTAAGGGACATACTCGACTCCCGCAAGCAACGAGGAACTCTACACTATTTGGTCAGGTGGAAACACTTCCCCCACCCGGAATGGGTGGCGGCGCACAACGTTAACACGCCTGACCTGACCCGGGCTTTTCACCGGGCATACCCCGACAAGCCAAAACCAAGGTTAGCAAGCCGTCCCCTGCAAAACCCCTCCCCCGCGGGGCCCCCCCGCCTACCGTGCCCCAAGGGAAAGGGCCCCCCCAAGCCCGCGACTTGGGTGGACCTCCCCCCCCCGGGACTCACTCCCCCCGCCCCGGGCCCACGAGGCAGTAACAAGCGTGCGCCAGCACCCTCCCCCCGCCCCGGGCCCACGGGGGAGTGGCAAGCAAGTCAACAGGGCAACCTGGGGGCAACGCCCAGGAGCACAAATAACAAAGGCGACGCACTTTGAATAAAAAAGAAGGGCCCTACCTGGAGCTGATAAGCACCCGACCAGCCACGCCTCTCTCCTCACCGAACCGAGCCAAACAAACAGGGTGTGGCCGGAGCATGCGCACGCCAGGGCGTGACCTGGGCATGCGTTCTAAGGACACACCCTGGGAAGGCACGTGGTAGAGGGAGGAGCAAAGGGAGGGGCGAAAACTACTCCGGCGGGAATTTCAAAAAAAAAAAAAAAAGTGCCGTTTGACAGCTCCACCGGAAAAAAAAAAAAAAAAAAACCAGAAAACCGGGGGGGAAGCACTTTTCGGACAGGGGGCAGTATGTCATGAGTGCCGTTGAGCTGAAGTCATCAGCGCAATGGCACACATGACAATAGCAAGGAAACAGGGGAAGGGGCTCAAGATAAGTAGCCATCAACTCACAACGACTAAAGGTCAAGAAACAATAGCTAAACGGATCACGGAGCACACCCAAGCCATTAGCGCTAATACAACGGAGATCGCCCAGCTGACAGCAATCACCGGAGGAATAGAGAAACCGATGATGGGCGATCCCGGAACGCCAGCGGGGCCTCGCAACCCCTCACCCACCGGCAGGTCAACGTGTTGGACAAAGGGGGGTGACGTGACCGCGAGTGAGGGGGCGCTGACCGGCGCGGGGTATTTAAACCCCGCACCGGCGCGCTCCTGTCACTCTCAGCTTTTTTCCCGATGCTGTACCTGCGCTGTGAATAAACCAGAGCCTGTTCCACCGAACCAGTGTCTGAGCATTATTCAGAGGTAGGCAGCGCATGACAAGTATCCACTCAGATGTTTAGAAAGATGTCATGTTTAACTTTATACCATACAGAGGTTAGGTACCCTTAGGGATACACTGAAAGATACAATTTGAGCAGGGATGTCTAAATTTTTGCATCAAGCTGTAATGAGAAGTGACTAATGTAATTTTATAGAGTCACAAGCGAAACATGTGTGCCCACTAGGGAGCCTGCTTGTGCAAGCATGTATGCTTGCAGTGAAAGTGGACCCACAGAATTTTTATATATATACTACATTTTCCAGAAGTTATTTAGAAATTCTTACAATTAGGATGCAACAGCATTTACTTCGTATGAATGTGCTAACAAAGATCTTTGGCTCTAGAACAGGTTATTGGAATTTTGGACCAGGTGGTTGGAATTCTAGTTTTCTACCTCTATAAATCTATTAACCCCACAGAGGCAATAGACACAGAAATAGCTAGCAGAGGGAGTCTTCCCCTTTTTCTCCTTTCCGTGTCTAAAATATGACCTTTCCATGTTTCTATGTGATATGCCTCCTACAGGTTAGGCTGATAGTGCTTTTATCACTATCTTCCTCTCTCAGTTCAATTGTATTTTCCTTCTTTCCTCGATCTGTATAGTTCAGGTGCTTACCTTCCTCTCTCTCTCTCCATAATGGAATATTATAAGCTTTAGAGGTAGGTAGACTTAAGTAATTCAGGCTTTCCTATCACATGATCTCTTCCTGTCAACCCTTCCAGGTAAACCAGACAGGAAACATGACTAGATGAAGTCATTCTACTTTATTGTAAGGCTACATTAACAGAATCTTGCAAGTCTGAAGGTACAAATCCCCCACCCACCCCCATTTATCGCCTGAGTGGTCAGGGTGGGTCTTTCCTAAGTGTCTTCTTTAGACCGCTACCCTCTCTGGGACTCCCTTCCCTTTTATCTGATCATTCCCTCAGCAGCATCTCTTTCCCCTGCTCTCCAAGGCCACCCTCAGCTTCCATCACACTTCCTAAATAAAACATATACTTATTTTCCTTCACACAAGGACCAGCTTCAATGTTTTTTTATAAAAGTTATATTCCCAATATAAATTATAAAAGCTATATTCCCAACTTTAGTGTTTTTCTCCACACATTCTTTCTGCTGTACAGAGCTGTCTGATGTGGGATGGACACTTCTTTGAATCCTGCTATTGTCACTGGTTGTTTCCAGATTTTAGAACCCCTTACCGAGGGAGAGATAGTTGGGTCCCTTTTTTTCTCATCCTTCCCCTGAGATACAAAAATATTTGTTGTTTAGGCAGAGGTGAGAGGATTTAACTTCACATTTTGAGAAGATTGGTATTTCTGTTGTTTTTATGGTAGGCTTTGGCATGTTTGTACTTAAATTTTTACCAACTTATTAAAGTTATTTTGCAGCACTGGCTATCAGCTCAATATCTACTTTGGGCTGGACTTCAGGCCAAAGAAATCTTTAAACAAATAGTCTTGGATATCAGCATCCAAGATGATATAGAGTCTCTCGCAAGCATTAGATTTTTAAAATGGTTGGCCAATAACAAAACAACATTTCAAATTAAAAAATACCTGACAATGGGTTTGATACAGTATTAAAGAACAGCCTTTTATCAGAGCAAGATTTGAATTGCTTGGTTCCATGGTAAATATGGGTGATTCTACCAAGTGCCATACTATGAGAGGATGCGCACATGTGGAGCTCCGGATGGAGAAGACATCACATGTGTCTTATTTGATTGTCAGCTATATACTCCAATAGGAGCTGGTATTTAGAACCATTATTTGATTGAACAGCCGATCAGTAAAATAACAGATTGCCCTACTTTCTTCAGGGTGCTAATATACAGTATACGTAGTCAGCAGAACTGCCAAGTTTATAGTCAAAGCTGTTCAACTGAGAGCTTGTTTTATAGAACAGATTAGGGTAACATGTAAAGATGCTGCAGTTACCTGAATGTATTTTGTTCTGTAATCTAGTATATTTGTACCTATTTCATTCTTCTTTAGTTGACACCATGACACCATGTTGTTTCTTGATATGGTCAATCAAGTAACCAATCAATTAATAACATAATGATACTTATATTTTTACTTACAATTTAACTGTGTTTTAATTATATTATTATTTAATATTATTGTTACCATTTTGCCTGCAATAAGTTGGAAAAGAGATGTGATGGACAAACAGATAGATCAGGAAAGAACCTATAGTACAGAACATTCACAAGGAGGTACAAATTAAAATAGGAGCAGTTAAGAAAATTAAGAAAATTCTTTATTTCATATTTAGCTTCCTTCTCAGAGCAAGCTGCAGAGTTTGGGCTAAGAACCTTGGTCTGAAAGTAATTTCACAAAGCTAGTGTCTATAAATAGGAATTGGGATCCATACACACACACACTTTAAGTATGTCTTTCCAAGTTTTTAAAAAGTCTGCCCTTCCAATAGAATATCATTGCATTTAAAGTAAGTTAGAGAAGTAGAAAAGGAGATATAAATAACTTGCAGAGAGAGAAAACAAACAACACCTACTTACCGAATTGACAGAAAATGCTGTTAGCAATGACAGATTAGTCTGTCAGAAGAGTGTGATTCACTCTAGACATAACTGTATTTGTTTCAGTCAGAAGTGACTAAAAATTGACTGGGACAACTTTGCAGCATTCAAACCCATTTATCTCCACATAAAGACTTCCAAAATGTTGGATCTACACTTAGGTGTATTTTCTGAGATCTTCAAAATTCATCAGTTTTGTGTGTAATTAACATATACATATTTATTGGAGAATGGCTTTCATTTTTAGCAACTCATTATTTTTTGTTCCTGCTTCTATGTTTTTTCTTTAGTTTAGATGTTTGCCAAGATTTTTATTTTTCCATGTAAGTGCCAAGTAATGAATCAGTTCATAACACACACACACACACACACAGTCCTACTTTTCACTTTTATAAACAGAACTTAAATTATAGCAAAAATGCTAGATGCAGCATTGAATGTCAACTGTTTCTTTAGGACTGGGTTCTGTGAGATCTTGATAGAGTTCTGTGAAAGGTTAAGGGCAAAAATAACTTAACAACAAACCATTTGAATGCAGTCAATTTTCTATCACTAGAACTTTATCTCTTGATCAAGGGTTCTGGGAATTTTTTTTTCCACCAACAGGTTCTGTAGCCTGGAAAAGTTTGAAAACCCTTGCTCTAGGACAGTGTTTCTCAACCTCAGCAACTTTAAGCTGTGTGCACTTCAGCTCCCAGAATTCTGAATTCTGGGAGTTGAAGTGCACACAGCTTAAAGTTGCTGGGGTTGAGTAACACTGTTCTAGGACAGTGAAAGAGAACCCAAGTCCTCTACTGGAGATCTGTGGCATCTCTGAAATGTTGAATTACAAATATGAATGGAGGGCAAGGAAGAAAAAATCAGATTACTGATTACTAGAAGAACTGGATTTCTAAAGGGCAAAACTAGCATGTACTGTATATATGTATATATGTATTTAATCAATCAATTTATTCTCTGCCTCAGTTGCTGAGGCAATTCTAGGCAGTATATGCAGTAATAAATAATTAAAAGAGAAGAAAGATATCTATGGCAGCAGTAACAATTATAACAGCCTTCACTGCAGAATAAGCAAAACAGAGAAGACTCACTGTGGGATTACATATCCCCCTTTGCCAAGGCCTGCTGGAAGTATTCCTATTTACCCAGGGCTAGTTAAATTATGTGGCTTTCTGATTTGCTGGAGTATGCTTTAGATTAAAATTAGGATAAAATTAATTCACTGAGGGTGAGAAGCCTAGAAGACACTACTTTCAGCTTTTCAGATTCATCACAAAATGTGTTTATACATGCAGAAATAGTATGTAACTCTGCACAAAGATATAGCCCATAAAATGCTACATAGGATATACTTAATTATTCAAATTGCACAGTGTGCTTTGAGATATAAGCCTTAACTATTTCCCTTATGGAAAAAAACTGGGAAAGCCATCTCAATAAATATATTAAAAATTAAAATTTAACAATCAGATTAATCATTGACAAAATTAACTTTTATATTAAATTTACACCTTGAACTTTGCAGCCCAATTTCAACAGCAAATTGCATTACTGAATTACAATGGAAATTGAGCCTTGGGAGGGGAAAATCACATGATCCAAAGACTGTGGGGTAACTTCCCCTGTCTTCCATTGTGGAGTTACATTTCTGGGTCAATCCTCCCAACCTTCTCAAGTTGAGAGCAGTGGTTAAATGCTGAAAGCAGAATTTCCATTCTCTGGCTGGGCAATGAGCATTCTGATCATGAGCCTTTGATTGCTAAGCTGTTATTTTCATTTGCAACCACAGACAAGTGGTTTGTGACAGAGGTGTGCACCAATCAAAAGATTTGGAGCCTCATTCATCACTTAAGAAAAGTTTCTATTTTAGCTTGGATTGCTTCACCTTGCGGCTCATTCCAGGACAAATTTCAAACCTCCCCTGGATCAGCATGTGAATATTATTAACAAAATGGGGTAAAATTCATAGGAATCATGAGATAAAAAACATATAGAAATAGGTTAAGGAGTTTGAGAACTAAATTTCTTTCTGGATTATTTTTGAATAACTTAGGTTCTGGCAATTTCAGAGAGTACTAGAGAGCTGGGCAGGCCACATATCAACCATGTGCTCAGTTCTAGAATCCAAATTAAAGCATCAGACTGCGCTTGAACATTTCTGATGAAGAGGAATCCACTACGTCTCTGGGTAGTTGGTTCCACTGCCAAACTGCTGTTAATGTTAGGAAGATTTTTTTCCCTTACCTTCAAGATGAATTTGTCTTCCTATAACTTAAGTACCTTATTATATGTTCCTATTAAGTACCTTAAGCACCTTATTACATGTGACAGCTTTTCACTTATTTGAGGAATGTTATCATACCCCCCCCATTTATCCTTTCTCAAGGTGAAACATACTTAACACCTTTAGTATTTCTTCATAGAATTAATCCCTTGATCTTTTTTTTTTAACCCTATTCCAATTTTTCTGCTATGCTGTGATTGAAGCCCCATCCTTTTTATACACATCTACAATGTCACTGCCCATAAAAAAGGGGTGGGTCTTCAATCACAACGATCTGCTCACTATCTAGCAGATTTTGACATACACACATCCCATGGATGCCACTGATAATAAGCATATTGTGGGTATTTTGTTAAAAGCTTAGCTGTGGTCAAGATATGCTACAGTATGTAGCATTCTCACAACTCTTAAGTAAGTTTTCTCTAAGTTTCTCTACCAGATAATGTTAAATTGCTGGGAAAGTATGATGTGGAACATTTTCCACTCCAACCCCTGAAATAGCAGTGTGAATATAATCTGCCAGATCTTCTCTTCTATTAACCTCCTAACATTGGGAACAGGGAGCAAAGAACCAGTGCCCCGTCTCACCTTCTGCAAGTTATAAAGAAACAAAAATGTTCAAACTATCAATGCATGCAAAAAGGAAAACAGATGTACACAGAGAGAGAGATCCAGCTCCTTACTTCATATAGTGTGCCTCTGCCTCTACTTGAATAACAATAACAATAATAATGTATATGCCATTTGACTCCCAGTGATTCTGGGTAGTTTAGAAATGTAAATTCCAAGCACCTCTTATGACGAGAGAAGCATAGCTATTAAGCCACCTACCCTAACCTGCTAGGTAGTCTGAAGCCTAGGAATCTAGAATCAAGAGTTCCAATGTCCAGATAATTATGTCCAGTGTCTTGATTCCAGAGTCAAGAGTTCCTGCCAATGGTGAAATGGACCACCCATAGCAAATAAAATACTAGTTTGAACACAGTATAGTGTCAAATACACCATAACTGAGCCAGAAATAATTTCAGTTTAACTGTTGAAAACAGCCAACACTGTGGGGTCACAGAAAGTCAGGACTATGTTTGAACTGGCACAGAATCATTTGTGGAAGTGCTTTCAATATCCCAATCCTCCTCCTCACTTCATGCAACCATGCAAAAATCACTGGGTTCCTTAACAGGGGCCTAGTGATCTGCAAACAGAATCACAAGGCCAAAAATGATATTGTAAACCCATTGAAATGGGTAAATCCATTCTGTACAACTGAAAGATAGACCATCAGCAACCTGTTGATTCATTTCTCTCTTTCCCTCCCTCCCTACACATTATGCAAAGACCTGGCTCTCTGAAAAAGGCTCTAATGCTGGAAAAGGTGGAAGGAAAGAGAAGAGGATGACCAGCAACAAGATGGACGGACTCAGTTACAGGGGCAATGAGTGCACCATTGGGAAACTTGAAAGACCAGGTTAGGGAAAGATCATCATGGACATCTATTTATGGAGTTGCCAGGAGTCAAAAAGAACTTGCTGGCACATAGTCAGTCAGTCAGTCAATCTCCCTCCCTCCTTTATCATTTTGCTGTGATTCTGCTGTAAATCATTATTTGCTGTGACTCCACTGTAAAACATTAAGCCATAGATTTGGTGCTCTTCTACTCAGAATGTGGTGTTCAGTTGAATTTAACACACTTCTTAGTAGGGTTCACATGGTAAATTCAACAGCAATGTCAAAGTTCCTTGGGCTGGTTTCAACCCCTAAATTTCCAGCAATATGATGAATGATATATACTGCTGCATTGGGGAGATTACCAAGCATCTTCAATGGTAGCTGTGTGTAAGAAGGTTGCTGTGGGTTAGAACAATTCCTTTGCCAACAGTCTTATTGCTAATAGATACATCTAAGTTTTAATAACTAAGGAATGAGTGGAACATTTTTTCCCACAGCTTCTGAGATGTGTACATGTAACCTTATATCAAGTCAGACCTTTGGTCCAAATTGATCCATCTCATCAACATTTGGTTGTGCTGACTGGGGATGATGAAAGTTGTAGTCTAATGGGCTGTTGTTCTTTTTTGGCCTGCCAAAACTTTTTGCCCACCAGTGAGTTTTGCACATCTGCTTATTTCTCTGTATCGCCCTTTTTTCCCACCAGATAGGTTAGGGTTATCGATTGATAGTTGGCAGTTATTTCTGCAAATTTATGTACTCATGCCAGAATCACAACAAAGATTAAAGACAAATTGATCAGATCCATGGTGGGCAAAAACTTTTTTGGAAATGAGATTTTAACACTAGTTGTAGGCAAAAAAGGAACAAGAGCCATATAATGCATCTGGTGAGCACCATGTAGGAGGAAAATGCTCTTCTCTAATTGGAAGTCATTCTTCATTGTTTTCAACTAGAATTGATTTGTTTTAGACTGGAGTTGCCAAGGACTGAACCAGGATTCAACTAATATGTTCTGCCATTGAGCTGTGAATGATCTCTGTCATGAGTACTGATGGTGAGCAGGAGGGGGCCACTGTGGGGCAAAAATGCATGCGTAGTTTAGAGAGTTTGAGCTGTCATTCAAAGAGACACAGAACAGACCCGCCTTGACTTTTGGGGTTTATCTGTCGGGGTTTTTCCCACACTTCTTCAGTTTGGTAGGATTTTCTGTCACTATAGCAATAATAAAGCACTAGAGACTTCTTCCTCATCTTGGCGTGGTTCTTGCTTAGTCAGGACATCAATCCTACCAAACTCTTACTCCCATTGAAAGGGGGAAGAAAGAAAAGAAATTTTTTGGGGGGCAATATGTCTTCAGAAAACCAGGAACTACGACAAGCCATACAACAATTGGCAGCAGCCTTGCAGCAACACCAGCAGCAAGTAGATCTCCAGGTCAACACATTACAAGCGGCTATGCTCCAACAGTTACAACAACCAGCTCCGATCATCCCACAGCCAGTGCCAGCAGCAGCAGCAGCTCCGCCAGTAGTCTTGAGAACCCAGGGCAGCTTACTGGAGAAGTTTGGGGGAGAAGCTGGACAGTTGAGAACCTTTCTTACCCAGTGCACAATGTTTTTTGACAGTAGACCAGCAGAGTGCCCAACAGACCGAACCAGAGTCACCTTTATTTTAAGTCTGCTAAAGGGTCCAGCAGCCAAATGGGCTATTCCCATGGTAGAGAACAACAACCCAATTCTCGACAACTACCAGAATTTTCTGGCAAGGTTCCGAGCACACTTTGATGACTCAATCAGAGAGGTCACTGCCAGCTGGGAAATTCGGAAGCTCAAGCAAGGCAACAAGAGTGTGGGAATTTACATTGCTGATTTCAAGCTGTTAGCAGGGGATCTGGACTGGAATGAGAGTGCTTTGAAAGACCAATTCAAACAGGGGCTGGATGAGGAGGTAAAAAACGAATTGGTGCGTCAGGGAACACCAGCTACTTTAGAAGATTTATATCAGCTGTCTGTGGTCATAGACGTCAGACTAGAAGAGCTCAGGCAGCTGCAGCTGGGGAGAGGCAGGGGCTTCAGAGCGCTTCCAGGATTTCCAGCTCTGTCTGCAGCATCTCTCTACTCAGGACCAGAGGACCCGATGCAGATCGGGGTGAGCAGGAGGCTTACTTCTGAGGCTGAGAGACAGAGAAGGAGAGAGAGAGCCCTCTGTTTCTACTGCGGAGCCCCGGGGCATTTCGTGAGAGCTTGCCCAGCAAGAAACCAAGCGAATTCCTCAAGAGCCCCAAGGCAAGCAGCAGAACCAAGATCTATCCCCGCCTCTACTTCCAACCAGGGAAACTCTGTCAGTCTCCCTCCACAGAGCGCAGCAGGAAGACCATCAATCAATTAAGAAGGGCTCATTCTGAGGATTCCAGGCAATCCTTTTTCTACTTACCAGTCATAATGCACATAAATCCAGAGCACCATGTCAAATTAGAGGCTCTCATTGATTCCGGAGCTTCCACCAATTTTATTGATGTACAGAGAGTACAAGACCTGAACATCCCGTCCATGGAATTGCCACATCCCATAGAAGTCGAGACCATTGATGGCCAGCCCCTCAAGGCTGGGATGATTCAAAGATCCACAGAACCTTTACAGCTAACAACAGGAGACCACATTGAGTTGATCCAACTTTATGTTACTGCATCACTTAATGTACCTATAATCCTGGGCACGCCTTGGCTGAAGCTCCACAACCCATTGTTTGACTAGGCTACAGGAGCAATCTCCTTCCCAGGTAAGGAATGCTGGCACCACAAGATTCAAGCCGCCCTTCTCTCTCCAGCAACCAATGCAGTCATGGAAGCAGGGGGGATGCAGTTGCCAGCCAAGTATGCAGATTTTGCAGACGTTTTCAGCGAAAAAGAGGCCACAGCACTACCCCACCATAGGGAGTGTGATTGCACTATTGAGTTGATACCAGGAGCCAAGATTCCAGCAAGGAAACAATATCCCATGTCTCCCAAGGAACTAGCCACCTTGAAAGTTTATTTGGATACTAATCTCCAAAAGGGTTTCATCTGACCTTCTACTTCCCCAGCATCTGCTCCTACATTCTTCATACCAAAGAAGCCTGACCCATTGGCACCGGCAGCTCAGGAGGCACCCCTGAGAGTTGTTCATGATTTCAGCTCCCTCAATAAAGTCAGGTCAGAGAAAATTACCCGCTTCCTTTAATAGCTGACCTGCTGGATCGTTTACAGAAAGCATGCATTGTTACTAGGTTGGACCTCAGGAATGCATACAATCTGATCCAGATGAAAGAGGGGCATGAATATCTGACTGCCTTCGATACCAGGTTTGGTAAATTTGAGTACCTTGTTTTGCCCTTTGGCTTGTCTAATGCAGGAGCCATATTTTCCTGATTTATGAATCAAATTTTATCTGATTTACTAGATAAGTATCTTGTCATTTATCTAGATGACTTATTAATATTCTCTGAGGATGCTGCAACTCATGTAACCCATGTATGTAATGTCTTAGAAAGACTGAGAGAGAACAAGCTGTTTGCCAAGCTAGAGAAGTGTGCCTTCAATTTAATGGAATTACATTTCCTGGGCTATAGAATATCAACAGAAGGCATATCCATGGATCCTTCAAAGGTCCAGGCAATTCTCTCTTGGCAACCCCCCCGAAATGTGAAAGACATACAAAAATTTCTAGGATTCGCCAATTTTTATAGAAAATTCATACACAAATTTAGTGACAAGGCCAAGCCCCTCACACAGCTTTTGAAGAAAGGATCCAAATTCCTTTGCAGGGAGAGGGAGCAAGCAGCCTTCCAAGAATTTAAGCAACTCTTTGCATCCCAGCTGCTTTTAAAGCATCCTGATACCACGAAGCAATTCATGATACATTTAGATGCTTCAGATATTGCTATTGCTGCTGTTTTATTGCAATATACTGACAAAGTAGGGAAGACATTGCTTCCTTGTGCCTTTTTCTCTTGCACGCTCTCGCCGGCAGAGAGAAACTATGATATTTTTAACAAGGAGTTGCTGTCAATTAAAGCAGCGTTTCAAGAGTGGAGGCATTGGCTAGAAGGTGCGACCTTTCCTGTGAAGGTTTGCACTGATCACAATAATTTACAGCTTCTACAGAACTCCAGATCACTCACCCCACCCCAAATCAGATGGAGCCAGTTTTTCTCCCGTTTCAATTTTGTTATCTCTTATGTTCCCAGGGCGCAGAACTGTTCGGCAGATGCCTTGTCTTGATCCATTCAGGCAACCCCCGCTACACACCAGGAGGTCCAGGCTACTATATTACAACCTCACAACTTTGATCAGTCTATGGGGGGGGGGGGAAACCAGACAGTGATTTTAGCAGCAGGTAGACAAGCAGAAGACCTCTTTGCAAGGGTCAAAGCTCAGCAGCAACAGGACCCAAATGCCAGGGCCAGGATGGATGACCTCCAGAGGGGTCTACAAGACACCACATCCCCATTTAATGTGGAAGCAGGAATCCTCTGGCATACTGGGCGATTATACATTCCCCCCTCATTGAGGGAAGAAGTACTGAGACTTTGCTATGACCATCAAACAGCCGGGCACAGAGGTGTTTTCAAAACTCTCCATAGAGCTCTGAAAGACTACTGGAGGCCTAAGATGACTGCAGACATAAAGGGTTACGTAGCTTCTTGTCATACCTTCTTGTAGATGAGCCAAGCCTCTTCACTAAAATGGTGCATTTTATTCCTTGCAAGGGCCTCCCATCTCTGCAAGCCACAGCACAGTTGTTTATAGACCATGTTTTTAGATATAAAGGCATGATAAATCACTTGGTGA
This sequence comes from Candoia aspera, assembly GCF_035149785.1. NCBI lineage: Eukaryota > Metazoa > Chordata > Lepidosauria > Squamata > Candoiidae > Candoia > Candoia aspera. The sequence goes on from NC_086153.1 coordinate 102,128,620, forward strand.
GTGACAGAGGCCCTCAGTTCACTTCAGGTTCTGGAGGGCCCTTTTCCAGTCATTAGGGGTCCAGATCCACCTATCATCATCACATCCTCCTCCTAGTAATGGGCAAGCTGAGAAAATTAACCAATGGTTGCAACAGTATCTCAGGTGTTACACCACTTATCGGCAGGACAATTGGCCAGCCCTGCTGCCCATGGCAGAATTTACTTATAACAACTCTGTGCAGTCCTCTACCAAGATGTCTCCGTTCCAAGCACTCTATGGGGTTAACCCTCGGGTGTTGCCCACCTCCTCCCAGCAGGAACTGTTCCAGCAGCAGCTGATTTTCTTAAAGAGCAACAAGCAGCACAGGAGTTGTTAAAGGTACAGCTGAACAGGGCAAAAAGTGCTTACAAGAGAGCTGCAGATGCTCACAGGCAAGAAGGGCCAGCGATTGCTGTAGGAGACAAAGTGTGGCTCTCTACCAAGTTTTTGACTTCTACCAGGCCTTCCAAGAAGTTGGACTCTAAGTTTGTGGGCCCTTTCACTGTGGTGCAGCAGATAAATCCAGTGGCTTATCGTTTACAGCTGCCAGCATCCATGAAAGTCCATCCTGTGTTTCACAGATCCTTGCTAGCCAAAGACCCTCCCCCAAGTGCCTTACGATCACAACTGCCCCCCTCCAGTAATTGTGGATGGGGAGGAGGAATACGAAGTCGAGATTCTGGACTCTAGGAGGAGGGGAAGGGGAATCCAATATTTAAACACTGGAAAGGGTACCCTGAGGAAGAGCGCTCATGGGAAAATGCCAGAGATGTGCACGCACCAGCACTGGTTCAACGATTCCATCAGCTTTTCCCTCACAATCCCAAGCCTCGCACTCTCCCAGAGATTCCTCACTTGGCTGAACAGGCAGAGGAATCCCAAGCAGAGGAGTTCATAAGTTGGCAACCTCCACCCCCGCCAGAGGCTCTGAGGCCAGAGTGAGAGGAGGAGGGGGAGCCACAGCCTTCCACCTTGGGCTTGCATTTTCCCAAGGGAGAGGGGGGAGGAATCTTCATCTAGCTATTTTCCAGAAGCAGCCACCTGGGCCAGAAGCATTATGAGAACTGGAAAGCAGCAGTGATTCATCCTTGGAGGAGTTTTCCTTTGAAGAATTTCCATTGTTGCCCAGTTCCCATGGGAGCTTGGAGGGGGAGATGGACTCTCATGAGACTTTGGGGGGAGGAGGGAACTCTGGAAGGGAAGGGGCTGAAATGGAATGTGAATCTGGAGGGGAGGGTGATGTCATGGGTACTGATGGTGAGCAGGAGGGGGCCCCTACCCAGGGGGGAAAACGCATGCGTAGTTTAGAGAGTTTGAGCTGTCATTCAAAGAAACCCAGAACAGACCCGCCTTGACTTTTGGGGTTTATCTGTCTGGATTCTTCCCACGCTTCTTCAGTTTGGTAGGATTTTCTGTCTACTGTAGCAATAATAAAGCACTAGAGACTTCTTCCTCATCTCGGCGTGGTTCTTGCTTAGTCAGAACAATCTGTCCTATGAAATCTGACCATAATTCACAGTTATGATTTCTACTTTTCACAATAATCTGACCATAGTTTGTAGATGTATAATATAAATATAAATATAATATTAATATAATAAAATATTTTCACAAAAGTAAAAGAGAACATGAAATAATATAGAGTAAGATTAAAGAAAGGGAAAAGAAAAAAGATACAAAAAATGTGATAAGAGATAAAGATAGAAAAAAAGAAAAGAAAAGAAAAGGTATATAAAGAAGCCTTCTGATATTCTTTACAGCCATTACAAACAAACTTATTCTTTCTCCTCCCTCATTAAAATTACATCATAATTCCCTTCTTCCCATATTCAACCCTTTTAAATCAACAAATCCATAAATCACCAGTTCATTTTTTTTCCCATTTTCAGCAAAAAGTCCATATGAGGTTTCACCTTTAATAAAAATACTTGTTGTCTTATCCCTGATTAAACAGGTCAATTTTGCCATTTCCACAAATTCCATCACAATCCTCTCTTCCATTGTGGGTGTTTCAATATTTTTCTGTCTTTCTTCATGTAATAGTCTGTGGCTCAACTTTTTCATTGCACTGTAAAATAAGAAAGTTTTTATCCTCTTCAAAGACATTTTCAGGTTTTTTCCCCCTTTGAGGATGCATTAACACAGAAAATAACACTGCTTTTGAACCTTCCCCATTCCTGTTTTTCATTAATGTGGTTAACTTTGTAGCAGTGCAGCTGGGTAACAAAAGTCCCTTGGAGCTGGTTTAAGTGGGTTCATACAAGAAAACTTCACCAACTGAACAAGGACATTTTTATGTGCACAATGTGTTTCTGTAAAAGTGCACATTTATTGGGGACTCCAGAGGAAACCAGACGTATCATGGAAATCCCTTACTAAAGCAGCTGAGAAAGTAGAGCACAGTAAATTATTCATAACTAACAGCAGTCCCCAGAGTGCTGGCAATTGCACCACACACACCTGATGTGGAAGGGTATTTTTCTTTTGGCTATAATGGAAGTGAAGCGAAAAGGGGGCAGGGAGGAGACAGTGCTTAACTCCTTATTTTTTTTCTCATTTGAAGACTAGGTTGACATTCTAGTAAATATTATCCCAGATGTTTCAGCACTTAGTAGTTGTGGATTTTCATTTGAACCCATGGTATCCAGAACTTTACCTTATTGGTTCTGTCTCTTTTCTATTTTTTAAAAAAATAGTGTTGGTCGGGCTCCCATTAGGCAGGAGTCTGGCAGTCGTAGGATATAGTGAAGCTTGATGGAGGGGAAGAAATTATGGTATAACTTTTGTTTTGTTTTGTTTTCCATTGGGTGGTTTGATTGTTTCCCCATTCTCTGAACAGATAGTCCAGTTCTCTAGCTGTGGTAAAATAAATTGTGGATAATCAGGGATATTCATGTGAATGAAGAATATATGATGAAGGGGTTTTGTTTGTTACCAGGTATGAGTGGCAGCAAAATGCCACCAAAGCTGGCAATATTAGCTCAAAGTGACAGGCAAGCAACGTCTGTCACTTGTGGGTTTTTCTTAGAAGTTCCGAGAATGTTAAATTGTCTTTCTCGTTTTCTCATAAGTTTCTACTAGCTTTCATCATTTCTAGCTTTCTGGGTTTGAAATTGTTCATGTAACTATGCTGAAGAGTAGGGTGATTAAATTTATAATGTAGGGAAACAAGAGGAGGAGGAGGAAGCAGCAGCAGCAGCTCTGGTGCTCATCTGTTCTCATTTTGTGAAATGACTGTTCAATCAATGTTTTAAAAGGCTTTCTAAGGTGCACAACTTATCCAAGGAATTTTTTAGTTTAATGGAGAGTGGTACTTCCATGAGCCCCTTCTATTTTATTTTCAAGTCTAACTCCAGCAAAGAGGAGCATTTCACCTGTCCTACTTTCTATTAATCCCTCTGACTGCTCAGCTCTGAAATGAACTCTGGGGGTGGAATGCTGAGAAGGACAGCAGGGCTCCAAGCTGGAACTCCAAGGTTAATGAAAAGCAGTTTTGTCAATTCAAGTGACACCTCAAGGACGTTATCCAAATGGGACCAGAGCTCTGGATTTCACTGGCATCACAGAGGCAGAGTGGAACCAAGGGTCTGTTTCAATTCCACTCCCCAGCATGCTCTGTTCTAGCCCTCAACTTATTTGCAGTCCCAACTGTACATAGTCAAGGGACATGCACTTCTAAAATGCTCAGTGTTTTTCCTTTCATCATTGTTTCATTTTCAATAAAGAACTTTCAGCATTTTCTTCTTCCATATACATCCATGCTTTGTTTATTTTGGGATTCTCTTTCTATGTGTCCATCCCCTATCCATATCTCCCCCTCCTCCTCCACCTCCTCCCCCGCTACAAACTGCAGCCAGAAATACTAGTTGATAAATTGTCTCCCTGGCACCACCTTCCAGAAATGCTTGCTTTTTTTTTTCTTGGAAATTGCTGGTCTTGGCTGGGCAGCTACTCACAAGATTTGTAGCTCAGTTCTGTTCCTTCTAACTTCAGGGTAAAAAGATATGAAGGCTGGAGAAAAATATATAAAAGACAGGGGTGTTTCTCCAACCATATACTGAAGAAGAAAAAATCAGGTTTGATGCCTTCAGACAGGAGAAGTCTAATCACTGTGAAGGTGCAAAGTCACTTGAGAAAACAAGGTGAATAACTGAGTGCTGTGAGCTACTTTGAGCATCTCAAGCTGGGCACCTCACATCTATTGAAAACTAATTTATTCATAATATATTCATGTTTAGGCAAGTAGATGCAGTGAAAATGAAGCTCAAAATGCACATAGCTTCTTTCTTTGTAGGGAAATACAGGAATATTGATATTACAAAATAACTTACCAAGAGGAACTGAATATTTTGAATATTTTGAAGCTGATTAATCCCTTTGAATAACATGCCTGGAGGTGAGAAAAAGATGAAGAGCTGGCAGAATTTGGAGTGACACAGAATAAGATGCATATCAGAAATAGGAAGATCCTGGAGTGATCAGTGAATCAGCTAGAATAAATGATTGGATAGGATGTATGTTACTTTAACAGAGCCTTTTTCCCCCAGCACATTTTTGCTTATATTATCAACATTACTGTATGTCAGTATGAGAATCATCAGTCTTCTGCAAGAGGTCTGTGCTTACTGTTAAGTCAGTAACACATTCTCTTCATGTGTGAGTACTAATTTGGCAGATCATTTTACTTCATATTTAGCAAATCTAAATTAATGCAAATAGGCTTCAAGTCCGATGTGTGAAGGCAAATCCTTCACAATGGAACACCAACGGTTAAGTGGAGGACCAGGATGGAAGACTTTGGTTCAACTGTTCTCCTGTCCATGGGGCTCCATGGATGACTTTGGGCCACTCACTTTCTCTCAGAGCAATTGACTTCATGGTGCTGTGGTGAGAACCAGATGGAAATCACTCCCACATAGACTGCTATGAGCTGCCAAAGAAAGGGGAAAATATGCATTTAACAAGCAAATAAATACCAAACGTATACAAAATCAGCTGCTGTATGGGAGGGAGGAATGAGGAATGAGGAAATAAAATAGAGAATGCAAGTCATATACAGAGTTCACATAGATAATGTAAGTGATAGATAGATAGGAAGACCTCAAAGATTAGAAGTTTGTGTGCTGTAAAGAAGATGGGCAAGTTAAAGCAATCCTACCCCCACAGGTATACCGCTATACACTGGAGTTATTTTAATATGGAGTATGGATTGGCTGAACTCAAACAAGATTGAACCCAATCAATATGAATGAAACAGTAAATGTGATCAATAATCAAGTGCAAATGCAGGCTGCATAAAGACACACAATGTATTTCAAGCTGCAGTCAGCTGTTCTTCAGGAGATATTAAAATTCAGAAAGTACCACTTACATTTCATTCATGCTATGTGAAGAGAGTATCAACCATATGAAACCGAAACTGCTTCAGATTTATTTTGAAAGAGGAGAGATCTGAATTTTTACACAATCACAAACCTAGATTTCTGTTTTGGTTTTAATGTTTGTTTTTGTTTGGTGGTGGGAGCTTTCCATTCATCCACTGAGAAGTTTGGGAGCTTTTTTATGAAAGGGGTTGGATGATGTTGGAGGGTTGTGTGCATGATTAAAGTCCAGGTCATGTTAAGTTAATAAAAGATGATATGAAAATTATGTCAACTTCATGCAGCAAAAGCATGCCAAATTAATTGCAGCTTTCTAGGTCATAGCACCCTTTAAGAGTGACCTCCAGTGAACATCCAAAAAGTCAGGCTAGATGAAACCAAAGGCATATGTGGGCCAGCATTTATTTCCAAAGTGATAAAGCAGGTGATTGTGGGAAAACTATATGGAAGACAAGGAGATCCTCTGCAACTGCTATTGAGCAACATTTCTGGTTATAGCCCTGAAAGCAGAAGCTATTCCTTTGACTCAGGGACATTGGTAGCCTGATCTTCTATACATCTGTCTAATCCCATGCTAAAGTTCTCCAGCCTTGAGGCTATCAATGCAGGGTGCAATGCTATTTGTATAATAATAGCAGGTATCTTTTGCTTTCCATGATAGCAAAAAGAGAAACCTTTCCCATCTGGGGCCTTCTCACTTCATAAACCTGTATTGTGAAAGCCTTCCCATCAACCTTAACTCACTTAGGAAAAAGGATTCTTCGACTAATGTGTTTCTTCTATAAGGCTCCAACATCCTGCTTTAGGGTATATTGTTATCATTTATAGATCTACAGCTTTTTATAGATGTATGAGATTTCTTAAGTAGGGTTGCTCAAGAAACACTCACACACACACACACACTGCAGTCCTTTCTTTTGTAAAAAATGAACAAAGCAATTTAAAAGGCAACAAAAACCAGTAACACTTTTCCTAGCATCCCATCTCCACGTATGTGCATGGAAAGAGCAAACTCTAAGGCAATATTGCTGTTCTGCAGATGAATATGGCTTGATAATAGCTCAGAAAAAATGGCAGTCCTGATTCAGGTGGCATTAGCAAGCAGATGGTGTTCTCGAAAACTCTCTCCTGGCAAAATAAAATTTGACAATTCCATTTCATAGTTTTTTTTAAAACTGATGGTTTTGTAAGCTGAAGGGTAAGTGTGTGTGTGTGTCTGTGTGTGTGTGTAGAGAGAGAGAGAGAGAACACTGCTGGTTAGGGCCTGCAATTCATATTATATATAGCCTAAGAATAAAATATTTCATTGTGAATGCTGTCTCTGTATGAATGAATTGTGCTATCTGGGCTCAGCAAACATGGAATAAGCTCTCATTTTATCTATTCAAACTCCCCATGGTTCATTCGTTTTGCTCTCATTTTAAATGAAGGGACACACATTGGCCCTTTGTGATCCAGATCTAATTCCTGAAGTGACTTACTGGGCCCTAGAATACAGAGAATCCATGTAAATGCAAGATATCTGGTAAAATTTGGCTTCATGGGCATTATCACAGTTCAGAATCTACAGTTCAATCCCTTCTTGACACCATGCTGCTTTGGGGTACTTTAAGTACCAATATACATAGTTTCACACACTGTCTATTCATAAATTTATATATTTACAATCCTCTTTGGCTGGGATGTATGTGAAGGAGGTGCCCTCTGCCTTAATGAGATGCTTTGTGCCATAGAAGCAATGTATTCCTTCTCTGTAAATATACACATACACACAGACCTACCACCCAGATACACATTACTAGGCGAGACTGCAGCATTGCTAGGCTGATGTTTTTTTCCTTTTCTCTTTTTACTGGCTAAGGAAGAAATGAAGACCAATAGAAGGGAAAGGCGGTGATTTCTGTTCTTGCTCAGAAAGAGCATTAGCTTACATAATGGTTTCTCTAAATATTGAGCAAACAGTCAATTCATTCTGAACAAGAATAATTCAGTGACTGGGAATGTTTTGTTTCATATGAGAGAGAAGTTAAGAATAGAAAGAATGAGGGAATACCAAAAGGGTAAAGTAAAATAGTCTACACCTTTTATAAAATAGTAAATTTGACCCATACAGAAAGGAAGTAACAACACTGGAATGCAACTCAGCTCTTTGCTCTTATCCTTCTTTGTAACCATGTTCATATTCTCTTTTACACTTTCCGACCACTTTTTAGTTGGTTGCTGTATAAATGAATCTAGTGAAGGAAAAAAAAATATTGTTTGTTAGTTTTACTGGTTGCTGGATAGCATTTTTGGCCCAGAAACCCTGAAAAAAGTCATGTGGGTTTTTTGCCAATCATCAGAAACATCAGAAATATGGCTTGAGTGCATCATAGTTGGCCTGACAGCTAACTGTAGTATACAAAACAATGATGCTATTTCTCTAGTGTTTAAATTCTGTATGATGAGTAAGAGAGAGAGAGAGAGAGAGAGCGCTTTTAATCATAAACATTATGACTAGGACTGTGTAACAATTCAAATGAATATTATATTCAAATAAATACTAGATCCCAAGGCACATCTGGAGTGTAGAACAGATGCTAATTTTCTGGTGGTGGAGTTAATGAGCCCAAAGTTCATCCTGATCTTTGTGAAATCATATGAAGAACTGGGATGGTGCAAAGAGTGGCAAACTTATTTTTTTCTAGACTTTACTCTGTCTGGGGAATGAGCTGACCTGAAGTAAACCAGTTTGATTTGGCTGATTCCAGAGATTTGGATCACACCTTCAAACTGAATTGGGTAGTCTCTGCACACTTAATTGGGAGTGTAGTCTATGCTTTAAAAGCATAACGGATAATTTAGGGGAGATTTTCCCCAATTTTTAAAAGCACCTGGCCATGCTATGCTTAGTATTATAATGATTCCAGAAGACCAGGTAAATATGACAATTGAAACTGAAAATCAGAGTAAAGGGAGATCTTACAGTAGGAGTAGAAGCTAACTGTTACCCATAGTACAAACTCCAAATGTTGAACTCCTCACAGGTCCTGTTACCACTCTGTAGTTTTTAGAATTGATTAACTGATATAAGGGAAATACTTCGGCCTAAAAACTATGAACCACATGTTTTTAGTTGGCAGTCCACTACTGCTTGTAGCCAGATGTGCTTGCCAGCAGCCCCCCCATGCACACACACACACACACACACACACACATCATTTGCAAAACATTTCAAGAGAGAGAGAGAGAAAGAGCACAAGAAAGGAAGCATGCACCCTTACACTTTAAGATAGCCCCCCACTTGTGCTATTTTGAAATCTGATTGTAGGTGTCACAGGTTTATGAAGGTTGAGGATTAGAAATGGGAGTGTTTCCTTTTCCTGGGTCTAGGGACAGGGGACATTTGGAAATAACCTCCCAACATCTTACAATTAACTGGGGTCCCCGAGGAAGGAGATTTTTGGCAGGCTATTGCAGTTTTAGAAGGGAGAGCACTGCTGTAGAAGGGATGGCACTTAGTGGCTCCATTCTAGCTACCATGCTGAGTCATAGGCTTTTAGCATTGAGGTCCCTTAAAATCCCCTATTTTGCACTTAAAATTGAAGGATGAAATTACTATGTTTTGTTGCCACTGAGCATAAAACCATCAATAAAGGAATCATCACTCCAATTTATCAGCCCAAGTGACTCATGCCCCCCCCCAATTGTTTATGCTGATGCATGGAAAGTATGTTCTAATAAAGCTGTATGAAACACTCTGATACATTTTTGCCTGTTCAGTTAAATCTTCTGAAACATGCAAGTACGTTTCAGAGTCTCAAGATTTTTTATTTTTTTTTTGGTAATTGGATTGTAAGTCCTAAGATATTTATGCTAGCACCAAAATGCTCTCTAAAACTGATTAAGAAAAAAATAAAATAATAATGACATGTAAGAGAATATTTATTTCTCTACAGGGGATGTTTGGCCAACCAACTCTTAAAAATAATGGAAGTCATTGTCATGAATCTTGGATCCACAATAATGTCTCCTTCTAAGAAAACATCCTTTGGATTGCAATGCCCTCGAGTTTTGTTTAAACTTCTCTCCAATGCAAGACTGCATCGACTAGAGTTTTAAATTTTTAATTTTAAGAAATTATAATGGTTTAAGTCAACATCAATAGGCTGATCCATGCGAGCTGAGCAAGGCCTCTTATAAATAATGGAGATAATCAATAAATGATTAATGCAATTATAAATAATGACTGAAACATATGCAAAATTAATCCATGTCTGTATAGTTTCAAGCAACGTGCCCCTTCAAAGAACCTTTATCAAGCACTGTGGTGCCCCCGCTTCTAAACCTCCAAGAGAAGCAGCCATATGAGGCACCTCTGCACTGCCCCAATTCATGATGGGGTGGAATGTCCTCTTGGTGTGAGAAGCTTTAAAGCACAGCAATGTGACTTCATCAGGTTAAATCCCCACAGATTGAGAATGAGCACAATCTGTACCAAGCGAATATGCATGCATAGGCATACACATGTGAACATTCTGTGACTACCTCAAAACATGCATATTGAACCAGTTTTCAGTGACTAAATTACAACATCAATCTTTAACCAGCTTTAAAGGGTTGATTAAAGGATATGATCTATTAGCCATTCAAGAACTGCCATTTTGTGCTGAGTTTCATTAGAACCTCTCAAATAAATTGTTTTAATCAATATCCATCTTTCATAAATTCTATAAACTTCCTGTCATTAATATTCCTATGTCCCAAATAAATAGGTTCAGTTAAGGTAGAATGGATTCCATATAACCTCTGCTGCACCTCTCCAGGACAGAGGAATTAGCATGTGTGGTTTGGGGGTGGGGGGTGGGGGTGGGAGAATACTTGTTGGGTTTGGGGGCTCCCAATAATTAACATACAAAATAAACTTAGGAACTACTATTAAGAGATTTAAAAAAGAGGTAGCGAGACTGGAACAAAATCAGTAATTAAATAGGAGCCGCTGACTGGGGAATTCTGGGAACTGAAGTCCACACATCTTAAAGTTGTCAAATTTGAGAAATGCTGGCATAGAGGCTCATAATCTAATGCTGCCAACATTAGATTATGAGCCCTAATAACTTTCATAATAAGGTAGAGGTAGATAGTATGTTCTGGGAGGGTGCTCACATTCAGTGTTCAGAACTGTGCAGGTGCTACAAATTTGGGAAGGCAAGGCAGAAAAATGAATGATGCCAAATGACACAGGCCCAAGCTTAGACCAATAATACTATCCTTACTGTTATTGTTAACATGTGCTTTGAAATCACTGTCACTGTATATCTGTATGCTGGTATAGCTGTTTGTAATTCTAGCTCTGTGTCATTTGATTTAATGAAAGAAAATGGGAAGGAGAAATTACATGTAAATGGGTTAATTGCTCTCCTCTGGTATAATTTCAAATTTTAAGGGCTTAATTGTTTGGGGGCAGTTTAGGGTAATCAGAACTGGGCTGCAAAAATCGAGACAACCGCTAGATGACAGGAAAGACTTAGAATTTTCTGTATGTCTTTGAGTTTTTCATGCCTCTTTGCAGCCATCCAGTGGTTATCCAGATGTTTGCAGCCCAGCTCTGATAACCCTAAACCACCTCCAAACAATTAAGCCTGGGCCAGGTTCATTAAGACTTTTAATGTTTGCCAGAAGCCACCTGTTGTTTACAGACAACACAGACTAGGTGACCATTTTAAAAGGAAGGGAGCTCTAACTTAATTATTTATATTTGCTTCTCTGCAAAAGAAAACAGGTTTCTTTTGTCTTTCCAGCAGAGCAAGAAGTCTTAAACATCTCTGCAACCCAACCCAATGTTTGTTATATCAAATCAAATTCTATTGCACTAACCTTCTGATGTTCATTGTGATCTTTTTCTTTCTAATAAATTTATCTCAAGCACCTTGTACCACTCAAACCCTGGATTGCATATCTTCTGGTGCCTCACAGTCAGCAACACCACTATTTATATATTCACTAGCTTTCACAAGAGTTAGGAGCCAGTAAGAACGAGGCATCTTTTCACAACAACACAGCTGGGAAGTGCACCCCCATTCCACCTGGTTGTTCTCCACCGCTGGCCACTGCTTCAGCTGCAGATATGCTATGATAATATTTTTTTCTTCCCAGCTGGACAAAATGCGATTGCAATAAACAGAGAGTATGTCTGGGTAACCTTATTCTGGAGATCACCCCAAAACCTTGGTGGGACATTGTGCAACCATGGCTTGAAGATTACCTTCTCCTGGTATAAGATGAAGCTTAGTTTGCAAAGTAGCCACCAGAAAGGTCCTTTCTCATGTTCCCATCAAGCAGATTTCAGATGCTGGTAGGACAGAATGTATTTAAACTTAGGTAGGCTTATATAGACCTTTGACTAATATGATCTACAGTTGTGTAATATGTAACACATAACCACATTGGACTTTTTCCAAAATTTATCAGAAGCCAGTAAAGCTAAACTTGGCTCTAATCAATAATTTCTTTGTAGTATTACTTAAGTAGTACATATTTTCAGGCACTGTTCAATACAACAACAAGAGTGTTGTTACAGCATATCTCTAGCATTATACTGGTTACTCTTCAAGTGCTGTCTAGAACTTACGCTTATGTCTGGCATGTCAAAACTACTGTTCCACCAAGGATATCAGAGGGTTCAAAAAGCCACATGCACGGTAAGCACTTTTTAAAATTATTATTATGTGCCATCAAGTTGTTTTTGACTCCTGGTGACCACATAGATATTCTCCACAATGATATGTCCCTAACCTTGTCCTTCAGGTCTTCCAATGGTGCACTCATCACCATTGTAACTGAGTCCATCCACCTTGCTGCTTGTTGTCCTCTTCTTCTCTTTCCTTCTACCTTTCCCAACATTAGAGAGCTGGGTATTTGCATAATGTGTCCAAAGTAGGATAGTTTGAGCCTGGTCATTTGTGCTTTGAGGGACAACTTTACATTGATTTGTTCAATGATCCATCAGTTTGTTTTCTTGGCTATCCATGGTATTCTCAGGAGTCTTCTCCAACAGGAAGCACAGACCCATTTAAAATGGCATGGAGAAATCATTCTGCCTCTTCCTTTTATGGTACACTCCCACTATCTGAAATTAAAATTATATTTCTTACCAATTAATACCACTACTATCACTTTTCTTAAAACTGATAGAACCAAACACTCTCTACATCCAAATTCTGTTGAAAACTTCACCAAGCCAACTGGTACAAGCCAGACAATGACACATTAGAATCAATGGGATTTAAGAGTTTATTTGCCTGCCAAGATCCTATTGATTAAAATGATATTTAGAAAAGCCTGACTTACTTGGATTGTGCCCAGTATACAACTTATTAGCATCCTCTATGAGCAAAGTCTTAATTGTTTCCACGAAAATGTTGAATAGATATTTTCCATTACATACTGATGTTTTTAGAAAATGAAGCACTGTCAGCACAAATTTCTATGCAGTCTGTGTAAACTGATTATAATTCAATTAATAAACCTAGGAACAACAAGCCTTATCAGGAAGTAATTGGCTATACAAATGTTCTAAGAAAGCAGCATTCACTAAATATCTAGTAATTACTGAGCTGGGGCTTATCATTAATGTTTCTCATTTGAAAAACTTATTTAAAAAATTACAAGGAAAGTTTCAGGTGAATGGCTCTAAACAGCTGCTATTTCTGCTGTGTGTATAGATGACTAAGTAACACAGCACATTTTTTATTGTGTCAAGGGGGTTGGGTCTCTCTTCATCCATCTGTCCATCTGCAAAGAACTGAACGTAATGGGATCAAGTTTGAGGGAAGAGGGGAGGACCTAGCAAAAGAACGTTTGAGCTTGAAAATGGGCCAGAACAAGCTGGGGGCTGTGGGAAAAAAATCCTCCATGCAAACCTGAGAGAGGGAGGTTGACAACTGTTCCATTCTAAACACCTGGTCACATGACCCAGAGCAGAGCATATGCATCCTACCCTATATTCCTCAATGCACACCTACACACATGGATCCAACATGAGGGTAGACCATAAACTCACACATAGCACAATATGTGACTTTGTAGGTAGGTAGGTAGGTAGGAAGGAAGGAAGGAGGGAAGGTTGGTTAAAGGCATGAGTTAAAAACTGGCATGCATTCATGGGGGTTGGCTGAGCAGCCATGGAAAAGTAGCTCTGTTGGAAATCTTTTTATTATATTAAATGCCTCTACCTGAAATCTTCCAGTGAAGGGAAACATTCCACTTCATCAGAGAGCCTATTTCATTGGTTAACAGCTTTCAACTGTCGGAAATTCCTCCTAATATCCACTGGTTCTGGTCCTGCCCTCCAGGTGACAGAGAGCAAATGACACCTATGACAAAATGGTAGCTATCTGAAAACTGCTTTCATATATCATATTAGTCTTTTCTTCTGCAGGCTAAAACTACTCGGTACCTTTAACTATTCCCCATAGTTTCCAGTCCCCTCACAAACTTAGTGGTCCATTTCTGAACTCCAGGTTGTGGTGTCTTTTTTAGACTCCAGGGTCCAGAATTGTGCGTACTATTTTAATGGAGCCTGTCCAAGGCAGAGTAAAATAGGACAATTCCTTCCCATGATCTGGACTCTTGTTAATACATCATTTGCCTTCTAAGCAGCTACACTATTGGCTCGTGTTCAGCTAGAACACTCAGATCTTTTTCAAATGAACTACTGCCAAACCAGGTGTGATATTTGTACCTTTTACTTTTTTTCTCTCTCCAGATGCAGGACTATTTTGATCTACTGTTTAAGCCCGTCTAGATCACTTTATCTTCGAGCACAACCACCTGGGTCTTTGATGTATTAATTTTCAAATGCACCTTCCTTTTTCATGCTATAATTTATCTAATATTCCTTGGAAGTCATTCAGGTTCTCAGCCAACAGTCAGTAGCCAAACTCCATGCACATTTCTGTCCCCAACCAGCATGCCTCTAATTCTACTACAAGCAATCCTTATACATTTATTCATGAAGACATTAAACAGCTAAAGGGACATTACACATCCTTGTCTTACTCCTTGCTGAATATGGAATAATTCACTAAACATCACATTTATTCTCATGCATGCCTTACATCCATCATAAAACCACTCTTATGTATTCAACTACCAATCTAACTCCATATTTCTGTGACGCATTCCATAGATAAGCCTATTGACTTAATAGATATGCTTTATTTCAATTAACAAATATACAATAGAGCTTCTCACATTCATACATTTATCAATAACCTGCTGAAGAGCAAAATTCTGGCTAGTACATTCCTGGTCTGATATAAACCTCATTTTGCTGATATTCTTTTGATTGCCATACACCTTCCCATGTTAATCCCCCTGTAGTTTCTGAATTCACTCTTGTTCCCCTTCCCTTTGTATAAGGAAGCAAGAGCAGCATCAAAGGAAGAAAAACAAAACAAAGATAAAAAATCTAGGAGCAAAAGGTAGAAATTCTCACAATGGGATCAGGGGAACTGCACTTACTTCATACTGTATGAGGTAGATAAGAGGAACTTCAGTCTAAAGGAATCTACTCCCACTAAATAGACAGGAAAAAGGTGACTCTCACAGAGTGCAAATAATTTCATTAAACTAGAGGAGGGGTTAGAGTTTGATAGAACATTGTTTTCTTAAAAAATAATGAATTGTTCACATTCTATTTTGATATGTCCAGGCTATGATGGGCAAAAATGGGTCCAGGAGGAAATCTGGGGTGTAAAGAACATGTGTCTGGAGGGTTTTTAAAAAATTTCAAATAGAAGGAAAATGCATGCTTCCTGTTCTTCGGTGTAACAATTATATCTAATATCTGCTTCTCAAAGAATTCTAGAGAACTGAATCAAAACAAAGCTAATTGTTAAAATTACTTCCATGTGCATGTTATATAACGGGTGGGAAAAAGGACTGTCTGACAAGTAGCTGCCTACTAGAAAAAAGAGCTCAGCTGTAACAAGCAATTCAACATCAGAAGGATTCTGTTGGTGTAATGGGAGGTAGTGCAGAAGAAGTTTGAGAGTTGGGTATGGAAATAATACCTCCCTGTGTAAAGCTTTAAAAGACTGCCACATTCTGAAGATGCTTTAAGGAAACCCCCCCTTCAAAGCTTTTTAGAAGCAGACACCTTCTTCTAAAGAGCAAAGTAATACTCCCATGTTGCTTCACTTTGCTCTGACTTCTTCCTCCAGCACACCCAGTAGCCAGAAGACAAGTGGAAACATTAGAAGACAAGTTTGTGGATGCACAGTGCATGTACATAAGTCTCTTCTGGCTCCTGGACCTGCCACTGGTGGCAATCAGAGTAACTCAGAGCACCTCAATAAAGCAAAGAGAATCACCTCCACATCTCAATAAGGTGAAGAGCATTAATTTTGTGGTGTACAGCACTTAATCAAGACAAATTGCTTGCTGTGTTGCACAGGTCTAATAGAAGTTAAGCGTAATCTTTGCTCTTGCATCAGTAATGCTTGGAATAGGACACAGCTTCCTTGAAAGGGGTTTGCCTGAGGAATACCAAGTTTAAAAAGTTACAGAGTAGACCTTGTTAATGGAAAAGTCTTATTAGAAATAAATAGTGAAGACTAGGCTTTCCGTTTAGGATAATTTTAAGGTCTAAAGAACAATTCAGATTCTAAACGTAGGCTCCAAATTTAGCTTGTTAAACAGTATTCAGTTCAGTTTGTTCAACTCAGCCTTTGTCTTAATTTTAAACACCGGAATGCTGTTTAAGAAAAGACAAATTGAAGTAGGTGTCCATATCTAGAAAGTGTAACTGACCAACCTTCTCTTTGAACTGTACAACACTGTACAACTGTACCACACCTTATTTTTAGAAATCACCTCAACTCTCTTTTGAGTGGCTGCAGAAGATGTTGGGAAAGCCAGTTGGAGGTATGAAAAGAAGACCACTCAGCATAACCCAGCCTCACATGAGATAGGACTTACACAACTTCATGAGTTAAGCTCCCAGTGAGTTTAACAGCATGATAAAGAAGCCAGCATTCATGACTTGTCTTTCACCTGACACATCAAACAGTTTAGCTGCTACATGGACTTTCCAGAACAAGAACCATTATACAAACAATTGTCCAGACTGGGTATGGGGCTATCCAGTGTAATGAACTGAGTATCTTATCTCATTATATCACATTGTAACTATATCACTTTTAAGTAGAAGTCATGGGTGTATTATTGGTGAAATGAGGCCCTGGCCCTTTATTTTATTGAGCCAAGGGAACTGACTCAGAAGCAGGGGAGGATGTTTTAGGTGTGGAACAGAAGCCTCCAGTTTTAAGGATGATAGCACTTCCTAGAATGAGGATATTATGGAAGGAGGATATCCTTCTAAGGAAGAGGGAAAACATCCTTTAGAAATAATGCATTCCTTGAAGCATGAACAAATATAATCTCACCCTGAGGAAATACCTTCAAGGCTCCCTGTATTAATTGTTGGTTTAACTAAAGCATATGCCTCCCACTTTCAGCCTACAAAAGTTATGAGGGTTCTAGAAAAGACAGGCCTGCAATGTGCAGCTGACTGCATGGGAATGGGTATGCAGGTGTTGTACCTACAGATACTGTGCCTTGATCAGCTAGCCTTGCACTGAGATCTGAACCTGAGTTAGTCATAGTGACATGCAAGCACCAGCAATATCAGAAACTGTTGTGATTCTCTAGTCCTGGAAGCAACATGTAAATTACAGGGTGAGGATTTTGATAGCCATAACCATCAAGTCAAGACCCATAGTTCAATTCATGGAGAAGAAAGGTAGAAAAGAGCAAAGAAATTGTTGTTTCTCAAAGAAAAGTTCCATGAGTTGGCAATCATTTCTTCAAGAGCCAAGAAGAGAGATTAGGCAAACTATCCATATAGAGAGCTCCAATAATTCAAGTAAAAATGTATTTTTTGCTAAGTTGTTAGAGAAACCTAGCATCCTGATCCTGTGGGCTGCATATGCTCAGACATGGTGTGGCTCAGCTGATCTCTTGCTTGGAAGGCAACAACATTGAGACTGGCAAGCTCCCATTTGATTTTCTGCGTCTTCTTGCTTACTAAAAACATAGCAGACTTTGAGACTCTTGGAGAAAAGAGAATTGTTCTTCTTAATATTCTAATTGTGTTTTTCTTTGTTTCATGTATTACAATAGTTACATCAATGATAATATACTGGTATTTTAAATCACCAGTCAAAAGCTGATTCCCAGGTAATGCAAATGGAAAAATAATAATAAAAAAACTTTGACAATTTATGAATCTAAATCTCAGATGTCTCTAGCTGTACATTAACTTTGTCTAGTGTGCATGTAATTGCCTGCCTATATTTTCCAAAATATTTATATGTCAACTTAATGATGAATGAAGAGAGATGATGGTGCATTATAAATCTAAAGGTATTTTTAAAACAATATTAATCAGGATATTTTCAAACAGTATTAATAATATTTCTTGAAAGGTTATCAACAACACCAAACAATATTAATAATAGTCTCTGAAAAGGTTATAGACAACAAAAAATCTATCTTGCAAGCAAACTAAATTTTACATACATTTGGGTTTCATATCACATGTAGAAATCTAACCTTTTTCTTGAAAAATCAATAATTATCCTCCATGACCCATGAAAATCCATTAATATTTTTCCATATAAATTTGTGTATGTGTATGCTGTAAATTATTACACCAGCTAAAGTAAATTCATATTTCTAATGCAATGCAAGTGAATTTGTGTTCCATCCCATTACAATGCCATCTGAGTTATTTTGAGAATAGATTTAGAAAACCTTGTTACTCATTAGAGTATCTTTGTGTAGTATCCCATATGTTGCACACCTTTGAAATCAATTATTTTTGACCTAACAGTAGCCAGAAGCTGTATGGCTAATTAACAAGTTGAACCTGAAGATCCCTCTGCTGCTGCTCATTAAAGAGTTCAGTAGAACTGTTGAACAATTTAGGATAAGCCAACATAACTGTGTGTTTTGTTTTGTAACAAAAAAGACAGTTGTCCATATGGTCATGATTATTCAAAGTTTATTTCTATTAGAGATAAGAAATGAGGATTTGAAAAATTGTGTGGAACTTCACACAAGTATCCAGAGTCTGCATACTTTGTTGATTATAACATGGAAAAGGAATCAAGCTACACTCCAAGGTTTTTATTATTATTATTATTATTATTATTATTATTATTATTATTATTATTATTTTGTTTGACACCAAGATATTGTCCAACCACAGATGCCATCATATTTTCTAGTCCTATTCTAAAGGTAGAACTAGTTGGCTGTGGTTAAACTCCCTGGTTTTTCCTTGTTCCCTTGTTTTGTACAGTAAAAGCCTGGGTCTCTTCAGATGTTTTGACTGTCCACAAGCCACTGCTATATTGGCAAATGGCAATAGATCATGGGACTACAAGTCAAGATATATGGGAAGCACAAGATTTCTTACATACAATATTAGAAATCAGTTTATGTAGGACAACAGTTGAGTAAGCAGACACATTAAACTTAACAATGGCCAGCCTATTTGAACTGTATGCTAGGATATCAAAATTTCCCAGGAAATTTGGAATTTTGAAGGGAAAGCTCAAACAATAAATGGAAGATAGCCACTTCCTTTTGGTGGGGGCACCATGCTACATGCTATAATGGTACACCTTAGGACACTAAAACAAATCATATTGCACCTGAAGAAATAAAATTCCAGTCTGAACTGTGGTTTAACATTTCAGATGATGGCAGTTGAGAAAAATGTGGTAAGGAAAACAGGCAAGGAGAAGTCATAATACTTTTTTAAGCCAGGCTATGCCCCCTGTTCTTCATAAGCCAAAGGAACACACAAGAAAATACCAGGCCAATATGAGTATGTTACATATTGGTTGAACTTTAGTGTGTTCTAGGATCTTCACAAAATTATTAACATATATTGGAATATCATCCAGGACCCAAAGTAGTAGTATATAAGCTTGTAAGTAGTACATGTTTCAAGGAAAAAAAACGAGGCCTCCATCTTATATTTGGATGTTCTCTTTCTTTATCCTAGAGATAGATAGGATGAATGGATGGATGGATATTTTGCATTTGAGTCAGTCTTGACTCCTGGCAACTGCACGAACAACTCCATGCAGCTTTCTAAGGAACATTTGTGAATTGGTTTGCCATTGCCTCTTTCTTAGGGTTGAGAGAGAGTGACTGGCCCAAGGTCAGTCGCTCCTTATAGCCTTCTTTTATATCTAGATCACATCTCCATGCTTGAATGTTACCTAAGATTTGGAATTCAAAAAAACCTTCAGTGCCAGGATGGGACAGAGAGACCCCTGTACATACTTCATACAGCTACAATATAGCACAGAGTAGGCAAAAGATTTCTTATGGTCTTGCATCTAAAGAGGCCTGCATAATATAGAAATGATATATCAACTACATGGGAAAACTTTTTAAAATGGCAATGTAGGTAACAATATTGTATTTGGTCTATGAAACTAGGTAATTAAAATAAACTAGGTATCTGTATCTGCAGATTTTTTTATTTTAAAAAAGCAGACTATTATATATTTTAAACTATTTTTTCTATTCTGTCTTATGACCATGAGAGTGTTTGAGCAAAAAAAAAGTATACAATAGGTGAGGCTAACTGAAATACATATTAATCCTCTTATAAAAATTCTGCCAAAGTCCAAAAATTATACACCCCCTTCTTTTTCTAGTAAAAGACAAATGGCCACTATTAAATTGCTCCAACCCCATATAACACAGCCATATTCATGCAAGGACCTACAGCAGGTGGCAGCACTTAACCAAACCTAACTGTGGTTCAAAAGACAGGAACCTGGTAAATGCTTCCGTGGGAGATTACCAGGGAATCTCAAGGCTATAAACCAAATTTGGAAGTTGAAATGATGTCCCAGAAGTAGGCAATGACAAGCTATTTTTGAACTGTTGCCAATAAAATTGCATGGGTTGTCCATGAAGTTCCCAAGAGTCCATTAAATGGAGACTTTAAATCAGTGTTTCTCAACCTTGGCAACTTGAAGATATATGGACTTCAGCTCCCAGAATTTTCCAGCCAGCATGCTGGCTGAGGAATTCTGGGAGTTGAAGTCCACACATCTTCAAGTTGCCAAGGTTGAGAAACACTGCTTTAGGTTATCTTAATGGAAACCTAGTTTCATCTGCTCCAGGATCACCTATTTTGAGGGGCACAAACCCTCTGACTGGCAGTGAGCTAAGTTTATGAAGAACTGTAGCTATCATTCCCATTTTTAAAAAAAAACATTTTGAAAGTCTGCTTGGAAATATTTTTGGGTGTTCTTTTCTGCAAATGATAGGTTTTTCTTCCCATCTATTCTCTAATTAATTCCTTGCCCATGGCAGGAACACCTGTTATATCCTCAGCACAGCTCACCCAAACAAAGCAAACTGGGCATGGGTCAAGAGCTGCAAGAAAAGCCTTGCTATCTTGCCAAGCCAACAAATTAATTAATCAATTAAACCACCCACCAATCCCCATCCTTTTAATCTTAGCCATTGATTCTTATGCAACTGGCCTCTAAATAGATAGGTACAACTCATATAAAAACCTTAGAAGTTACCATCATACTCATTGCAAAGGGATGAAAACGATGTAGCTGCTTGATCTAATCTCAAGAAAATGTCCTCCTATAGATGTTCAGTTTGGCATGGAAGCAGTAAAACTTTTCACTAATACAATATTAACTAGATCACTTTAGACTTGATAACCAAGCAGCAAAGGCAGGTAACTTTTCCGAGCAAGTGAGAAAAAAAGAAGAATGTTTTGGCTGCAGAACTGTATGAAAATAACTGCCAACAGCTTTCCAATTTTCTAGAATAAGTGTAATGAGTGTTGCCTGAGCCCTACTAATAACTCAGCTTTACAACCTGTTCCAGAAACAGATGCCATGGTCCCCTCTTCCTCTTTATGCACCATGCAGCTTGCCAGACATCTCAGAAAAGGTCCTATCTGCCAAGAAACGATGTTGTGCCTGTCATTTTCTCTTCTGATCAAGCCAGAGCCATGTGCCAGATAAATAAACCAATAAAAGCAACCACCAACCAGAGATGTTGTTTGAGATGAGAGGGATATTTATAAATACATTTCTGTTGAACCTACTACTAAACCGGCAGGTCAGTAATCTCCCATAAAAGCCAGATTCTTCTTCTTAAGTTAAGCAATAATTGTTATTTGGAAAACAACTTTAGGGGAGGGGGGCAGGGGCATTGATAGGTGGAAATGTAACTGATTTAAGCAGAGGGGCATAAGAAGGAGGATTGATGCAGTTAGCAGAGGTCTGAGACACTGGTTCGTATTCAGCACATCTCTACCGACTAAAGCAGAAGGAATTAAAAGGGTCAAACCTACCAATGGATAATTGTGCTAAATTATTGATCTATTTAGCCAAAATTATATTTCTATAATTTATTTATTTCTATATTTCTATTTATTTATTCATTCATTCATTCAATTTATATAGCCACCCATCTCACATTAGTGACTCTGGGCAGCTTACAATTAAAACATAAACAGTACCAAAACATAAAAAAAGATAAATCACCTATGCAAACAATACAAATGTTAAAGACAATCAAAAGCCATACAGTGCAATCACCAGGAGACCACAGTTATTCAAGTACAGTATAGGAGGAGGAGATGGGTGGAGGAGGAGATGGGGGGTGACAAATTTGATAAATAAATAAATAAATAGCCATTTTATGGGCCCCATACTGCTCTCTGATTGGCAAAGCCAGGTCTTCAGGCCCTTCCAGAAGGACATCAAGGTTGCAGCCAGCCTCATCTGGGGGAAATGATGTTCCATAGGGCAGGTGCAGCAGAAAAGGCCCTCTTCCTGGGTCCCACCAGATGACATTCTTTAGTGGACAGAACCTGCAATAAGCTCTTCTGCTGGACCTGATGGGATGGGTAGATGTCACTGGGGAGAGGTGGCAACAACAACAACAACAACCCAACCCACTTCCAGTGTGGTTCCTGAAAATATTATTGATATTGGCAGTGGTATCCCCAGGACAGAGGTGTTGCATACACAGTTATCCTAAAACTTTAGTACACAATTTGTGGTCCAGATATAGTCAGAAGCCCACCAAAGCTTTTTTACAGCTCTGTTCAACTGCTAATATTTTGGAGGTAAAATTGCATTAGTACTTTTAAGGCATTATAACATGGGAGGGTATGCATGCATGGGAATGATTTAGGATAAGGATTAAGAAAAATGCATTTATGCCCTAGGTTTATGTACTTTTTGTTGGATGATACTCATTTCCCTCAAAGCCCCATCTGCATGTAACCTTAAGCATCTGGTTACAGTCTTGGACTACGATTGGTGGTGGTGGGGGGGGACCCAGATTCAAGTCCACCCTCAGCCACAGAAGCTCAGTGAATGACTTTGGGCCAGTCATCTCTCACAGCCCAGACAGGATATATAAATATATGCTCCCCAAAGACTTAAAGGGATATTAATGCCAAGCAGAAAAATTTAATAAAAGAGAATTTGCTTGAGATATTATTTCAAAGGAGAAGTGAATTTTGAAGAAAATACCATTGAATTTCATCATGAGGTGACCAAGAGGTATGTGCGGATAATCATTGTGCTAGGGAAAGTTATGCATTTATGAAACTGTTGGAGAATTTCACTTTGCACAATTTGGAGAAATAGTTCACTCAGTTTCTCCACAGAGAAATTTAGTGAAACATTTCAGAAGGCCATTTCCATTCAGCTTTAATAAATGTATTAAATATATGTATTGTATAAAACAATTCTTAAAGGTATAATGTACTGCAAATACAGGAAGAGCTTACAGTCTCTTGGTAAGTTTATGACAATGGTGAGACTGAAACCAGAAATGTTCTGTTTCATATGTACTGTACGTGTTGGTTATAAAATATTACGAATATGGGTACGATTGGGTCGATAATTAGCCAGTATAGTGCAAGTTATTTCATGTGTTTTGAATGAGACTATGGGCTGGTGGCCACAGTGCAAAAACACCCCATTAACTTTTTGCAGAGGATATGTCCTTACAATACAGCCTCCATCTTGTTGCCAGCTTGAAGGAGGTTGAAGCTGATTTAGGGTATTCTGGGTTGAAAGTAACGTTTTCCCTGCTTTTTCAACAGAAGACCTCCCTGGTGAACATTTTAGAGGACATGAGGAGGCTGGTGATTTCCTGGACTCCAATTAGCCCCTGCAGGACTGCCCCCTCCCGCTTGCTGGCAAGCTCTTGGCCTCCGTGGCCATTTTTACTGTATCTCAGAGGCACCGGAATCTTCACTAGCATAATCAGTTTCTTATGAATTTGCAGGGTTCTGACATGAGAATATCAATGTCATGTAACACTGACTGCAGATTTACAGGAGGTTGATCTTCCCATTGGTAAGCAAAAATAAACAAGGCAAAACTTCACCTAGCAACTTTTTCTCCAACTGGCAGATGAGGTGAGGGAGCAAGAGGACCCAATGGTCAGAACATCCTGATCCGCTTCCAGACAGGTCTGGGAGTAAGTCATACTGAACTCAAGAAAACTCAGTTCTGAGTGTCTGTATATTGAATGAGCCTTACTATGTGATTTGCTGAATTCCAGTATATACTAGTTTCAGAGAAAGAGAAAGATATGCAGTGTAGAGGCATTCTAAAGTATTCTGTCCTACCTCCTTTGACAAATGCACCTTGGGGCATCACAACTTTCCACTGGCTGCAATTCCTTGAGATCTGACTGGTCTACCTTGGCATATTTATCTGGGCATACTTCCTTGTAGTCAAGAGGAAATTTTCTTTAAAGCCTATGTACAAAGGCACAGCAACAGTTTGATGGAAGTTGCTCTAGAGATGTTCAGTTTTCCAGGTGGCAAGCTAAGTGGGAGGGAGGGGGTGATGTCCTCCAACACCACTGCATTTGGAGGAGTAACTTGTGATAGCTTTTCCCAGCAGTAGATGATGGCAAAGGAAGGGATGGCAGAGGGAGAAGGACAGCAGGGTTTCTGGCCATTGCTGTCCTGAAACTATCCCACATTACAGAGCATGCAGGCAGCAACACTGACCAGTCCCTTTGTCAAGAAGCAATAAATGTAGGCTATGGTGTATAACAGTATAATAAAAAGTATAATAAAATTATACTATTTTGTATAAAATTCTCCATGGGGCCACTATAATACCTCAGTGTTCTTAAGAAGGATTAAGTGCCAATGGCTTCATGCTGGAGATGCAATATATTTAAGAGGACTTTGACACCCATGATTTGGGCTTGCCCTATGATTGTCTTATTTTGGTTTTATATTCACACTATTGTTCATATGATTTTGAAAAGAGAACAAAGTTTAAAGATGTTAACATGAAGCTGACTAATACACTGAAAATTTGGAATTTATCATTTTATAAAGAAATTTGAATTTACCAAGCTTGGGCTGATGGGCCCGTTTGTTGAAAATAAATTACTATTCAGAACTTAAAATCATGAAGAAATACTCTTACCCTTTGAATTGACCCTCTGTTGACATAATATGATTCTGTGTGAGCAGAATTTAACTCATTGTTTAAAATCTGTGCTGGTTTTAAGTGTCTGAGTTGCTTTTAAATATGTCAAGCTGAGTATGATTATTTCGCTTGTTTTGTTTGTATATGGATTGTATGTATATGTATATGTGCAGTGAGGGTGTATGTGTCCGTGTGTGTGTGTAGAAAGAGAGAGAATATATATGTAATTCTGTATTTTTTCCTTTTATTTTTTCCTTCCTATATATTATAACAACAAAAATACATTTTAAAAATGAGAAAAGACATTTTAAAAAATTCTGGAGATCTGCTGCAAGTCAACCTAAACAATTTGGAGCTAAATGAATGTGAGGCGAATTGAACTGAACATGTCTGTGTTGGCTTCAGATATATTATACTCCTATATATTTCCTCAGCTAACATTAAGCAGCCAACATGCAACATGTAGACTTCAGCACTGCCTTCAGCCATAGACATTCCATGTGTTCTGGAGGGGATATTTCCTCTGCTCAGTGTCCTTTGTTAGCCAGTCTCTCCTTGTGGCCAGAAATGCGCAGATTTGGCTGGTGCCCTCCTGTTTTCCCTGGGCTGCCCTTCTTGTACTCCTGCATGAAAAGGCAATCTTTGCAGGGTGTTTTCTGTCTCCCAGAGTGAAGATAATTTGTTTGATTTATCCCCAGAATAATGAAACCCAAACATAGAAAACTGTATTGGCTGGCAGTATAGGGAAAACTGGTTTTAAAATGCTATACCAAATACAAATTGCAGTTATTGTATCAGGCCATAGTACAACAGTCAAAACCACAAGGTAAGAGAACATAAAAAGATACAATTGTTCACAGTGCATTGCATCAAAATGGAGGTTGTATCAATCATAGAACACACAAGGAGGAGCTCATGTCTTATCCAGCAATTGCACAAAGAGCGAAGTTGCCTCTCCATTTGAGAACCATGGCTGTAGAAGCACGGATCCTACTGTCTCCTTCCAGTCATTATACAAACCACATGTTCATCACTCAGGGAATCAATAAAGTGTCCCTAAAAAGATGCATATTGGCATTTGGGAAAAGACATTTCTATTTAATGTCAAAATGATCTATCCTATACTGTTTACGTTTACTGAAATATGAAAAAAGAAAAGTTAACAATCTCAACATCACCAGCTCGCTGAGGCACCTTCAAGTATAAGTATCCAAATTAAATATTGGTTCTCTGCTCCATTAGATGATGTATCTGCTACTCCCAGTGCTGACTGGCAGCATTCCACTGGTTATTACAATTGTGTTAATTGATTTTCTTGCACAACAGTAGCACATCATTTGAAATGTCATTGGTCATATGAAAGACAAAATGATTTGGCACTGTGGTATCCCTGCAAACCGGAGGCACTAAATTCAAACTCACAATTGCAGCCCAGCATTTTATGAATGCCTGAATCACCCCAGCTCCACTAAATCATTATTCCTGACAACAATATGAGCATAGATCAGTGGAGAATAAACTGATTTAATTGGATTTGTGCTTCTTTACCTCTCTGGGATTGTAAAGACTATGCTAAACTGGAATACACACCCAGGTAAAGCTCTAAGGCCATAACCGTTTGAGACAGACATTGAACCAATTTGGCCCTGAAGACCCTGTGAATGTGGGGTTTCTCCTCTTCCTTGCAATATCAACCACTACTCTAGCAAAAGAAGACCTGGAATATAACAAGTGAATGCATGTGGGAGACAGCAAAACTAGCTGATTCATTTATCCAGACAGGGGTCAAAGAGTGTGTAAGGAGTCTGGATTTGAGTCTCTAAATGCAGCTATAGTCATCTTAACTGAGTTAGGCCAGCCTCTTTACCTGAAAGTCTCTTCTCACTGCATGGCAGTCAGGTTCACAATTAACTCTCCCCACCCACCCCTGCCCAACAGAATAGCAGTTCTTACTGAATTTGGTTGATGTAAATGGGTGAGAAATTTCATCGCATCATTTTTTTTAAAAGGGCCTAACATAATACTTTCTTCATTAAGAAAATGGTTGGTTCCTTCTAAACTTGTCATACATTGAACAACCCATTCAACCAATAAGACTTGTGTGTATATAGAACTTTATTATTTTTTCAAGATATAGTTAAGATACAAACAAAGGAGAATATAGAACAGAGAGAAAACAGAACTAAAGAAAAAAGAACAAAGTATAAAAATGTCAGTAGAAAGAAAACAAAAGGAAAGTGACTTCTGACTTTCTCCGATACAGATATAAATTTACAAATCTAATCTCTTACAATTTAATTAACCTATCTTAACATTATTTCTCTCACCCTACCTATTCAACTTGTATGCAGAACACATCATGCGACATGCTGGGCTTGAGGAATCCAAGGCTGGAGTTAAAATCTCTGGAAGAAACATGAACAATCTCAGATATGCAGATGATACCACTTTGATGGCTGAAAGCAAAGAGGAACTGAGGAGCTTATGATGAAGGTGAAAGAAGAAAGTGCAAAAGCTGGCTTGCAGCTAAACCTCAAAAAAACCAAGATTATGGCAACCAGCTTGATTGATAACTGGCAAATAGAGGGAGAAAATGTAGAAGCAGTGAAAGACTTTGTATTTCTAGGTGTGAAGATTACTGCAGATGCTGACTGCAGTCAGGAAATCAGAAGACGCTTAATCCTTGGGAGAAGAGCAATGACCAATCTCGATAAAATAGTTAAGAGCAGAGACATCACGCTGACAACAAAGGTCCGCATAGTTAAAGCAATGGTGTTCCCAGTAGTAACATATGGCTGTGAGAGCTGGACCATAAGGAAGGCTGAGAGAAGGAAGATAGATGCTTTTGAACTGTGGTGTTGGAGGAAAATTCTGAGAGTGCCTTGAACTGCAAGAAGATCAAACCAGTCCATCCTCCAGGAAATAAAGCCAGACTGCTCACTTGAGGGAATGATATTCAAGGCAAAACTGAAATACTTTGGCCACATAATGAGAAGACAGGACACCCTGGAGAAGATGCTGATGCTAGGGAGAGTGGAGGGCAAAAGGAAGAGGGGCCGACCAAGGGCAAGGTGGGTGGATGATATTCTAGAGGTGATGGACTCGTCCCTGGGGAAGCTGGGGGTGTTGACGACCGACAGGAAGCTCTGGGGTGGGCTGGTCCATGAAGTCACGAAGAGTCAGAAGTGACTAAATGAATAAACAACAAAACATTATTTCTATTAGAGCAAACCATTTAATCTCTAAAACCCAAAATCAAAACATCATTTTTTCTATTACAAGCAAGTAGTCCAAAAGTGGTTGCCGAGTTGATATAAATGCAGAAACAGATTGATCTCTTATTAAAGCTGTTAATTTAGCCATTTGAGCCAAGTCCATTAGTTTAACAATCCAATCTTCAACTGTAGGTATTTGTGGATCTTTCCATTGTTGTGCATATAACAATCTTGCAGCCGTGATCATGTATAACAGTAACACTCCATGTTGTTTCTCTAATTACTTTTCCACCAATCCCCAAAGAAAAAGTTCTCGTTTTCTTTGTATATTTACTTTAAGAATCTTTTGAATAGTAATACATATTTGAACCCAGAACTTTTTAGACTTCTCACAAGTCCACCAAGATGGTAAAAGGTTCCTTCACCCTGTAACCATCCAACCAATAAGACTTGAATGGATCCTTTAAGTGGTTGAATGCCAGATGCTTTTGCTAGGTTAGCCATGACGTTAGAACACACCATGAGCAATGTTGTTCAGATTCTAGCAGGTTCTTTTAGCATAAGGATCAACCCACAGCTCATTCCCTTCTATTCCCCATTCCAGAGAGAACTATGTGAGTATAGCTTTTGTTTGCTTGCTTGTTTTTTGCAGTTAAAATGGTAAATGGAGACCAACTTTGCAAACGTGCTAAACTCCATGCCTTTTCAAGGTGCAAGCCCAGGAGATCTTGCAAAGGTGTCACTGGTTGTGGACTAGCTGTTGCAGTTCTTTGCCTGACAGCTGAGATTTCTGCTATAAGCTGTTAGCTGCACGTAATCTAATAAGACAAAATATGTTATGCTGGGAAACATCTGATGTGATTTCCTAAAACTGAATTCAATATTTGTAATATATTAGCAGCTACAGAGTGAGGGGAGAAAATGAGGTGATGAAATTCCACTTAGCTACAGAATAGATTGAGTGACGAGTTCAAAGCTTCATGCTGCTCCTTTTATGCTGAGCACACAGGAGTTCACCAGAACATGTCAAACATCAGCAAACATTCAATAAGCTCCCAAGCTAGAATGTATCTGACTCACTGGGGGTAAAATAAACAGAAGTACAGCAAAAGCCGTTGCTGGAGGAAATGATGGAGTGGGAAGTTAAAAACCAGTTTTGCAAACCAACATGGCTAGAAACAATTGTTCTGTTTTTCTGAAAATTGGTTGGAAAGGACAAAATCTTCCACAGAGAAGGATTGTATGTGGAACATACTGTGTATGTTTACTGTGTATGCACAGTAAAAAGAATCTAGACCTGAAATTATCTTTCCACAGCTCCATGAGCCAGCTATAGCAATAACCCCACCCCACACAAACTTAGATTTTGCTATATAGTGTGTGATTGGTTGCTTGTAATCAATCAAGTAAATACATAAATAAATAACATCAGACTTGATTACTACTTGGATAGAGACCACTAAGGAATTCCAAGGGTATGGGCTAGCCCAGTGTTTCTCAGCCTCAGCAACTTTAAGATGTGTGGACCTCACCTCCCAGAATTCTCTAGCCCAGTGTGTGGACCTCACCTCCCAGAATTCTCTAGCCCAGTGTGTGGACCTCACCTCCCAGAATTCTCTAGCCCAGTGTGTGGACCTCACCTCCCAGAATTCTCTAGCCCAGTGTGTGGACCTCAACTCCCAGAATTTTCCAACCAGCATGTCCACATAACTTAAAGTGCTAAGGTTGAGAAACACTGCCCTGGAAAGAACAGATTTCAGAGTGTTCCCTGATCCGCAGCTGTCTGTGGATTTTGCTATACAGTGTGTGATTTTAGCTGGCGGTGATGGCAAGAAGCACTTTTGCACAATTATAGCTACTGAGCCAGCTGTAACCCTTCCCAACCTGATAGGGCTTAGCAACAATTATTCTTGCCTCACTTGCATCCCATCTTGATTGCTGCAATGTGCTTTAAAAAGCATCCAGAAATGCAATTGCTGCACAATGTGGGAATTAGGCAACATGGGATGCCAATACTGAAAATTCTGCACTGCCTGCCAGTTGCTTACCAGACACACTGTAGGGTGGTGATATTTAAAGCCCTAGTGGTGTAGGGTGAGAGCCATCCAGCTGGACCTTATTTCCCCATTAAGTGCGAGCTTTTCCTTGCCCATATTATAGAGAGATTTCATTCCCCACCGCCCCTCAAGCTCTGGTTCTTTGAAAGCGATCTGGAAGAAGCATTTCACATCTCCTGCAAACCCAGGATGCTCTGGTATTCATTAGATCATGCATGTCTTTTTTCTGGTTTCCAGATGAGCCTCAAAAGACCAACTTCTTAAACAAATCAAATTATGAGAACGGCGTGTCTGTAATGCAACCCTTAAAGCAGCAGCAGCTTCTTTTGGAGGCCTCCACCAAAGGGTGAAAAAAAAAGGCATGCACGATTTCATGAGGAGCAGCGGGGTGCTGTGTCCACACAAAGTCTGAAGCGCTTCGGCCAAATCATTTTCAAAGCATACCCAGCCCAAGGGTTTCCCAGCAGAGCTCTGCTTGATTGTTGGAAGTCCAGATACCATTAGCTTTCTCAGTTTCTTTTTGAGCATGTTCTTCAAAAGCATGTCTCCTCTTGATCCACTTATATGCTCTGGTTATCATCCTGCCTCTCTTCTTCCTTTGCTGTCTGTCATTATTGGGAGAAATGTTCTCTTGTAAGTTGGTGGTTCTTTACATCAGCTTTTACCGATCCATTTCGATCGGGGTTGCAGGCAAGGTTTTCAACTGAGAGAGCAATACTTCAAGTTCTGAATGATGTTCAAGCTATCAGAGATTGACAACAGATCCAGCAGCACCAATTTCCTCTCTCTTTATCCCCGACAGAGGATGGGAGTGTGTGTGCATGTAAGTTTTTTATTTCGTCCGTACAGTCTGAAGGTCACTGGTAACTTCCCCTCCTGTAACCCTTTCTCTAGTTTTATAATTTTATATTGAGTAGTCAGTTAATTGGTTATGTTGTTTCTGTAATATTGCTTTCATTTTTATGTGATTAATGTTATCTAGTGCTACCTTTATCACACAAAGGTCTAAGAGAACTGGAATAGCATTTGGGTTCAATTCCTGAAGTAAAGGGGTGGTTGTCTTTTTATCTTTCTGCTAGAGCAGGAACCATTATATTAGGCCCTATTTAGCACAGACCAGGAGACAGTGATTTATAGCCCACTAACCTGTTTTTAATAATGACAATGCCCCAGCTTTTTCAACTCAAAGAAGCCAACCTGTGATTTTTAAGATAAATTGGACAATGTCAGCATCTAGTTTATATAGTACAAAAGAACCCAGAGAAAAGATTATATACTATGGATCATGTATTTGTTTCTTTGTTTGGTTTTCCTTAAAGATATCCAGAATCCCTGGTCGTAATACTGTAAGGATAGAAACACATTTCTTTTTCTCCAGGAAAAGAGATTTTCAGCATAAAAGGAGATAGGATGAGAAGCTTCATTGATATCTTAATATTATCCCTAATTGGATAACACAGAATCTCCAACAAGACATACAGTGTGTATTCACAGTATTTGAATAGTAGAAAGAGCACAAGAAAGGTTGACTAATGACTCTTTCAGTCACAAATCTTTTCAACATTGAACCAGGAGAACTACAGCTATTGGCATCTATTAACTAAGTTTTTCTGCCTGTGAAAATTGTTTTACCTTGAAAATGTTTTAGTACTGCAACCTCAGCCAGGGTTTTAGGCCATGCATGTCACACAATCGATAGGATCATTGTTTCTCCTGGAAAATGAGAGCAATGGTCATATGCCATCTGCTCTGCTGAATCACTGCAGCATCACCCAGAAAGATGCTGGAAGCAGCTGTGACTCTTTTCCCATCTTCCACTACCCTGCCAACTTGGCCTCCAGCCTGCTTACCCAAATAAGTCAGATGATCTTGTATAACTTGTCCTACTTACTATATGTTACCTCTTCAGTATGGAAGGAATTAAGGATTTATAGCCCAGAAATTATTTAGGAATGTTATTTTGTCTTGGTTCTTATTATTTCCATCTTTAATACAAATAACATCAATATCCTGGAAACTGTAAGAAATTATTGCAGTATCTCATCACAGTTTCCACTAGTGTCACATTTCCTCCTCCATCTTCAAATGTTAAAGAGAGAAAGAGAAACCCCCAGATATTTTGCACTCAGGTTCCTGAAGCATTTTAATGAAGTTATGATTTCTACCCTTATATGAAAATACTAGCATTGCTGGGTCTTTTTAGCTGGGGAAAATATCACCTGAAGGGAGAAATGATCAAGATGACTAAAAAAATAGGGTGTGTCTGGCTTGGAGAAAGTAAACAAGAAAAGGCTGATCTCCTCTGAAGTTATTAGGACAGGGGTCTCCCACCCAACAAAGCTGATCTGAAAAATATGTAAAACAGACAAAAGGAAGTACTTTTATGTGTGCACATATTTCACCTGAGAAATTCATTTCCCCAAGAAATGGTGGGTCATGAATTTCTCAGGTTAATTATGTTTGTGTGAAGAAGTACTTCCTTTTGTCTGTTTTACATCTTTTTTCTAATCAGGCCACTAATTTGGCAGGCTTTAAAAGGGGATCCAAAGCATTCACAGAGGACAGACCTGTGAATGGCTTTTGGCCCTGAACATTCGCCTGAGTACTGAGTGTAGTGTGGGTTCAAATAAGGGTTGCAGGGAAATGATGGGAGAGGGGTATATCTCCTTTTCTTGGTTGTAAGGACCCAAGGGCATCTGGTTAGCCATAGTGAGAAACAAAATACTGAACTAAGATGGATCTTGATTTCATCCAGCAGATGATTGACTGATAGATTCATTCATTCATTTATTCATTCATTCTTCGGATTTATACTGTATACCCGCTCATCTCACAAGAAGTGACTCCTTTGTTGTTATGATTTAGAGCTGATGGCAATAGCTTGGTAATGGGAGAAAACCCCAACTAGACCCCAGTTCACCAGCCATAGTTTTTTTCCCCCTTTGGCAAAGAAAAGCTAGAATGTTGGGAGAGAAAGAGGGAACTTTCTTAAGACCTTGCTTTCTGTGGACTAGTCTTGCAAGCCAAATTAGGCCTGTGGGCAAGAGGTCCCCATTTCCTGTTACAAAACCCTTCATCTAAATATTCATAATTTATCATGAACACATGTTTTCCAGGCATTGCTCTTTTATCTGTCTGCCCCAGTCCTATTCATTAGCCACTTAAAAATCTTGGTCCAGGAAATAGTATTTAAAATATAGTAAAAAGCACTTAAGTGTCCTTTGATGACATATTCCCTTGCTGTTATATATGAAATTAAGAATGTTAGTCTTGTTTAATGACATGTTTGCTTCAAGACTTGAAACCATTGCTTAAGGTAAAGGCTCTTGCAGGAATGATTAAATGGTACTTGCAGTGGAGTACTTAATTCTCATTAGTTTATTACTTCACTATAACTTTATTAGTGGGCAGAAAGAACTACATAGTAGATGGCTATTAATCAATATATGGAATCTTAAACACAGTTGTAACCAGAGTATCAAGCTCTGAGAATCCTCCTTACTGACCTTTTAATTTCAGTAAAGGATTCTTCAAAGTATGCTATTAGGGCAATTACATTTATCTTGAGAAAAAGGATAGGTAGAGTCAGAAATGAGATTTTAAAAGACTGTACAATTTTAAAAAGTCTAGTTGAAAGATGGAAGAGAACACAAACAGATACACAGGTTGATATAACAGTGGTTTTTTTAGGGGGTGGTGGTACAGAAATTAAGTTAATTTATTGAGATCAATGAGATTCAAGTTATGAAATGACTAGCTTATCATGCCTCCAGTGGGATCTAAGTCCCACTAACTTGATGGAATTCTATTTAGACAACAATAACTTGAATTTTTTACTAAAGGAAAGTAGACCAAAGTTAAATTGGTTATACCCACCCAGTAGAAAATTCAGGTTATCTCACCCTTCCACCTTATTTCAAGCAACATTTAGCTCCTTATGTTCCTAAGCCAGAATTATTCTACCTTGCACTCTGTCTGAAATATATTTTGTTTTGGGAATGTCTAATCAAGAACTCTTCTCTACTGTAAAACTTTATGGTCAATAAAATAATAGGTAGAACATAAAAGGTAAGGATGCCCTCAAGTCAAGCTTGACTTTTGGTGACTGCATCAATGCCATTTTCTTTTAGGCTCCAACTGAAAAACCCTGTAACAATAAAGAATAATGTTAGCTGTACTTATCAAAGCTATATAGCCCAATGTTTATATGTATACCCTTTCTTGGCACTGTCTAGGAGTTTTCTATTCTCTAACAAAATTTTATGCATGTCCTTGTACTCTTCTGAAAACTTGATGGAGAGTTGATATTCTTCTTTCATGAAGTCCACTTCCAGTCTGTTCCTCTCATTTCTCCAAGCAGCAGTTATAACAGAAAAAATAGCTGTGTGAATGTAGCTATTGCTATAGAAAAAATGTAGGAGCTGAAGATCATCTTCTATAATAGAGTCTGAGATATTTTGGTGGAAAAATTGAGCTATCACTCCTCACTTGTTTGACAATCTACCTCTTCAGAAGAACTAGCAATACTATCTAAATGCCATATTCCTCATATAATGCATCCAGAACATTAAAAAAAAAGATTTTTTTTCAGGCTTTAGTACATTACAATTTTTTTTCAAAAAGCACTCACAAGGGCCAGTTCAGATAATTCAGATAATTGACCATGAATGATAGTTAGGGATCATATGTGGTACTTTCATTAAAAAAAAAGTCACTGTCATACTTCTTTGCAATGTCTGGTGTTACTTGCTTGAGCATGGTATTCATTGCAAACCTAAAAAAGTGATCCCAAATCTTCTTTCAAGACTCCTGTAGATACAGATGGAAGCATCAGGATGGTGATGGGTATGGGGAGATAGGGTGGGAGACAGGGGGCAGGCTGCTCTGAGGTTAGGTGGAGACTGTGAATTCTAGTTCTACCCTAGGTACAAACCTAGCTGGGTGACCTTGGGCCAGTCACTTTCTCTCAGCCCTGAGGCAATGGCAAACCACTTCTGAAATCTTGCCAAGAAAACTGCAGGGACTTGTCCAGGCAGTCCCCAGGAGTCAACACTGACTTACCGGATGTTGCACTCCAGCCCCGTGACACATTGGTTTTGTTCATGAATTCATCATTTGCATTTTCCAAACTGACCTACAGCTGTTTTTTAGGGAGGTATGTTTTGCATTTCTCTGAATTTTGTGATGTACCTCTCTTTTTTTTTAAGTATACCAAGGATATTTGCATCAGGGTAGATAACGTACTCAAAAACATGTAGATGAAAAGGAAGTGATTGGGAAAAGTGATTTATTATGAACACCATGTTATGTCTTTTTGTGCAGAATTAAATTGATGCATACATGAGATGAAAATAAATTGTGCTTTATGAAATATGAATATTATAAAAAGAAAACAGACAGCTCCTCCATCCCTGATAGCAGGTCCCCGTTTTTCTGGTCAGTTAAATATATTCATACTGATAAATACAGTTTATAGGAAAGTACAATGGGAGATTACTATCGACCTAGTCTGAAACACTGAGACAGCTGTTTATCGGCAAGCCTTCAGCTACTTTTAGAAGGTGCTTTGTTGTAGTAAGCCCTCCTGAGCCAATTAAAAGCTTGACATTTTGTACCCTCAGTAATTAAAATGCAAATGAATGGGTGGATTTTGTTTAAAAAAACGATTATGTGAGTTAATTAAGAAGAAAATATACTATGTAGACCTGAATTTACCATCAGTTGAATTATTTTTAACCCTCACCTGCTGCCATATTTGAAAACAAATACTCAAACCTTTAATCTTAATCCTTTAAACCTTAATCTTCCATATTACATATTTTTAAAAACAGATCAGGAAAAAGATGCCTGTTCCAACTTGCATTTACAATTTAATTTTAATGTTCTAAATCAAAGACATTTCACACTACGTTCTATGGAACCCTGGGATTTGACAAGAACTCAGTGGAGTTTCATGAGAAACTAAGGGCTAAAAGACAAATTTCGCTTCAGGAGCACCCTTTGCAATTTTTCTAAGGTGCAGTGGAAAGGGCAAAAGTGATGACCATGAACTTTACCTCAGAAGATGTTTTGCCCATGCAGCATCCTCCCACACAAAACGCCATGGACGTGATTTAGCACATGGCTGCTGAAGTTATCCTGCCCCGGCTCTGCTTCACCCTAATTCCTACAATCCACTTTGCTCTTCATACAAAAACTCTATGAATACTCCTCCCTTTTTCCCAACAAAAGCCCCAATGACTGTGGGACCTTAAGCCCTGTAAAAGTATCAAATTTAAAAGAACAAGTAGCATTTGTCAATGTCGAATAGTATGCAACTAACACAGTTTCCCTCTAAGCAGAGAGTCTGGAGTACTTAACTCCCTGGGGATTCAACAATGTGTGTTGTACTAAATTAGGGTTGCTGCTCCTCCTTTTATCTTTAACAAGGGAGGCAGGAACAACACTGTTGCCTCTGGGAAAATGTGCACCTCTTGCATTTGTCTGGAGCAGATGAGTGAGAACTTGATTTTCATACCAACCTTTTCAGACTGTTGTCAATAGAAGTCTCTGTGCCAGTATGTGCAGTTTTATTAGATAAAGTGGCTGAATTGGGCAAGCATGTATTTACTTTGAAGAATAAATAAAGCGATCAAGGAAGAGCAGCTGCATGATAAACATTTTGCATATTAATGTAGTTCTGTGAATGAACAGAGCCATCTGAATTACAAATTATTATGAATCACATCCTACGCCTACAACAACAGGAGTGGTTGGCTTTGCTCAGCTGATCACAAAGCATTCTATGATTTGATGCCAGTCACCGTCATGGTCTGAAATACAATTCTTTACCAGGGACTTTGTCTTACTCCCAAACAATTTTCAGATAAAGTACCTTTTTGAACACTTGACACTTTGTTGTTGCCATTGAAAAGATTACACTGCAGAGTTTTACTGGGAAACTCACAGATCTAAACAATTCAGTTTTGGAGATAATGCTTCTCACCACCACCACCACCCAAAAAAAGCTTCTCAAAGTACCCTGCTTTACCTCTGGCTCCAGATTTTGTTCTTATCTGAGGCACATTCACCCTGTTATATTGGTTATGTGCCATCAAGTCAGTATCAATTCTTAGTGATAGATTTTTTTCCAGAATGATCTGCCCCCAGTTCTTCAGAACTTCCAAGAGTGCACTCATTGCCATTGTAACTGAGTCCATCAACCTCTTCCTGTCCACCTTTCCCAGCATTATAGTCTTCTCAAGAGAGCTAGGTCCTTGCATAATGTGTCCAAAATATGATAATTGGAGCCTGACCCTTTGTGTCTTGAATGAGAGTTCTGATTAATTTATTTTGTGATCCATCTGTTTATTTTCTTGGTTATCCATGATATTCTCAGGAATCTTCACCACCACCAAAGTTCAAAGTAACAATACTCTTTCTATCCTGCTCTTCAAAGTCCAGCTTTCACTTCCATAGAGTGTCACAGGGAAAACCACTGCCTGCATGATTCCAATCTTTATAGGTATAGATACATCATGACACCTTAATATTTTTCTCAAGGCCTTTATTGTTATTCTACCAAATGGTGGTCTGCAGTTTATTTTTTGACTGTGTATTTCTTGACTCCTTAACAGGAGTATCTGCCACTTCACTATCTTCATTGTCAATTCTAAGGCTGTTTGCTACAGCTATAATCATTAGATCGATACTTGCTGTACCTCTTCTCCTATTATACGTACAGCATTAAACCCTTTGGTAGCACCAGTTGCATCCATAGGGGAAGTATAAGTCAAGGGTCAAATTGGCATCAGAAATGTTGCAGCATCATGATGCAAACCCTGACTCATTTTTACACATGTCACATCACACACATGCCCAAAAGGGGTAGAGCTTGTGACATGACATTGTGATGCTGCTTTCATCAAAATGGTGACGCTCCTATGGACATCACTGAGTAACAATTTCAGTGAGGTGTAAACACACCTAGTTATTCTATTCTGGCATGTATCTATATTTACTAAGCACTGTTTCCAATTAGTACCTCCCTCCAGTCAACGTCAGTGGGATGGAGGGAAAGTCATTCCTTTTCTTTAGGTCTAGAAGTTCATTCTACCAGCAATTATATGTATGCCCCTTACAATCAGTTTCACATGGATACCACAGGGAATGGAGAAGAGGAGAACGTCTTTTTGTGTGAGCAAATGACATCAGATTTTTCTATAGATCACTCTTACTATTTTCTTAGAAAAACCTCCAGATCATTATGATTACCCTAATACATTCTGGAATCAAATATTCCAATTTAATTCAATAGCAGAAGGTGAAGGTTCTGTCCTGTTTCAGACAGAGCATGCTGGCTTGATTTCCAAGGGTTTATGGGCAAGGAGCAAACAGTCCAATACACAGAGAGCAAATGCACCCCCCCCCCCAGAAATGATACAGGAAAGAGAGGACTTGCCTGAGAATTCAGTCTAGAGTCAGAGCATGGCTTCAGAGAAGCAATATAGTCCATGACAGCACAAGAGTCAAATGCCAAGGAGGTTAGTCAGCTGGTCCACATCACAGAGTTGAGAATCAGGAAATAAGGACCTGAATCTAAGATTGATGAGTTGTTCCCAGTGAAGGCCTAGCTGTTGGCAGCTGCTCTTAGATAGTCCAGATGCAGGTATAGCTCAATAATGGGCCTTGCTCAGTTCTCCAAAGTTGCCAATGCATCTGGAGGCTAGCAACTTAACAGATCAGGTCCCTCAGGCTCAGTCTCTGACTCCAAGGAGTCCATGTCCATAACACATTCCACACCCCCAGGACCCCTACCTCCCATAGCCAGAAGCTTGGTTTTGTATGGGTAGCAGCTGTGAAACTTTGGACCAAATGCAGCATGTGGAGCTGATCCACACCATCCCAGGAGCATCCTTCTGGCATAAACTTTCCAGTAAACTGGCTACTGGAATCATCCCCAATGCTAGTAGGAGTCCAGGATGTGGGCCACTTTATATTTCAGTTCCCCTCTACCAGACCTGGAGGAACAGGCTGACAATGAGGGCTTGCAGGAGATGTTGGGTCAGGCCCCTGGATTCAGCCTCTGACTCCAAGGAGTTCAAGTCCATAACAGAATCTAAAATCTTGCAAATATCTAAAAAAACAAAACAAAAACAAAATAAAAAATACCCACTAAGTCAAAGAAAGTAAGTTGTTTCTCCATCCCACCCCAAACAGAGAAAAATTCTAAAGAAAAATTCTTTAATATGTCATTTCTGTAGAAATTCTTCAAGGCAAAGAACAGGCTAAACAGCAGCTTAATTTAACTGTAGCACAGGAGGCCCTCTGCTATATACCTGTGAAGTAAATAACGAACCACCAATTTCACTTTCTGGCCCATACCATAGGACTTTCCTATGAATAAGATCCATCTTTTCCTGCAGCACTGTTTGCAGATTTATAGATGCCTGTGGTCTTTTAATTAGTCCTTGTGGTTCAGTTCCTTGACTTGTAGAATCTCTAGCAAGTATCTTCTTTTAAGTCAGTCGCTGCACAGGGAGCCCTGGTTAACAGCAGGGCTTAATCAGAAGATAGGGATAGGCAGGAGCTGCATTTTAAACAAGCCTCGCTTTTTGGTGGCTGTCACTTGCATCAGAAGATACACAGCAGTCTAGCTGTTTCCATCTCGCCTGCTGAACTTCTCATTATGTGCTAGGGTACAAAGGAAGACAAGGCCAAGAAGGAATGCTGACTAAGTATGAGGCACTGGAGACAGATCAGGGTACCCATTAGAAAGGTGTTGTGCAGGTTGAAGACCAAAATAAGAAGCATATGGATAAAATATCCCCATTCCTATCAGGTTTGGGTAGGTACATATCTCCCATTGTATTACTGTTGGGAGAAGAAGTGTGCTGTCCTGTATATCAGGGTCCCTCCCCCACCGCCAGTTAAGAAACTGGGAAAGCATCTTGTGGCTTCATGCAACCGTTTCTCAATGTATTGGATTATCTGAATAAAGCTCCTTCATGTGTAGAATGCTCTCTATGCCAGGACACATATGAAGAGGGACAGGGATGTTTGTGTATGTGTCTTGTATCCAATAACATGTAGAGAAGAAGTTTTCATTCAACCCAGTCCATTCCATGTTCTTTATGATAGGACTGAAGTTCCAGTAAATGTATCTCACAGTTGCAGCTTCTATAAGGATTGTGGCTCAGGGTGAATGCACATACTTGCATGCAGGAAGTCCCAGGTTCAACTTCTCTCAATCTTCAGGTAAAGTTGGGGAAAAAAACTATTTTTGAAATCTTGCAGAATCCCCATCAGAATTGTACCTGGAGGTATGGCTCAGAGTATCCTGACCAGCTAATCTGTTTTGGAGGTGAAAATGCTTCAAGATTAGACTACTGATTTTTCAACAAGTCTTTGGGTTGGCCAATGTACAGGTATCTTCTAGGATTACCTAGCTCAGTTTTGTCATTTGACCTAGAATGGTGGTTCTCAGAGAGTAACACTAATCCATGGAGAAAATTCAATGAGTTCTGATCCCTTCATTCTTCTTAGGGCATTATTTTTGGTTTCAACAATTTCTCAGGCCTATGGCTTAGCTGCCCTTTTCAGAACAAAATGGATTTTGAGCCAGTTGTCAGCTTAAGACTAATATTAAAATAAAGACTTGATAACACATGAACTTTGAGCTGGTATGTCTGAGCTTTTCTACTAGTGCTTAGTAAATATGGATACATGGACCTTGGATTATAATTGGAACCACCAGAAGAAAACTGCTGTTTGGCAGAGGGGATGCAAAGGTAAGTTCTTGCAGTCTACTTCTTTTCACTTTATGTACTGCACATAGTAAGCTGAATTCCTACAGGACAACAAAATAAAGCAATATAAATGACTCCAAGTAGGAGGATGCACTGCCTGACCCACCACTTCATAACAGTTGCCTGAGGGAAGCCAATCAGAGCACCTTTTTTTTCCTCTTTTAATAGTTGTT
This sequence comes from Candoia aspera, assembly GCF_035149785.1. Taxonomy (NCBI): domain Eukaryota; kingdom Metazoa; phylum Chordata; class Lepidosauria; order Squamata; family Candoiidae; genus Candoia; species Candoia aspera. The sequence continues at coordinate 102,169,774 of NC_086153.1, forward strand.
CAGTCACTTCCAGCTTTTTGTGACCCAGTGGACATAATTTCACCAGGATTGTGTGTTAGTAACCATCTCTTGGAATTCTTGTGAGGTCATGTTTGTGTTATCAATAATAGCAGTTAGCCACCTTGTCTTTTGTCAGCCTTTTTTTGATTGCCCTCAATTTTTCCAAGCATCAGGGCCTTCTTCAGCAACTCTTGCCTTTTCATTTTGTGTCCAAAATATTTAAGTTCTAGATTCACTGTTAGTGCTTCCAGTGAGACTGGTTTTACTTCATCTAGTACTAAATGATTTGTTCTTCTTGTGATCCAAAGTATTTTTAATTATTCTTTCCAGCATCACAGTTCCAAGCCACCAATTTTTTTTGTTTATTCTTTCTGGCAGGAAGCTTTCACAGCCATATGTCACAACTGGGAAAATCATGGCTTTGATGATGCATATCTTTATTATCAGTGTGGTGCCTTTTTACTTTAATATTTTGCTAAGATTTTTATAGTCTTTCTCCCAAGTAGCAGATATCTCTTTATTTCACAGCCACAGTCACCATCCTTGTGAATTTTTTATCCGGGCAAGATAACATCTGTCACACTTCAACTTCTTCTCTGCACTAGGTTGGCATTGCCTTTTGACCTAACCTTAAGGTTATTTTCCACAATTTAATAAGGACCAGAGGATTGGATTCTGTTTTCTTTCACTCTCAATAAAAGATTACAATAAATCTTCCTTGCTTCCAGCCATCAAAATGAGGCTGATGAAGTTCCTCCCTGGGATTTTAATTCCATTTTATATTTCTTCTCTGATAGCTTTTCTTGTGATAGTCTTTGGATATTGGTTAAATAAATGTTACAGTTTACAACCTTGATGTACTTTCTTCCCTGTTTTGAACTATTTACTTTATTTATTTAATTAAAAAAAATTAAGCCACCCTTCTCACAATTGGTGCCTCTTGGTGACCTACAGCAATACAAATAAAAGAAAATCAAAAACCCAAAGAAAAATGAAAATAAGAACCATACCAAACTAATATTATAAAACCATAATACATAAGTAGCGTATGACCAAGGCTGGTGATAATAATGTACATTCATATCACAAAATGGGCTTATGTATCATTTTGGTCCAATGCATGGGGGAAGAGCCCATTACTCCATGTTCTGTTTTGAGAGGATTCTCTCAAATAAGCTTTATAAAACAAACATAAAGCTTAACATTCCTTCCAATGACTCAGGGAAGCATGAACAAAAGTCTCATTCACTTAGATCAGTGTTTCTCAACCTCAGCAACTTTAAGCTGTGTGGACTTCAACTCCCAGAATTCTGGGCATTGAAGTCCACAGAACTTAAAGTTGCTGAGGTTGAGAAACACTGACTTAGATCATCATGTCCATTGCAGCCCATACATTCTTCAGAAGTAAAAGGTAAGCGTGTTTCTCAGCCCTGAAAAGTTCCCTATCTGCACTTTTAATTCAGTTCTGAGTTTGACTTTCTCAGAAATGGAATGCTACTTGAATGCATGTATCTCTGCGTACTGCTTTTTTGTGGTGCTTCAATCAGATCATCACATTCTCTACTTCTTCATTTTTTAGCTTGATCTACTTGCTGGTTTCAATTTATATGGCCGCCCATCTCAACAAGTGACTCTGAATGGCGAACAGAATTAAAATAGAACAAAACCAATAACAAACATTATAAAATTTAAAAATACAGGCATCCAAGAAACAATAGCCCAAATCACTAACACAATTAAGAAGCAGGTTGGGGCCCCAGGCTGAAGCACAGAACCAGGTCTTTAGAGCCTTATTGAAATGCCAGCAAGGTCAGGGCCATCCTAATCTCTGGATGGAGAATGTTCCATAAGGTGTGCACTATGGCAAAAAAGGTATGTCTCCTAGGCCCTGCCAACCAGCATTCTTCAGCTGACAGGACTCAAAGCTTGACCATCCTGTCTGAAAGGATTGGATGGGTAGAAACAACTGGGGAGAGAAGATCCCTCAAGTATCCCAGTCCTGACCCATGAAGGGCTGTAAAGGTTAAAACCAGCACCTTGAATTCCACCCGGTGGCTCACTGGCAACCAATGCAGCTCACAGAGTAGTGGTGTTACATCTGCCAAGTAACTGGCATCATTTACATTCTGCACCAGCTGAAGCTTCCAAATGCCCTTCAAGGACAGCCCCATGTGGAGTACATTGCAGTAATCCAGACAAGAGGTCACAAGGGCATGAGTGACAGTTATGACTACTTCCCTCAAGTTTATCCTTTGTACTTATGATCTTGAAATTACCCATCCATGGAGATTGCTGGCCCCTTTTCTGTTATGATGTGCTCTAATTCACATAGCTCCACTTAGCCTGATCTCTTCCCAATCAGTCCCAGTGAGTCACCACAATAAGTGGAGGGCAAGGGTTAAGTTTCTCCTGATAAGTAAAATCCTGAAGTTCAGCCTGGATTCTTTGTTTCTGAAGTCCAGGGGTGTAGAGAGATCTGGAGTTGGACTTAGAATTCTGACAAGATATTATAGAGTCTCCAGCGTTGGAAGCTTTGAGTAAGTGGTTGCTAGCTTGGGTTTAGGAGTATTGGGCATTCCGGTGCATTTGTACTAAGAATCACCACAGAATAATCTTCCTCCTCCTGCTCTTCTTCCTCTGCCTGTTAAGGTTCCAGTACTATCAGATTCTGATATTTAAATGTGTTGCAACTTCTAACACAGTATTCTGCATGGAATATACATCACACAATAAGCTACTGAAACTGAACATTTGAAAATTAAGATTCATTTCCTATATGTCTTTTAATTATTACAAGAAATCAAGATGTTACTTAATTATTACAAACTATTCCATTGTATCTGTATTTTTAAACATTTCTGCATAAATTTGGGAACTGTCTGGAAAAAGCTATTTGAAAAAGAATTTATAAGATATAGGCATTTCTGGGGAGGTTGCCTTCCTATAGGATAGCTTGCCCTTGGAGGGTAGACTGGCCCCTTTTCCCACTATCTTCCAGACATTTGTTGAGATGTGATTATTCTAGAATGCCTTCTGTGAGTAGAAGTATTTTCTGAATGAGATGTAGAACCATGAATGCTATTGTTAGTTGAGATTACTATAACTGATTCTTGCAGTTACATGTATTGTTTGTTTATTATGTACATCGTTCACTAATATGCTGCTCAGAGTCAGTTATGACTGAAGCAGTATCACAGTGAAATAAATACATCTAAATAATTAAGTGCAAATAGCATAATTCTATGAACTAAGTTTATTTGCGTGTCTGCTACAAACTTGTTCAATTAAATAAATACCTATCAGTCCCTCTCCTCCCAACAAATGTCACCAGTGGGGAGAAAACCATCCAACAATTAATTTCCTTAACCTGAGATGGGGCTGGATGAGGTGGGTTTAGCCATCTGTCCAAACTCTGATTTTGCATAAGTGCTTCGCACAGATGCATTCAACAGGAGGCCAGCTATCAGCTGCTATCAATCCATGATTTGGGACATGGATTTTGTGCTATCATCAAAGAGTGCTCAGCTTGGTTCAAAACAGCCTAAATAACAGTGGGCAAATATAGAGAGAGTTTCACAATGAAGCAGCAGAGAGAAGGCTCCTGTTTCATCATGCAGTGTCCCATCACCACTACCACTTGCCAGCTGCTCCTCCAGTAGATTCAGGGCTTCAAGCTGGAGATCAGGAATACAGAAGATCTTGGTTCAGAAAACAACACTTTCCCACTTCCCACTGAAACACTGGAGGGGAAGAGGTATGGCATGCCACCCTAAGGTAGGTAATAGGTATTGGGTAGATCCCATCCCCTAGAGGTCACCACCTGACTGCAGCACCAAGAGAATGGTAAAGAAGTAGGTCTGATTGTATCTGTGGAAAAAACTTGTGCTGGGGTAAGAGAGAAAACTCTATTTTAACACCAGTATAGCTAAGGATAAACAAATAAACAAATAATACATATAACAATGAAAGAATCAGTTATAATCTCAACCAACAATAGCATTTATGCTATAATTTAAGGCTGCCACAGGTATGTGCTGGAAATCAAAGAAAGACACCATCATATAGTTGCAACATCAAAAAGACAAATCATATCAAAATATTATAATTATCTCATAGAATGAATGCACAGATTTCAATGTACATGATTTACACATGCAAGTATACACACACAGAGACAAGTTTATCCTTTGAGTAAGTTGGATGGAAATGTTTAGAAATGTTGCTTTTAATCTTCCTTTTAATCAATCACTATTATAATGTAAAATGTGCATGTCCTAAGTTTATGACATGTTTTCTATTTGACTTCAATATCTGACTTGCCCAATCATACTGTACAATTCCAGAAAATCTGCAGCTGAACAGAGCAAAATTACAGCACTCCCTAATACAGCAGCAAACATAATTAACTTTGAATTATGTGAATTAACAGTGCCTGACAAACGATCATTTAGCTCTGAAATTAAATTCTTTCATACCATTAGATTTGTTTGTTAAGCCCAAGTCGGCAAAAGTAGTATTTAATAAAGTAATAATGATGCTTCTGAGAGAGTGCCTTGCAGAAATATCTGGTTTTTTCTAAAATAAATCATTGTTATGCCATTATTAGCGAATTTACCAATATCATATACCATTGGCTCTGCATAAGTGATTTTCAGAAAACTTTAGCACAGAATGATAGTGCTCAGTCTGTAAAAGCCAAATTTCTAAATTGGCATAATTTACTGTAACTTTCCCCAAATGTGTCAGAGTTCAGTCCCATATGCTTGATAGCTTTGCTAAAATCCCCATACCTAGTTGTTGTCCAGAAGAGTGTGATTTCTTCAGAAAACAGCTCAGAGAAGTTGCATTTTCCCATCCTTAAAGTTTCCTCCTCTGTTTAACTTCATTATATTAGCTTGCTGCTTTTACAGCCTGCTGCCTTTCCTAAGGGAAAGGCCAAAGGACATGTCTTAAAGTGTACTTCTTTTATTGCTTTGTTCTTTAAATGTAGTGCAATGAAATCAAGGGTAATATTATTCACAGTTGGAAAACTGCACTGCATTCCCACAACCCCATTCAACTGGAATTGGAAATGTGGGAAGGATTATATGTGACATAGAAATGCTTCTTATAAAATCTCACCAGCCGCTTACTTGCAAAAGCTATTTTGTTGTTTTGATTCAGCAAGACATATATAGGACAGATAGCTTAATCCTTGCCTGCTCTCTGCAAATAATCACCCAGAAACTGCTCCCCAAATCATTTTCACACCAGAAGGCCAGGGATGTGTCTGCCAAAAGGAAACTTATTGGCAAGAATTTTGGCAGAAAAACAGTGGATAAAACAAAGGGCAGGTACATATTTCTTCCTGACGCTTCTCCAGCCCAGATTATCCCTATTCAAAGGTGCATTTCCCTAGAATAAGTATGGAGAATTATTTGATGGCTGTGGCCTACAAATGTTTTTGCCAAGAGTAGGAAAGGCAATGGCTCAAAAATGGATGGACATCTAGCATCCACACATTCAGGCCAGGATTTTGTTTGTTCCCTGTTTTTTTCATGTAAAAGAGTTTTTTATTCTACTCTGTCAAATCTGTTTAAAGGTATTGTGTGGTTTTTCCTGATTCAAAATTGTAATAAACTGTTAACTAATGATTGGCATCTATGGATGGATGGCATTCAGGAGTCATAAATGATTGAATGAATGACTATGGCCCTGAGCCTCAGGCTGCATACCTGCTCCAGAATAAGCAGCCACCTTAGAGTTTGAGATTTTTAAAAAATAATATGACCTATTATTTATCCAAATCAAAGTCATTTAGGAAGCCACATATCAGAGAATCATAGAGTTGGAAAATGTCATTTAGTCTATAGAGTTTAACCCCTAATCAATGCAGGAATTCAAATTAAAGCATTCAGAGCAATGGCTGTCTAGCCTCTGCTTGAACACATCCAATGGCCTCTCTGGATAATTTGTTCCACTGTTGAATTGCGCTTAGCATTACATAGGTTTTCTTTTCTTTTTTTTCCCCTCAAACATTTAATCAGGATCTGTCTTTCTGCAACTTAAATCCATTATATGCCTGACTTCTGATTAATGACTCTTTTATCTCATTATCAAAGTAGAATTTAAATTCTAAACGCCAATCCTTTGTTGCTACAGGAAATTATATCTATCAAGATGTATTTAATCTCTGTACAGGAGACTAAAAAGGGGGTCACAATAGGATATAAATCTTTTTCCGCTAAAAACCAGGCATTACAGAACACACTGAAGAATGAATGTGAAACTTAAATACTGGACAGGAAGGCAATACAAAAAGAATAAGAAAGAAGGACGCTGCAGATAGCAGTATTCAACCTGGCAGATCCCACGATGTCAAGATAAACATTCCCCGTTGACTTCAGGATCCTGATTTTAGCCCTGAAAGGTGCCTTCTTTGTACAATAAGAGAAAGCAGATAGTTTTAGTGCTTCCTTTGCTTTTGGCTGTCTTATTTATGTTTTTACATATTGGTGAATTGGTTCCTATCCTCCTCAGCTGGGGTAGGTCACAAAAAAGTCTGGACTGTAAAACAGACTGCAGCAGTCAATTTGTTGGTAGAGCATTAATGAGAACCAGGAACTGATTGGTTGGTTTGCACAGCCAAGTGGAGCGAGTCTAAAGGTTTTGAAGTCAAAAAGATTTCCTTCTCCCAACTCTGAGAGTTTTACTTTTGAGACCCATCAGAATGTAGGAACATGAAAGAGATGAAAGGAAACACAGTATATTTCTTTATTGAAAAACAAGAGAGCTACATTCCTAGCATTAAATGCTACCTTAATTACATTAGTATATCCCTAAACAGCCTTTATAAATTATAACTGAATTCTTATTAGTCTAAATTAGTAAATGTAAATGTTTTGTATGTATGAATCAATAGCATGTGTACATTTAATACAAATAACAGGATTTAAGAGCAAAACATGTTTCATATATCTAATCCTTAAATTACAAAATAATCTGATAGCTAAAGGATGCTAAAAATACGTCATTTCTTGTGGGGTTTGGTGGGGGTTTTTTTGGGAAAAAAAGTGGAAAAATGGAGTGGGGGTGTTCATCCTGCTGTCAAACTTTTGAGTAGTCTCATCTGGGACCCATGGATAATCTCTTCCCATTCCCATATCCAGCAAATATTATGGATTGGGAAGTGTAGAGATGTATGCCACATACTAAAAGAGTTTTGCAAAAATTGTTGATTGGCTAGAACTTGGAAAACTGAAAAATAAAATAGAAAACAGGCATCCGTCTTGATTAGTTCTATCAGATCAGCAGCATTGGGCTGAGGTATCCACTGTACCCTTCAGATTTTCATCTGCGCTACAAAATCTAAATACACAAGTAAGATTTTCTTTAGGGGTGTTTGTTTGCATTACTTTAAGTTATATAGGAATCTTGAAAACAAAATGTGATTAGAAAATCTTGCCATTCTAGTCATTCTGTCACGATTTATAATGAATAAGCTCTATCTTCTTTCATGAGGTCCTGTGACCAGAGAGGGCATGCCATTTTAAGAAGCAAAAAGATGGAATATCTGAAAGGGCTAATAATTGAGCTTTGATGCTGTTTCCTTGAGAATAGAGAGAGAAAAATCATGAGAGATTAAAGGCTGTCTTAACAGAAGCAGCATGTACAGTATTTAAGTTTGCAGTAGCTTTTTCATGTAATATGATGGTCTCTCTCTCTCTCTCTCTCTCCCATTTCTCTGCACAAACATGAAATTTTGAGAGGCCATTAATCCATAGTTCCATATGCTATCTTCTAAACAGAAGCAGAATAATAAAATAGGTGAGATCATAATTATATTCAAATTTTCTGTACAGGTGTGACAAAGAACTTCCATTTTTAAATATATTCTGGTCCCTTGCTTCTCTCAGACAGAAGTCTAATGGTATAAACACATTTCAGTAATCTGTGTGTGTGTGTGTGTGTGTGTGTGATAACACATTTTGTTGGTTTGGCCATAGGTTGTTAACAAAATCTTAAATACAAATGAGTAAACATTGATGAAATCAAATATTACATTTGATGCATACCAAGAGCATGATTTTTCTATGAAGCATTCAGATGTTATATACTGGGGTGATGAAAATATTCTTTCTGTCTCAAAGTACCCAAAGAGGGAAGTGATGGGCTGATTTTTCTTGAAGAGGTTCCAGAAATTTCATCTAATTAAATCCAGTGAGAGGCAAAATACCTATAGCACCTCCAATGCAAGCAAAAATAACAGCATGAACTGGGAATCTGTGGGAGAAACAAGCTGTGTTTTGGAACCAATGGACTAACAAGCTCTTGGAATTCTCTGAGACTATAAGGTGTAGGTGTAGGTGACCTCATGAAGGTCCTCCACAGCTGCAGAGCTTTCTTTGGGAGCTCCAGTCATCATTCTTTTCTTGTGTAGAGAGGTGGCTCTACCTCTTCCCCTCAGTCTTTGGAGCATGTTAAGACTGCTCTGGATATCCAACCTTCTCAAAAGTTAGTTAGCTTTTCTCAAGTGGGATATATTTAGGACAGCAATCTGTGCATTCCCTTTTCCCCTTAACTAGTGATTTTTTTTTTTTTTAATCTTATGGGTATGGGCAGCTTTTTTTGTATTAACTGTAGCTTGAACTTTATTATGAAACAAAATTCCACCTTAGAAATAAAAAGAAAAGCTACTTAACAATAACAACAAAAAGTGTGTGAAATTTATTCTGAAAAGGAGCTGATGACCAGGTCAAAACTTAATCTTAAATATATAAAAAAAATACATTTCTAAAAATGAATCAATGGTTTCCTCCTAGAGAAATGTACAGAACAGGTTTTACTGGTGTGATAATTCAACAACTGGAGAGATTAAATTATCTTCGCAGTGCCCCTGTGTCAGCCTCTTGATTCTCAAGAAGCAATTGTAAAGATTGTACTAATATATTTGCTTTCTTCAAGTATTTTGTGTTGGCAGAATGCTGGGAAAGCCTTTAGCCCAGGAGAGATCAGAAAAGTCACACACCAGGCATTTCTATAAAAATAATTTATTTACAGAAAGCAAAACAAAAGCAAAACATATTTAAAGGACTTAGCTCTCATTGAGAGCAAGCCTGGCTTGCTACATGCCAGCACAGAGAAAAAGAGGAAGTGAAACAAGTCCAGGCAGGTTCCTCCCCCCAGGTGCAATAATTAACATTCGAAAAGGGGGCAGTTGAATTCAACCTCTGCACCCGGCCAAAATGATTAGAGACAATAGCACCTTAATCTGTTAGTAGGAAAACCATTAACACTCCCCTTTTTATACTATAGATTAAGATGCAAAACAATCTTCTCTGACAACTCTGTATGTCTTTTCATTCACATTATTTTACCATTATCTCCCCTTTGGTTTAACAGAAAGCTACCATTCTTCTTCCTGTGTTTTTCCAAACCTAGGCTGTTATAATTCCAAGGCTTTTTAATGTGAAATGGCTTTTCATGCAGGCTTCAAAATCAAGCCTTTGTTTTTCTGTTGATGTGAACAGCAGCAAATCATCAACATAAATGCACAGATACATACAGCCTTGTTTGTCCTTCTTCATATATACACAGGGATCTGTTTTTCCCTTTTCAAAACCAAAATTCTGCAGTTTTTCATCTACTTTTTGGTTCCAGGATCTAGCAGCTTGTTTTAACCCATAGATTGACTTCTGCAGTTCACAGACAAGATTCTTCCCTTTTTCATAGCCAGGGGGTTGCTGCATATATAATCTGTGGTCTAAATCACCATAGAGAAATGCAGTTTGAATGTCATAGTGGTTAACTGACATTCCTTTCAGTGCAGCAACTTTTAACAGTAATCTAATTGATTCACCTTTAGTAACTGGTGCAAAAGTCTTGTCAAAGTCTAAATCTTTCCTTTGAGTGAACCCTTTTGCAACCAACCTTGCTTTATATTTTTGGATTTTGCCATCAGCATCCCTTTTCAGTTTGAAAACCCACCTACAACCCAGACAGCGTTCATTGGGAGGTAGATTTATCAGTTTCCATGTTTTATTTTCTTTCAAGGATGCTAATTCCTGTTGCATGGCAGAATGCCAATTTTGTGCAATCTCAGGTGGTAAAGCATTCACTTGTTCTAAAGACTCAGGTTCTGTGAATATGTGAAAAGCCTTTACTGTTTCAGCCTGAAAACGTGATGGAGGAACGCCTTTATTACTCCTCTGAGATCTGCGAGGTAATACAGGGCTTAAATTTTGTCTCGTATCACTTTCCTGAGAAGCATCTGTCTCATCAGACAGATCTTCAGTTTGCTTTTCTGGTTTAATGTCCTCATCAGGCAAAAGATCACCATCAGCAAGTCCTTGCTGTTCTCTTGTGGTGATCAGATCAACTGGAGAGCTAGAATTTAATCTCCCCCAGTTTTGTTCAGCAAAAGAAGCACTTTTGCTAATTATCAATTTCTCTCCCATTATGAACCTGTAGCTCCTCTGGCTTTGTTCATAGCCAACAAAGATGGCTTTCTTTGTTGCGGGGCCTCCTTTCCTTCTCTGCTGTTTTGGAATGTGAACCCATGCAGTGTACTCTAAGATGGTTTACCTTTGATTTCACACCATAAAATAAATGGAATGGAGTGTCCTGAATCACAGTTATACAATCTGTTTTGTACATAACAAGCAGTCAATAAGGCCTCTGCCCAATAATTAAAACATAATTGTGAATCTTTTAGCATGCATTTCATTGCATTTTGCAAGGTTCTGCCCTTTCTTTCAGCAACACCATTTTGCTGAGGGGTGTAAGGGTTAGAAAGAATTTGTTCTATCCCTTTTTCCACTAGGAACCTTCTGAATTTGTGAGAAAGGTATTCTCCTCCTCTATCACATTGGAGTGCAGATACAGGCCTAGGGAATTTTCCATTTGCCCATGTCACAAAACTTTTAAATTTCTCAAATGCCTCATCTTTATGTTTTAAGATGTAGATAAATGTGTATCTTGAGAAATCATCAATGATGGTCATTGCATACCTTGCTTGTCCAAGACTTGAAGCAAAAGGACCAATAATGTCAGAGTGTACAATTTCCAAAGGTCTAGTTGTAACTCTGTCACTGTGCCTACTCACAGGAGCTTTTAGTGTTTTGCATTCTTTGCAAACTACACAATCTAAGTATTTATCACAGGGTTTTATCTTTAGGTCAGCACACAGCTGTGGCATTTGTGCTATATACTTGAAATTAGCATGACCAAATCTCCTGTGCATCAGGTGTACACATTGGTCATGGTATGGAGTGTTGCCAACTGCAGCCTTGCAGCTTGGCTTCCTTGCATTTTGCACAATGTACAAGGAGTCTTTTAACATACCAGTAGCACACAATTTCCCATTTTTTCATATCTCACAACCATTTTTCTTAAATGTTATGATATACCCTGTTGCAGCCAATTGTGCCACAGATAAAAGGTTTGATTGTAAATTTGGCACATACAACACACCTTTTACAGTTTCTCCTAAGCAGGATAAATACAAGTCACCTTGTCCCATAATTTTGGTCACAGACCCATCAGCCAAAGATACACTTTGTCTTTCAGTTTTAGACAGTGACACAAAAGGGCTTTTACAATTACATAAATGACAACTGGCCCCAGAATCTAACACCCATACATCAGAATTACCCTTCTCAGCAACCTGTGCAATTTGGGTTGTCTGAAGAGCCTTCTTCTGTGTTGCCATTGTGTTCTTCTGCTCTGTCTTTCTACTCTTGGGTCTCATGGCACAGTCTCTTTGCAAATGTCCAGCTGAACCACAAGTGAAGCATCGCTGGCTTGCTAGCGCTGTGGGCTCAGGTTCCTTTCCCTTCTTTTCCCTCGTTTTCTGGTATTGCAGCTTTCCAGAAGAGATGGGGGGGGGGGATCTTTCCTCTCTCTTCTCCCATTCAGCGAGTAAGCGCTGTGTAACATACGATGGGGTGAGGTCTGCTTCAGGCATAGCCTCCAGGGTACAAATCAGCATGTCCCACGTTTCATTCAGTGAGGACAGGAGGATATAGGATTTTGTGAGAGGAGTAAATTCCATTCCTCTCTCCTGCAACTCAACAAACAGCTGCTGAATATAATGCAGGTGCTCAGGAAGGCTTTCTCCTTCTGCAAGGTAGGCTTTGTACAGCTTTTTCGTCAAGGTAACTTTACTCCCTGCTGTTGCCTTTACATATAAGTCTCTCAAAGTGTCCCAAAGTTGCTTTGCAGACTGCATACCTCGCACGTGGACTAGCTGATTGTCCTCAACTCCCAAGATAATGGTGGCTCTAGCCCGCTCATCCTGTCTCAGCCATTCAGCACTGGGATTTTGGGGGTTTTGCTCACCAATTGGCAGCCAAAGATTCTCTCTGCGAAGATACATCTCCATCTTCAGGGCCCAATTCAAATAGTTGGTCTCTGATAGGCGCTCCAGAGGCATTGCTGAGGGCTGGGAGGTAGCCATGGCTTCTTCCTTCTTTTGCAAGTCACCTCAGCTGGCTTCTTTGTCCTGTAGACCGGCAGTTGCTGGAAAATCTCCAGGCAGCTCCAAAGAAAATCTTCACAGGTCTTTCCTACCTGCCTTTAAATTGTGCATGAGGTGTGATCTCTCTTGGTTTTACTGGGCTTACTGGGCTGCTCACTGGGCCCATAACCTGTTGGCAGAATGTTGGGAAAGCCTTTAGCCCAAGAGAGATCAGAAAAGTCACACACCAGGCATTTCTATAAAAATAATTTATTTACAGAAAGCAAAACAAAAGCAAAACATATTTAAAGGACTTAGCTCTCATTGAGAGCAAGCCTGGCTTGCTACATGCCGGCACAGAGAAAAAGAGGAAGTGAAACAAGTCCAGGCAGGTTCCTCCCCCCAGGTGCAATAATTAACATTCAAAAAGGGGGCAGTTGAATTCAACCTCTGCACCCGGCCAAAATGATTAGAGACAATAGCACCTTAATCTGTTAGTAGGAAAACCATTAACATTTTGTACCATCATTTTTTATAAATAGCAACATGTTGAATGGACATTCTTCCCTTTTAGAAGACTATCATAGTGTATGATAAATTCTGTTCTAATTTGTTCGTTTGTTATGGCATATCTGGAGAGAATGAAACATTAGAAGCAGCCATTGATTTCTCCTCCCACCTTTTTCCCCTGACACCCAAAAGCAGGATCTTTATGGAGAAGGAAAAGAATATTTTTTTGTTCCTGCTGGTCAGCCCAATTCTAAAGCTGCAGAAGTACAAATATCACACTGCCCAATTGTAACAAATGTGCCAACAAACATAGAAACACTGAATTTTCCCCCCTATGCAATATAATCATTATGGCTACAGGAAACTTTTGTTCAAAGCTTCAAGTCAATCACTACTTTGTATCAAATCAACAAATCAGATCTGGTGCCTTCAGCTCAGTCGGTGTTAGCCCTACTATATAGCAGACCAAGAAAATAACTCTGAAGGAAGGTTAAAATTACTTTATTGTATTGGCTAGAATAGCAGAACGTTACAAGTAAGATTGTACTTTACGCCCCCAGCCCCAACTTATACTCCTGTGAAACTGTGGAGGTGTCTATCTGAGTTGTTTCTTCCTCCCCACAGATAGTTTTGGGCTTGAGTGGTGCTTCTCTCTTCAGCGCACTGGGAATGGATCTGGCTTATCTCTGATCAAGGTTACCTCCTTTACTCTCTACAATTGGGCAATCTGATCAACTTTTCAGCATATACACATATTGGCTACAACTGACTCTTCTAATGAAATATTTCAATTGAATCAGTGATTCAAATATTTTGAGATTGATTGTGTGCCATCAATTTGTTTTTGACTCCTAGCAACTACATAGATTTTTTTCCCATGACAATCTATCCCTAACCCATTTTTTCAAGTCTCCCAATGGTCCATTCATCACCACTATAACTGAGTCCACCCACCTTGCTGCTAGTTGTCCTCTCCTTCTCTTTCCTTCTACCTTTCTCAGCATTAGAGCCTTTTTCAGAGAGCTGGATATTTGCATAAAGTGTCCAAATAGGATTGTTTGAGCCTGGTCATTTGTGCCTCGAGTGAGAACTCCCAGTAGATTTGTTTGATGATCCATCCATTTATTTTCTTGGCTGTCCAAGATATTCTCAGGATTTTTCTCCAACACCAAAGCTTAAAGGCATCAATACTCTTTCTATCCTGATTCTTTAAAGTCCAACGTTCGTTTCCATAGAGTGTTACAGGGAATACCATGGCTTGCATGATTCTGATCTTTGTAGGTATGATTCAGATATGATCTTTCTTTATTCACACATCCCTGACCCTTAAAAAGAAAAAGGAAAAAAAAAAGTGGGGGAAGGCATCACTGCCATAAGGTTTGTAGCAGCTGAAATAATAATAAAAAATGTGGTGCCAAGTAGGAAAAAGATTATCCACTCCTGTTTTAGATTCTAAACTTTAGGACAAGGTCTGCTTAGTGTCTATGATTTCATGAACTGCTCTTAACACAGAAGACTTGCTTCAAACAAACAATAAATCACTTTCAAAAGACAAGTTCACTAATACTTGTTGTTGTTTATTCGTTTAGTCGCTTCCGACTCTTTGTGACTTCATGGACCAGCCCACGCCAGAGCTTCCTGTCGGTCGTCAACACCCCCAGCTCCCCCAGGGACAAGTCCGTCACCTCTAGAATAACATCCATCCACCTTGCCCTTGGTCGGCCCCTCTTTCTTTTGCCCTCCACTCTCCCTAGCATCAGCATCTTTTCCAGGGTGTCCTGTCTTCTCATTATGTGGCCAAAGTATTTCAGTTTGGCCTTTAATATCATTCCCTCAAGTGAGCAGTCTGGCTTTATTTCCTGGAGGATGGACTGGTTTGATCTTCTTGCAGTCCAAGGCACTCTCAGAATTTTCCTCCGACACCACAGTTCCAAAGCATCGATCTTCCTTCTCTCAGCCTTCCTTATGGTCCAGCTCTCGCAGCCATATGTTACTACGGGGAACACCATTGCTTTAACTATGTGGGCCTTTGTTGTCAGTGTGATGTCTCTGCTCTTAACTATTTTATCGAGATTTGTCATTGCTCTTCTCCCAAGGATTAAGCGTCTTCTGATTTCCTGACTGCAGTCAGCATCTGCAGTAATCTTCGCACCTAGAAATACAAAGTCTTTCACTGCTTCTACATTTTCTCCCTCTATTTGCCAGTTATCAATCAAGCTGGTTGCCATAATCTTGGTTTTTTTGAGGTTTAGCTGCAAGCCAGCTTTTGCACTTTCTTCTTTCACCTTCATCATAAGGCTCCTCAGTTCCTCTTTGCTTTCAGCCATCAAAGTGGTATCATCTGCATATCTGAGATTGTTAATGTTTCCTCCAGCGATTTTAACTCCAGCCTTGGATTCCTCAAGCCCAGCATGTCACATGATGTGTTCTGCATACAAGTTGAATAGGTAGGGTGAGAGTATACAGCCCTGCCGTACTCCTTTCCCAATCTTAAACCAGTCTGTTGTTCCATGGTCTGTTCTTACTGTTGCTATTTGGTTGTTATACAGATTCTTCAGGAGGCATACAAGATGACTTGGTATCCCCATACCACTAAGAACTTGCCACAATTTGTTGTGGTCCACACAGTCAAAGGCTTTAGAATAGTCAAAAAACAGAAACAGATGTTTTTCTGAAACTCCCTGGCTTCTTCCATTATCCAGCGGATATTGGCAATTTGGTCCCTAGTTCCTCTGCCTTTTCTAAACCCAGCTTGTGCATCTGGCAATTCTCGCTCCATGAACTGCTCAAGTCTACCTTGCAGGATCTTGAGCATTACCTTACTGGCATGTGAAATCAGTGCCACTGTTCGATAGTTTGAACATTCTTTAGTGTTTCCCTTTTTTGGTATGGGATATAAGTTGATTTTTTCCAATCTGATGGCCATTCTTGTGTTTTCCAAATTTGCTGGCATATAGTATGCATTACCTTGACAGCATCATCTTGCAAGATTTTGAACAGTTCAGCTGGGATGCCGTCATCTCCTACTGCCTTGTTATTAGCAATGCTTCTTAAGGCCCATGCAACCTCACTCTTCAGGATGTCTGGCTCTAGCGCACTGACCACACCGTCAAAGCTATCCCCAATATTGTTATCCTTCCTATACAGGTCTTCTGTATATTCTTGCCACCTTTTCTTGATCTCTTCTTCTTCTGTTAGGTCCTTGCCATCTTTGTTTTTGATCATACCCATTTTGGCCTGGAATTTACCTCCAATGTTTCTAATTTTCTGGAAGAGGTCTCTTGTCCTTCCTATTCTATTGTCTTCTTCCACTTCCGCGCATTGCTTGTTTAAAAATAATTCCTTATCTCTTCTGGCTAACCTCTGGAATTTTGCATTTAATTGGGCATATCTCCCCCTAGCACTGTTGCCTTTTGCTTTCCTTCTTTCTTGGGCTACTTCTAGTGTCTCAGCAGACAGCCATTTTGCCTTCTTGGTTTTCTCTTTCTTTGGGATGTATTTTGTTGCCACCTCCTGAACAATGCTGCGACTTCTGTCCATAGTTCTTCCAGGACCCTATCTACTAAGTCCAGTCCCTTAAATTGATTCTTCACCTCCACTGCATATTCCTCAGGAATATTAGTGAGCTCATATCTAGCTGATCTGTGGGTCTTCCCTAATCTCTTTAGTCTGATCCTAAATTGTGCAAGAAGTTCGTGATCTGAACTACAGTCAGCTCCAGGTCTTGTTTTTACCGACTGTATAGATGTCTGCCACCTTTGGCTGCCAAGGATGTAGTCAATCTGATTTCGGTGTTGTCCATCTGGTGAAGTCCATGTATAAAGCCGTCTCTTAGGTTGCTGGAAGGGAGTGTTTGTTATGCAGAATGAGTTGTCTTGGCAAAATTCTATCAGCTCATGTCCTGCTTCATTTTGTTCTCCCAGGCCATGCTTACCTGTAATTCCAGGTGTCATTTGACTGCCCACCTTAGCATTCCAGTCTCCTGTGATGAAAATAACATCTCTTTTAGGCATGTTGTCCAGTAGGTGCTGCAGATCCACATAGAACTACTCTACTTCAGCTTCTTCAGCATCTGTGGTTGGGGCGTATATTTGGATCACTGTGATGTTAGATGGCTTGCCCTGAATTCGAATTGAGATCATTCTATCATTTTTTGGATTGTATCCAAGCACTGCTTTAGCCACTTTACTATTAATTATGAAGGCTACTCCATTTCTTTTGTGGTCCTCTTGTCCACAGTAGTAGATCTGGTGGTCATTTGATGTGAAGTGGCCCATTCCAGTCCATTTCAGTTCACTGACGCCCAAAATGTCTATCTTTAATCTTGACATCTCACCAATAACCACATCCAATTTGCCCTGGCTCATAGATCTTACATTCCAGGTTCCAATGGTGTGTTGATCCTTAGAACATTGGATTCGCCGTTCACCGCCAGCACCATCGGCTGCTAGCCATCCTTTCGGCTTTGAGCTAGCTGCGTCATCACGTCTGGGGCTAGTTGAACTCATCCTCTGTTCCTCCCCAGTAGCATTTTGACCATCTTCCGACCTGGGGGTCTCATCTTCCGATGGTATACCGACATATCTCTGGTTGTACTGATCCACTGAGTTTTCACGGCAAGAATACTGGGGTGGGTTGCCATTACCTTCCCCAGGGATCGCATTTAGTCTGACTTCTCTGTCACGACCTTCCCATCTTGGGTGGCCCTTCATGGTTTAGCTCATGGCATCATTGAGGTGCTCAAGCTCCAGCACCACGACAAGGTAACGATCCTTTGCTGAAGTCACTAATACTTACCTAAACTGAAATCCAGATTCTCATAATTCATTTTTAACATTTGCAATGTTACAATATACATATTGTTTATCATTACATTACATTACATTACATTACATTACATTACATTACATTACATTAGAGAGCCAGTTCAGTGTAATGGTTAAGGCACTGAGCTAGAAACCAGGAGACCGTGAGTTCTAGTTCCACCTTAGGAACTAAGCCAGCTGGGTGATCTTGGGCTAGTCACTCTCTCTCAGCCTTAGGAAGAAGGCAATGGCAAACCACTTCCAAAAAACCTTGCCAAGAAAACTACAGGAACTTGTCCAGGCAGTCTCTGAGAATCGGACAGACTGAACGGATTAAAAATAAATAAATAAATTAGTTTGAAATTTGAAAAATTAAATGGGAGTGGGGTAGCCTGAAATGGAATCAAAACAAAGAGGCATATGTGGTTTTGGAAGGCAAAATACTAGCTGTTCCTCCTACAGAAGACCAGGTTTATGGCCAAAAGTCTTCTTGATTCTATGAGGATATCATTTATCACAAAGCGTGGTAACTGCTAAAGAAGACTTCCCACCCTCAGAATGGAAAAGCAGAGGAGGAAAAATGCATCCAAGAAATAAAATATCAGAAAGTTAATCCTGTTGGTTCACCAATGTATATACTATTTAAAATCACTGTTACCATCACTTAAATGAATCATGTGCTTGCTCAAAGCATGAAGGACACAAGCAGCTTAGATTAGTCTGATTTAGGATTAAGAAAAATTCTAAGACCGTCATCAGTCAGCCTCCTGGTCACAGATGGGTGATAGTATCAGGTATGACACTGCCTCTGTGCAGGCAAATGTATTATTAACAAGAGTTGCTTCGTGCAAGATGGGGGGTGACGGAATTTGAAATATAAATAAATAAGTATAAAATACAAAACAGAGAAAATCCCTATAGCCATCAGTTCTAATCTGTGGTAATTATGTGTAAAACAATAAAAATAAAGATATACAGTAGCTTTGCGACTGTTATGGTAGTACCATTCTCCATGACCAACCCTTCCTAATAAACATTCAAGATTCGTAACAGTTCTGCTTTCTTAACACTGATCTTTGAGAAATATCTATAAACACAAAAGCCATAACAGAGAATAAAGTATACCCTGTGGAGTATTATAAGGCAGTACATTCATTAAGCAGTTCTTATGACACTATAAATGTTTTAGGGAGAAGATGTGAATATAAAATTACAGGCTTCCAATACCCCAACAGAGACTATTGGTTTTTTATACAGTGTGTAGCTCTGCCTTTGAACAAGAACTCCAAAACAGGAAGTACTTTTAATATTTAGCAGGAGACTGAAAATGCTGTTACTCATTCTAGTTTTTTAACATGGTCAGTACTTAAAGCATCATCTCATCTTTGTCATTCCATGAACTAAAGGAACAGTGTGATAGCCACATAAACAGATGGTGGATTAGAAATATATTGAATTGTTCTGTAATTTAAGAGAATGGATTCAGACCGTTTACTTGAGAATAAAAGGTCAAGAGGCCTCTGCAGGTAAATAGCCTACACAAGGAGGTTAAAGGGTATTTAGGTGCAAAGAAATCCCTGTCCCCGTATACATGCATGTGTAGTGCCCTATATGTGACATGAAGATCTGTAGGAGCATTGTATGCATTTACAAACTTCCCATCATCAGAAATGGATACACTGAATTTATTTACAAATCGTCCTGCAAATCCTACTGCTTATTGTGTAAAAGTCTGCCTAGCAAGTATTACATGCTGATATTGGGGTTACTAGGTAGGCCCTCGCCACCTTTATCGTTTTAGTTTTTAGTTTAACAGTAGGCTTTACACCAGCAAGAGGCAAATAATTCACAACTGGCTGCGATGCAAATTCCCTAATTGATGGTGTGAGTTTGCTGCTATGAAACATAGTAGACAGTCTCTGTCTCTGTCTCTGTCTCTGTCTCTGTCTCTGTCTCTCTCTCTCTCTCTCTCTCTCTCTCTCTCTCTCTCTCTCTCTCTCTCTCTCTCTCTTTCTTTCTTTCTTTCTTTCTTTCTTTCTCTTTCTAATTTATTGGCCACCCAAATTCATTGGACTCTGGGTGGCACACAAAACTAAAAAGCTAAAGATATTGAATTGGTTGGCCTTATTTGCTTATTTGTTTGTTTGTATTAATGTTGTTGTGGCTATTGTTTTTAAATGGAGTTGTTTTGTGCTTCTTTACTTTTTAATTATTGTTCTTTGATTTAATTATGATTCTTTTATTATTACTAGCTGTCTTGGTGTACCTTCAACAGAAAAGGAGGATATGTATAAAATAAACAATGGTGGGTGCATAATTTTGCTCAAACTTGGATTGTATACATGACTTGATTTTGATATATTCCCATCTCTCATAATCTTATGTTCCTATGCATATACAGTGGGACATTCTGCTCCATGTACAGAGTCATCTCATGAGAAATGAAGCTGATGGTGGTAGCAGGACTATATGCATAGACCATTAGAGATCCAATTTCATAGATAGGAGTTTCATATTAACTCAGGTAAAATATGTATTTCTTTCTCTCCTCTTTTTTTAATGGAAACACTTAGCATATTCAGCTGTGAGTCATAAAGTATGAAGTGATGAGAGATTACTACACAATTGATGCTGTCAGCCTTGACAGTCCTGATCACTTGTTGGAGTGGGAGGGGTGAAGGGGCACCTGGATTTGGTCCACTTCCCCCATCTGCAGCTTGTCAAAGCTGTCAGCATGGGGTCCTTGCACCATACACCCACCTCCAATGATTGAAGACCATGTTTGTTGCTGATGAGAAGGTGTTAAGTGGATTCTGCTGATTCAGTAAACAAGGTTCTAGTGTATTAAAGCAATCTTTGCAACATAATTCATTCATCACCAAATAAGGGACCTGATCCTTGAAGAGAAGATCTTACTATTAGCCAGATGGCCTCTGTTGAATCAGAGGAGCCTAGGGTTGTAGATTGATTTGGATATGAAATCTGATTTTAGATATGAAAACAAATTTTAGATTTGCTTTTTACATCCACATATAATAAAATGATGAAGATTTGTTTCCACAAATGACTTTGTGGAGGTCCCAGTCCCAGCACACTACAGTTACATAATTTTAAGCTCCATCATGAAGTCAATGAATTACAGTGAAGTAAACACAGGACCTGTAAAACAAACAGAAATCAAATTAGAGAGATTTTTTAAAATATCGTTTGATTTTATAACAGTGTTTTTCAAACTTGGCAACTTCAAGATGAGTGGACCTCAACTCCCAGAATTCCCCAGCCATCTATATGAACATAAATTCTACTGACTCAAATAGAACAACCTTTCAAGAAGGTATCTTTAAAATTATAGACTGAAGATTGCAGTAGACCTTTATGACTGAGGCATCTTGTTGACATGATTTGCTTTCACATTGCCTTGTAGTTCCTCCAGAGCCTGTAAAGCCGAAAGAGATGCCAAAGCCCCTTCTAGCTATTACAAGTGCCAGAGTTTGCTGTGAGGCATTGCAAAGGTAAGCAGGGTGACTGCTTCACTCTTAGAAGTGAGGAGACTCATTACTTTACATAGTGATTGTGATGGTGTCCTTCATTTAAGCTTTTGTCTTGAAGACCTGCATAGCCCTAGATGGTGACCAACTACTAGTAAAGTCATAATAGCCCAAGCACAGACAATTAGTACTCTCTTCTCCCCACCTAGAATGCTGGACATTTTTCCTTGCACAGAATGGAATATACTTCCATTTGTAGCTCTGCAGCTCCCAGAGACCATAACAACTAAGAAAAATATTGTAAATAGTAAATAAATAAATAAATAAATAAATAAATAAAAGAGAGTCATAGGAACAGGAGGACTTGTTTGGGCATGTTTTGTAGGATTCATGAGTAAGCCAGATATCACAGAGAGTCTGTTTCTCTCCTCCCAATTTCCTGCCTATATAGTATCCACTTTAAATTGGCCACCTGATCGCTTTATTGAGGTAAAATCGTTGTTCTCTATGGCTTTGATTCAAATAGTTACCTCAACATGGTCATATACTTTGCTTCCAGTTTTACCATATGCCTCCAACTACAGATAGCTGCCTGTCACGACAACATGATGGAAGTGGCTACCACATACTCACAGTATCTGTTTCTGTCTGATGAATACCCAAGAGAAAATTATTTCGAAGAACAGCCACATAAAACAATTATGTTGACTTGAAAATAAGGAAGCCATAATGGGTTATGGCTTAATGGCTAAAGATTGAAAAACATGCCCTTATCCTAAGATTTTTTTTTTTTCACAAGAAAGGACAACACAGTACTTAATGCAAATAATTTTGAATTTGAAAAAAATCAATTTTAACACTGTCATTTATGTTTGGTTTAGTTTAGATTAATTTGTCCTATTTCCAGAGCAGTTGACTACATTAAAAAAAAAACAGTTTGCATGAAAATGTCTATGCATTTTGGTGTTCATTGATCCTATTATTTTACACAGCTTGCACAGTATAAGCATTTTTGTAAGCATTTTTTTCATATACACACACACACACACACACACACACACATCTTCATATATGGATGGGGATATATGCAGATGGGGAACCTATGCTGAAAACTGTAATTTCTCTTGTCTGGAAGGCAACATCTTTTCTGCTCCTTGCCACAATATACGTATTTTTGTATGACAGTTTTAATTGGAGAAGCAGATTTTAAAAATCTGGAACAGTGGACATGTCAGAATATAACTAAGCTTTGGTAGAGTAGTTAAAATTGGTTACAACATTTTAACTGACCACTTTAGGAGCTGTCCAGGTCCTGTCACTCAGCAGTTTCAGGAGTGGATATATAGGATCTGTCCAAATGGTATAAACAGTCCACCTTTCTTAAAGCTAATGCACTGTATATAGTCATCTAAAGTGCAAAGGTCCATGAGTTTAATTCCCAGTAGAGGGTTTAAACCCCATAGAATAACATCTGGCTACTCATTTCTGGTGAGTCCTAATAGGATGAAATCAGTGACATGGTGCTTCCCAGTGATAAATGTAACTGAAAACACCACACAGGATATACACTGTGTAAAAAATAGAAAAATCCCCTTTCCTGGAATGAAACTCATGTAAAGCCATACATGGGGGAAGGGGGGCATGACATAATATAACATTGCATCTCTTGCTTTGATTGCTTAAGGGAAGGCAGACTATATATTTTATTCTGGT
The DNA here is from genome assembly GCF_035149785.1 of Candoia aspera. NCBI lineage: Eukaryota > Metazoa > Chordata > Lepidosauria > Squamata > Candoiidae > Candoia > Candoia aspera. The sequence continues at coordinate 102,192,726 of NC_086153.1, forward strand.
AAAGAGTTAAATATGGGTAACCCAACTAATTTTTTCTACCCCTAATCAAACAATATTTTCAGATCTTTGCCATGTCCAAGTAAATTTTCATAAGAATTGACTTACATTCCCATGTTTGCAAAGGAATACTTTTTGGCAGAACTCTGCAAATGTAGATGTTCCACATAAACATGATTTCAGTCACTTGGAATTCCAAAGAAGATATATATCTATATTTGTTTTCTAAGTTGCCATTTTGACTTGCCCAATAACTGCTTTAGAGTCAAAGCAGTGATGTGAATAACTATTTGGGTAAGACCTCTAGAAGACTGGCTAATACTATCCCTGTCTTGCATATTGTTCATCTCAATAGATAAATCTTGACATCAGTGAACTGCAAGCTCTTTCATCGCATAGAGTTTGTATCATGTTTACTCAGGAGATGTTTCTGTTATTCAATTAGCAAAGCATGTGTAAAGGTTAGGCTGCTTTACCAATACTCTTGAGGATAAAAGTACTAAAAAATAAAGACTCCACAGAGCCCAGCCTGACTCCAGGGGTCTACATAGTCATGTAGGTCACGAGGTTTTCTTGGGAACAATACGGAAGTGGTTTGCTGTTGCCTTCTTCCAGGATGAAAGAATACACAATTGCAATGAGAAATTTCTTTGACAGGTTTCTTCAGGAAAGAGAGTAAGATATAGGTTATGAAGCCCAGACTGTGCAAACCCAAGAGAATGACAATTTTAGGTTAGGATGACAAATCGTATTGTGAACTGCCCAGGGTCCCCCATGCGGGGGAGACGGGTGGTGATAAAAATAAGATAAATAAGATACATAAATAAATAAATAAGCCTCAAACTTTGTTAACATGTGCACATGCTTCAGAGCAATGGTGATAAGCACCAGTTAAGCAAGCTTTTTGGCTTAGAATGTTATGCAAACATAGTCAGTGTGTGATGCCATAGGAAATACACACTACTGTCAATATCTCCCAATTCCTTTTCACATATTAATCATGTGAAGGAGGAATCACACAAATACTGGGCGATTGGGTGAGTCTATGATTGTCGGTTCTGCTCACTTTATCATATCTACTATCATGGTTAGGGTTTACTGCTAGAGAACTTCACTGGTTGGGTGGATTCAAAATATTATGTATGTTTTCTGAAATGAATAAGCCTATTTGCAAACAGCTGTTCACACACAGGTTGATTTAGAAGGCTTGCCACAGGGGGCCTATAACGTATCTCTGTTGTCATAACCGCCATAAAAAAACAGAAGCTCAAGTCCCTCAAGTTTTCTGAGCTTGCACTTAGTACTGAGAAGAGTTCCTCTTCAGAGGACAAGGTTGAAGTGAGAAAATGATGCAAGAGAGAGAGTTGCTCAGTGCTTGTAGAGGCAACTTGATAGAGGGAAAGGGAGGGATGTGCTGAAAACAGGCTAGTAGAAAAAACTCTCATGGTCTTTGCCACTTTAATTCCCCAACTCCTGAGGATCCCTATCATGAAACTAAAAACACTGGGGAAACAATGTATGCAATGTCTAGTTTGGAGTGGGTACATGAGCATAACTCCCACTAAAAGGATTAGAATTTTTCCTGACTGCAGAGAGGGAACTGGCTCAGATTTGTTAACCTTCAGGAATTGGACAACTCTCCTCAAAATGATATTCATCAGTCAGAAAAATCTGTGGGCCCTTAAAAGAGACACATACCCTTGTGCCTATATCTATAACCATTCTGATCCCCTGACAAACCTTTTTCTTCCTGCCCAAAAGCCACCCCTACGAAGTTCCCATCCCGGGTGGAAAACAGAAACTGTGACCGTGACAGAATAGGAAATATGAAAGCATTCCTCTTTTCATTCTCCTATCTCTAGCATTATTCTGTCAACCCATCTGAGTGATAATATAACACAGAGTAGGCAGAGTAGTGGTTTCTGAGTTCCTAGTAACCTATTTTATCAAGCATCATATATACCTTAGCAAATGGTCATGTCTTCTCAGTGACTGCACCTCCACTTTGAGTCTTCATAATGTCTTTCCTATAGCTAACAGAGACTTTTATCTTGCAAATTAAAGGTCTTCTGTGGAGTCCTTGGTGCCCTCTGAGCCTTGCTGTTTTCTTGCAGACGTTTCATTGCCAGACTAGGCAACATCTTCAGTGCAAAGAGGGAGTGGGCCTTGCACTGAAGCCTCTTTGCACTGAAGATGTTGCCTAGTCTGGCAATGAAACATCTGCAAGAAAACAACAAGGCTCAGAGGGCACCAAGGACTCCACACTTCAACCCTGAGCTACAAATATTTGCTTCTAATGGTCTTCTGTTTGTCAACAAAAGCCTTCTTATTTAGAGAAGCATTTAACACTGGGGATTTTCATGTGTTTTAAATTATATTCAAATGTTATATTGATGGGCATTTTCTGTATGCTGATCTGATTATTAGATTGCTTTCCATTTCTGATTTACAATGTTAAGAAAGCATCATCCATGTCAGGTTACAAACATAAGAAGAAAATGCTAACAAGGATATGCTCATGCCATTGTTCAACAATGCAAACTGTTTAGCCCCACTACAGTGTAGTAAACATGGAACACATAGACCACCAAATCCACCAGGACAACCTACAGCAGGAAAAAAGGCAAAAAATCTCTACCCTCAAGATTATTACCAGCATAAAAGGGAGGGAAATCCATTCATCCCCACCCTAATAACCGAATACATTTCAGCATGAGCAAAGACTCATGGATAACTCCTTGGCAAACATTTTGAGCTTGGGAAGCTCATTACTTATTTGCTTTGCTTGTTACTTCATGAATTATCTCAGTAACATAGTGACCAAAATGCTAATTGGCTTTGGAAGCCTGGTATGAACTCTAGAGCAGGGTTCCTCAACCATGGCAACTCTAAGCTGTGTGGACTTCAACTCCCAGAATTCCTCAGCCAGAACAGCTTAGAGTTGCCAAGGTTGAGGAACCCTGCTCTAGATGACAGAGGATGCTCAGGGCAGCCTTTTTCAATCTGGTGTCCAATCTCCAGCCATGGGCGATTATACGGTAACTCCTATGATACTCAGTTGCACCACTGGTTGAAATGATAGCAGCTTTAGCTTTAGTGGAGAAGTCTGTTTAAGGAATCATATATTTCAGAATCTGGATTTTTTTTTCAATTTACAGAGATACCCAGATTCTTAAGAGTAATGCACAATATTCACAGTAAGAGCATATCTTACTATTGACGTAGTAAGAAATAGATGTCTTAAAATAATTAAGAGGAGGCCACACTGAGCTGCACAGATCAGAAATATTATGTAGTTTAAACCAGAGCAGTGAGTTGTACGGTGTGATTTGCACACAAGTAAAACTACAAGATCATTTGTCTTATAGCATTCTATCACTAATTTCTCAAGGACTCATACCTGAAAGCCTCTGAACCATTTCTCATACCTAATGCTTAGGCACAGTATTATCAACACATTTTTTAAACTTTACCTGTTAGATTTATGTATCATCTTATCATTCAGAATCAATTTCTGCTGATTATTTGCAATAGCATATCTTGTTCTATATGGCATAATTAGATAATTGCTACAAGGCCATACCTTTCCAATCTTCTCTTTAGACCCTCCACAAAGCCATAAAATACCCTGAGAATGCATTATCAAAATTCAGTTGTTTTGCCACTTAATTTTGGTGGTGTGATGTCAGGGCTACACAATTTGTGGCTATGGATTCTCATCCCTATCCTAATATCTTTCTCCATTTTCCCTTCTTCTCACTCTTTCCTGTAATCCTTATCTTAGAAGAATGCAAGGTACCTTCTAACATTCACATTTTTGAGGTAAACATTATAAGATCTGTAATTAACAAGTACAGTAGCCTATCTAGTACAGAGAGATAATATTTTTAATGAATATAGGTCATTGTGAGCATAGTAAACATACAACTGCTTAATTTAGTGAGATGCCCATCAGTAGCACATACCTTTTAGTAAATACTGTAGGTTATTTTACATCTGTTTTTCAAGGTTTATGAATTAGTATATTGTAGAAGTATTCTGAAATTCTGTTCAGTACATGAGCACTTATCATAAGTATTCTCTATTCAAGAAACCCTAAGTTATGAACTGCTAAATACTTACTGCATTCCAACTAGTTATGAGAGATGTGGTAAAAATCAGTGCAGGTTTTTAAAAAGAAGAAGTTGGCATATAAAGAAGAAATTGGCATGGCTGGTGGAAAGGATTCCCACAGATTGTTAAGTCATCAATTATTTGAGCTTGTCAAACTTGATTCAACTTTATTTTTATTTTATTTTTTATTTCAGTCTTAGTTGGTTTAACTTGCAGGTGAAGAGGAAAACCATCATGGACTTTATTCTACCAATTTCTGAAAGTTTCTTTATTGGCATTTGAAGAAGCAAACACTGAATGATCCTTTCATGTGTCTAGTGCCAGCTTTATTTATATACAAGGTCCTCTGAAAAATTGAATAAATTCTTTCCCAACTGGGCACGACCTCCTGCCAGAATTTGTATTTCCAATGCATTCCCTCTACTGCACCTTTTGCTTATACATTTATTTTTTGTTCTTGGAAGCTAGCATTTCTTGAGGGACAAGTGACAACAGACACTGAAGCACAAAGTGATAGGAATGTAGGATGAGAAACTACTCAAGCCTGTAATTAATTTTCTTTCTTTAAATCCCCATCAGTATTATTAATTTGGAAGAGTATGATAGGTGGAATTAGCTTCTAGCTCATTTCTTCTGCTAAGGTTACAGTACCACTACTTTGTTGCTTGCATGCATATGCCTTTTTGTTGTGGTGAGGGGGCAATAACAGACAGTAACAGACTATCCTGAATAATAACAAACAAGGAGAATCTCAAAGAACTCTTGTTTCAAGTTGTTTTGATAGAGTGAATGTCTATATGCTATCATGGCCGAAATTATCTACTTTTAAGTCAGCTCAAAGCATGAAGTTCACCCCATATTTCATGTACGTAGCCACAAAGGACAGCACAGCAGTACTGATCAGAAGATAATCTGCATTTTTTTTTTTAAATAGTATATTTCTCTTAGTGATGTAGAAGAAATCTGCCATGGATTTCTAAAGAAATGAACTGGCATAATCTTCCCAAATGGATTCTGTGGCATCACCAATAGCAACAATACACGGATAGTGTCTGTCCATCTCTGGTCCTCAATTTGCAGAAAATATCATTTATATAGGATAAAATATGATTTAAAAAACCATGCACGTAGAAATACAAATTCTGGCAGGAGGTCGTGGCCAGTAGGGTTTTAGAAGAGTTCACACATGAAAGATTATTACATTTTTGTTTCAAACCTTCTTTGGGCAATAGAATGTCTGCCCAGAAAATTTACCTTAAAAGCAACATGCATCAAACAAGGAATAATGTAAACAAGGAATAGTGTAAATATATATATATATATATATATATATATATATATATATATTTCATATATATATGAAATTTTACATACAAAATCAGGCACAGTTCCAAAAGACAGGCTGATTTGGATAAGCAGAGGAAGTGCCGTGGCAAGACAAGACCCTGCAAGGGATGTACCATCAACAGATAGCTGAGGTGGCTGACATTGGAAAATCCTACCAGTGGCTGGAAAGGGCTGGACTAAAACACAACACTGAGGCACTGATCAGAGCAGCACAAGAACAGGCACTAAGCACCAGTTACTGTACATAGAAGCAGGGGTCTACCACACTAGACAGGACCCAAGGTGCAGATTGTGCAGAGGCGCCTCAGAGACAGTCCAACACATAGTGGCAGGGTGTGAGATGCAGGCAGGAACAGCATACACTGAATGGCACAACCAAGTAGCTGGCATTGTGTATGGGAACATCTGCACAGTGTTTGGGTTGGAACCTCCCAAGTCCAAATGGGAGATTCCACAGAAGGTTGTGGAGAATGACAGGGCTAAGATCCTGTGGGACTTCCAGATCCAGACAGACAGGCAGGTACTGGCCAATCAACCAGACATCATGGTAGTAGATAAGGACCAGAAGAGAGCAGTGGTGATAGATGTAGCACTGCCAAGTGACAGCAACATCAGGAAGAAGTAGGAGAAGCTGGAGAAGTACCAGGCCCTGAAGGAGGAATTAGAGAGGATGTGGAAAGTGAAGGCCAAAGTGGTCCCAGTGGCAGTGGGAGCACTCAGGGCTGTGTCCCCTAAGCTGGGAGAGTGGTGCCAAGAGATGCAACATCAGAGCTCTCTGTCCAGAAGAGTGCAGTGCTAGAAACAGCTAAGATCCTGAGCAGAACCCTCAAACTCCCAGGCCTCTGGTGGAAGACCCGAGGTTGAGGAAGACACATACCAACCATATGAGCGAGAAGGATTTTTTTTTTTACACAGACTCACACACACTATACCTCTTATATAAGTTTCATTTGAACGGTGTGTGTGTGGCCTAACAAGTAAACATGCCATGGTTTGCAATATCTAACAATTAAAGAAAAGAAGGGGTAGATTAGCCTTCTTAAGACCTGCTTGCCTGGCACACTGTGGAAATCATCCTTTCGCTCATGCTACTGGCATTGCTGAAAGCAATGGCAATTGAAAAGGTCTATCATTATGAATGCCTAAGATTGTTAGAAGGGCACCCTTTATCTGAGAACAACAAATACTCCATGCTTTGCTAGCAGTGAAGAACTTATTACACCATCTTAAATAAGAGCTGCAACATATATCCTAAAATCACTAAACACATCCTGTTGCATTGTCTAGTAAAAAAATAATTTCTGGCCCCTGGAGTTAGCTGATCTTCTAATAAAATAATATTGTTTTCTAGGGCTCTTCCCATTCAGCTTATTCTATCATCGTTTACCAGTACTGATTAAAAATGTTGCCTTTTAATTTTAAATCTACTTGAACAATTAAAAAAAAATCCAGGTTTCCACAGAATGTCTGTGCTGCAAATTTTACTCAGTTATCAAACATTTTAAAACTTATTTTTTTAAGAGTGAAATTCATAAAAATTATAGTACCAACAGAAAAAAGAGAAATAGTGGTTATCTAGTGGGGGGGGGGACGACTAAATATAGTGTGGTGATTAAAATAAATCTTTGAGGGGAAAAAGCTAATTAAAAGGAAAAAAAATCCATATAATTATTGATAGCGTGCTAACAGTCAGGAATCACGCTGAGACGAGGAATTAGGTCTCTAGTGTTTATTGCTGCTACATAAGAAAGAAAATCCTAACAAACTGAAGAAGCATGGGAAGAACCCAGACAGATAAACCTCATAAGTTAAGGCGGGTCTGTTCTGTGTCTCTTTAATGGCTGCTTAACTCCTCGGTACTACGCATGCGTTTTCCCCCCTGGATAGAGGCTCCCTCTTGCTCACCATCAGTACTCATGACATCACCCTCCCCTCCAGATTCTCATTCCATTTCAGCCCCCTCCCTTCCAGAGGTCTGATAAGAGTCCATCTCTCCCTCCAAGCTCCCATGGGAACTGGGCAATGATGGAAATTCTTCAAAGGAAAACTCCTCCAAGGATGAATCAGTGCTGCTCTCCAGGTATGATAACGCTTCTGGCCCAGGTGGCTGCTGCTGGAAAATAGCTAGATAATTAGAAGATTCTTCCCCCCTCGCCCTTGGGAAATGCAAGCCGGAGGTGGAGGGCTGCAGCTCACCCTCCTCCTCTGTTTCTGGTCTGAAGTCTTCAGGCAGGGGTGGAGGCTGAAAACTTATGAACTCCTCTGCTTGGGATTCCTCTGCTTGCTCAGCCAAGTGAGGAATCTCTGGTAGAGTGCGAGGCTTGGGTTTGTGAGGGAAAAGCTGATGGAATCGATGAACCAGCGTTGGTGCATGTACATCTCTGGCATTCTCCCACGTGCGCTCTTCCTCAGGGTACCCTTTCCAGTTTATTAAATATTGGATGCCCCTTCCCCTCCTCCTAGAGTCCAGAATTTCCTCGACTTCATATTCCTCCTCCCCCTCCAGAATTACTCGAGGTGGGGGGGGCAGTTGCGATCATAAGGCACATGGGGGAGGGTCCTTGGCTAGCAAGGCTCTGTGAAAGACTGGATGGATTTTCATGGATGCTGGTAGATTTAAGCGATAAGCCACTGGATTTATCTGCTATACCACAGTGAAAGGGCCCACAAACTTAGAGTCCAACTTCTTGGAGGGTCTGGTAGAGGTCAAAAACTTGGTAGAGAGCCACACTTTGTCTCCTACCGCAATCGCTGGCCCCCCTCTTGTCTGTGGGCATCTGCAGCTCTCTTGTAAGCACTCTTTGCCCTGTTCAGCTGCTCCTTTAACAACTCCTGTGCTGCTTGTTGCTCTTTAAGAAAATCGGCCATGGCTGGAACAGTTCCTTGCTGGGAGGATGTGGGCAACACCCGAGGGTTAACTCCGTAGAGTGCTTGGAAAGGAGACATCTTGGTAGAGGATTGCACAGAGTTGTTATAAGTAAATTCTGCCATGGGGAGCAGGGCTGGCCAATCGTCTTGCTGATAAGTGGTGTAACACCTGAGATACTGCTGTAACCATTGGTTAATTTTCTCGGCTTGCCCATTACTAGCCAGATGATGCGGTGATGATAGGTGGATCTGGACCCCTAATGACTGGAAAAGCACCCTCCAGAACCTGGAAGTGAACTATGGGCCTCTGTCACCCACCAAGTGATTCACCATGCCTCTATACCGAAAAACATGGTCCATGAACAACTGTGCTGTGGCTTGCACAGATGGCAGGCCCTTGCAAGGAATAAAATGCGCCATTTTAGTGAAACAGTCCACCACCACTAGTATGGAAGTCAGCCCCTGGACCAGGGGTAAATCAGTGATGAAATCCATGGAGATTGTATCCCAAGGCCTACTGGGGGTGGGGAGGGGTTGCAAGAGTCCTGTGGGCTTCCCTGGGAGAGGCTTGGCTTGTCTACAGGTATGACAAGAAGCAACGTAACCCTTTATGTCTGCAGTCATCTTAGGCCACCAGTAGTCTCTCAGAGCTCTATGGAGAGTTTTGAAAACACCTCCGTGGCCTGCCGTTTGATGGTCATGGCAAAGTCTCAGTACTTCTTCCCTCAATGAGGGGGGAATGTATAATCGCCCGCTATGCCAGAGGATTCCTGCCTCCACATTAAAGGGGGAGGCAGTGTCTTGCGGGCCCCTCTGGAGGTCATCCATCCTGGCCCTGGCATACGGGTCCTGTTGCTGCTGAGCTCTGACTCTTGTAAATAGGTCCTCTGCTTGTCTGCCTGCTGCTAAAATCTCTGTCTGGTTCCCCCTCATAGACTGCTGAAAGTTGTGAGGTTGTAATATAGTAGCCTGTACCTCCTGGTGAGTAGGGGGGTTGCCTGAATGGATCGAGACTAGGCATCTGCCAAACAGTTCTGCGCCCCGGGAACATAATAAATAACAAAATTGAAACAGGAGAAAAACTGGCTCCATTTGATTTGGCATGGGGTGAGGGATCTGGTGTTTTGTAGAAGCTGTAAATTCTTGTGATCGGTACAAACTTTCACAGGAAAGGTTGCACCTTCTAGCCAGTGCCTCCACTCTTGAAATGCTGCTTTAATTGCTAGCAACTCCTTGTTAAAAACATCATAGTTTCTCTCTGCTGATGAGAGCATGCGTGGAAAAAAGGCCCAAGGAAGCAATGTATTCTTGGTTTTGTTTGTATATTGCAATAACACTGCCCCAATGGCAGTATCGGAAGCATCTGAATGCGTTATGAATTGCTTCGTGGGATCAGGGTGCTTTAAAAGCGGCTGGGATGCAAAGAGTTGCTTAAATTCTTGGAAGGCTGCTTGCTCTCTCTCCCCCCAAATGAATTTTGATCTTTTCTTCAAAAGCTGTGTGAGGGGTTTAGCTCTGTCACTAAATTTATTTATAAATGTCCTGTAGAAATTGCAAAATCCTAGAAATCTTTGTACCTCTTTCACATTTTGGGGGGGTTGCCAAGAGAGAATTGCCTGGACCTTAGAAGGATCCATGGATATGCCTTCTGTTGATATTTTATAGCCCAGGAAATGTAATTCAGTTAAATCGAAGGTACACTTCTCTAGCTTGGCGAACAGCTTGTTCTCTCCCAATCTTTGTAAGACATTACATACATGGGTTACATGAGTTGTAGCATCATCAGAGAATATTAATATGTCATCTAGATAAATGACCAGATACTTATCTAGTAAATCAGAGAAAATTTGATTCATAAATTGGGAAAATATGGCTCCTGCATTAGACAAGCCAAAGGGCAAAACAAGGTACTCAAATTTACCAAACCTGGTATCGAAGGCAGTCAGATATTCATGCCCCTCTTTCATCTGGATCAGATTGTATGCATTCCTGAGGTCCAACCTAGTAAAAATGCATGCTTTCTGTAAGTGATCCAGCAGATCAAATATTAGCGGGAGGGGATAATTTTCTTTTATCGTGAGTTTATTGAGGGAACTGAAATCGTGGACCACTCTCATGGGTGCCTCCTGGTTTGCCGGTGCCAACGGGTCAGGCTTCTTTGGTACGAAGAAGGTAGGAGCAGACACTGGGGAAGTAGATGGTCAGATGAAACCCTTTTGGAGATTAGAATCCAAGTAATCCTTTAAGGTGGCTAGCTCCTTGGGGGACATGGGATATTGCTTTCTTGCTGGAATCTTGGCTCCTGGTATCAACTCAATGGTGCAATCACAGTCCCTATTGGGGGGGGGGGTAGTGCTGTGGCCTCTTGTTCACTGAAAACATCTGCAAAATCTGCATACTTGGCTGGCAACTGGACCCCACCCCCACCCTGCTTCCGTGGCTTTGTTGGTTGCTGGAGAGAGGAGAGCGGCTTGAATCTTGTGGTGCTGGCATTCCTTCACTGGGAAGGAGATTGCTCCCATAGTCCAGTTCAACAATGGGTTGTGGATCTTCAGCCAAGGTGTGCCCAGGACTATAGGCACATTAAGTGATGCCGTAACTTGAAGTTAGATCCACTCAGTGTGGTCTCCCATTGTTAGTTGCAAAGGTTCTGTGAACCTTCTAATTGGCCCTGCCTTGAGGGGCTGGCCGTCAATGGTCTCCACTTCTATGGAACGTGGCAATTCTTTGGTCGAGATTTTGAAGTCTTGTACAGTCTGTACATCAATAAAATTGGTGGAAGCTCCAGAATCCACAAGGGCTTCTAGCTTGACCTGGTGGTCTGGGTTTATGTGCATTATGACTGGTAAGTAGTAAAAAGATTGCCTGGAATCCTCGGAATGAGCCCTTCTTAATTGATTGATGGTCTCCCTGCTGAGCTCGGTGGAGGGAGACCGACAGAGTTTCCCTGGTTGGAAGTAGAGGCGGGGATGGATCTTGGTTCTGCTGCTTGCCTTGGGGCTCTTGAGGAATTCGCTTGGCTTCTCGCTGGGCAAGCTCTCACCATGAGCCCCTGGACTCCGCAGTAGAAACAGAGGGCTCTCTCTCTCCTTCTCTCTCAGCCTCGGAAGTAAGCCTCCTGCTCACCCCGATCTGCATTGGCTCCTCTGGTCCTGAGTAAGGAAGTGCTGTGGAGAGAGCTGGAAATCCTGGAAGCATCCTGAGGCCCCTGCCTCTCCCTGGCTGCATCTGTCTGAGCTCTTCTAGCCTGGCATCTATGACCACAGACAACTGATATAAGGCTTCTAGGTTAGCTGGTGTTCCCTGGCGCACTAATTCATTCTTAATTTCTTCATCCAGCCCCTGTTTGAATTGGTCTTTCAAGGCACTCTCATTCCAGTCCAGATCTCCTGCTAACAGCTTGAAATCAGCAATGTAGATTCCCACTCTCTTGTTGCCTTGCTTGAGCTTCCGAATTTCCCGGCTGGCAGTGACCTCTCTGATCGGGTTGTCAAAGTGTGCTCAGAACCCTGCCAGAAAATTCTGGTAGTCGTTGAGAATTGGGTCATTGTTCTCCACCATGGGAATAGCCCATTTGGCTGCTGGGCCCTTTAGCAGACTTAAAATGAAGGTGACTCTGGTTCTGTCTGTGGGAAACTCTGCCGGTCTGCTGTTGAAAAACATTGTGCACCGTGTGAGAAAAGTTCTCAACTGTCCTGCTTCTCCTCCAAACTTCTCTGGTAGACTGCCCTGGGATCTCAAGACTACTGGCGGAGCTGCTGCTGCTGCTGCTGGCACTGGTTGTGGGTTAACCGGAGCTGGTTGTTGTAACTGCTGTAGCATGGCTGCTTGTAATGTGTTGATCTGGAGATCTACTTGTTGTTGGTGTTGTTGCAGGGCTGCTGCCAATTGTTGGATGGCTTGCCAAATTTCCTGGTTTTCCGAAGACATTTTCCCAAATGTCTCTCCTTTATTTTTCTTTCTTCCTCCCTCTTTTAATGGGAGTAGGAGTTTGTTAGGATTGATGTCCTAACAGTCAGGAATCACGCTGAGATGAGGAATAGGTCTCTAGTGTTTATTGCTGCTACATAAGACAGAAAATCCTAACAAACTGAAGAAGCATGGGAAAAACCCAGACAGATAAGCCCCATAAGTTAAGGCGGGTCTGATCTGTGTCTCTTTGAATGGCTGCTTAATTCCTCAGTACTACGCATGCGTTTTCCCCCCTGGATAGAGGTCCCCTCCTGCTCGCCATCAGTACTCATGACAGATAGTGTCATAAGATTAATTCAATCCTTAAGGTTACCATTAAATCGAGACCACATAGAAACATATTGCTTCAACTTCTCATTTTTAGCATAGAATGAGATCTTTAAAAAAAGATACCACCTCATATCCCAGATCCATTCCTTAAAACCAGGAGAGTGAGTTTTTCACCTTTAAGTAAAATTACCCTTTTTGCTGGGCCCCAGGCTCAGTACATCCAAAGCTCTTCATGCGATGACAAATGATATGCTCCAAGTTACTTAGGTATAACATTTCTTCCAAACATTGCATGATATATGTAATGATTTGAAAGCAAAACAAGGCTGTGGCTGAAAAGTTTGGATCATAAAAGTTAAAGAACGTCCAAATTTCTTACAATGCCAAGACAAAATATCCCTTTTTAAATATTCTTTGAGAGATCCAACAGCTTAGTTATCTAACTTATCTAAGCCTGCTTGGGAAAATGACAGCCACACCCTTGCAATCTTTCAGCACTTTCTCAATATTTTTGGCCTGTTTATTTTCTGCTGCAGCTATGGTTACCATTCAAGAAATGAAAGAAAGGCACGTAGGAACATATGTATGTTGAAATATTGAGATGAATTGGGTACTAGAAATCCAACTCATCTGATCTCAAATGACTTTAAATCTTAAGCAGAGGACATCATACATAAAAAGAGTAGATTCTCGCTTTTGCAGTCTAAAGTTGTCTAGCCCCATGTTTCTAGTCTTATCTTTACCTGTATGAAGTTTTAGTCTTTTTGATGGAGGCAATATTCTGCTAATGGTCCCTAAAATTAACTTTGAATATTGCAGAAAAGAAGATTTTTCTGTAGCACAAGCTCAAGTAATGTTTTGTTCTTGGCAAATGGAGTGCAGTCGTGCAGCTTTATCTTCCCTTTATCCCCATGCCTCCCATTAGAAAATTTTACTAGCATAATCTTTTAGAGACAAGTACTTTATGTACTACCTTGAGCTCCTAAAGGATAGAAATGAGTATTTCACTCACAGCAAAGAAGTAAATCTAGATATTCTAAACAGAACAGTGTTTTTCTACCTTGGCCACTTTAAGCTGTGTGGACTTTAACTCCGAGAAATCCTCAGCCAGCAACTTGAACTAGAACCTGGCCATCCTTGGATCATTTCTGAATTGGCATTTTGTTTCTCTGGACTATCTGAAAAGTAAGCATTTGTGTTTTCATTGTCTAAGCAGAAAGTTTGAAATGTGTTTATGTTATTTCATTTAAAGATTTGCAGCTGCAATAAATGTCTTGGGTTTGTATCAGAAGCACCTGTGTAGATGTAATTAGCAGCACGGTATATGAAGCAAGAGAGAAGACATACTCTGCAGGGTCCTTAAGATGATATTATATAATTGATGGGAGATAGAGCATGCCAACCCTCTCTGATGTTGTAGATGGGCAGAGATGGTCCCACAAATATCCTGGATCTGTGTCATGTAAGCCTATAGATAACTACCAATAGTTTGTATTAAACCCAGAAGCCCATTAGTAATCATTTTTACAAGACACAGTGGATTTTTACAAACAGAGTGGAAAAGCCCATGGCTATGGCTGATTGGCTGGAACACTGAGCTGCAACAACCCCTCTTACAACTTTTTGAGCTTCATGGCTTGTGGAGAGTTGAGTATCCTATAAATTGTACAGTAAATAAATATTTTCTTTTCTTGCAGAACTCAACTGTATCTGTTTATCAGACTCCATAACCCTCTGAAGCCCATTACCTCACAAGCCTTGTTGATGAGATGTCTGTGCATGTAAAGTTCACTTTTCCTGCATCTTCTGAGAGATCTTTGTTGTCCTTATGACAGCCTTCCTAGACATGTTGCCCTGCAAATGCACTGGAATTCAACACTGTGTTGGGGAAGGATGGTACACAGTGTTCATATTCTGGGAGGTTTTAAGCAATCAAGACTGAGTGAACTGATATGAGGTGGGAATGTCAGTTCAAACAGAGTAACTGCATTTCTTGGTACCGTGCTCAGCATTGAAAGAACTACATTATATCTGAAGAAATATCTAACATCAATTCACCTTTCCTGACAGATGTATGTGTCTACATACTTTAATGACATTTGGGTTAAAATGCTGACAAAGCCATGAAAACTTGGTAATTCTTTTTTTTTTTTTAATGGGTATTTTTTCTCCAGTGCATTTTAGTGCTCTCAGAAAGTGCTTTGACAAATACAACGATAGGGGACTTTATGTAAGCTTTTTAAGGCACTTCACAATTTTCTAACCCAAAAATTCGAATGACTTCTTTATTTTATAAGTGGAATGATCTTGTTCTCCAGTCAGAATTTTTAAGTAACCAAGCAATGAAATTAGAAAGATGATTAGAAAATGCGACTACATTATCTTGGGTTCAGAAGTACTTGTATTGCTTTAGTTTTTCAAGTCCCCAGAGAGATGACTATGATTAGTATCTATTACTAGTGAAGCTATGTTTGGGAATAATGGTGGCACGAATAAGGCAGCTTACCTTATTGTGATAGAGGCTTCAACTTTTCATGCTATTGCGGCTTCATCCACATGCTGACTGTGGGTTAATCTGCATGCTGTTTGCCCCATCACAAGGACAGGCCACTAACCATTTTTTGAGAATAGTATGGCATGACATCATCCTCAACCCATCCTGGGCTACTGGAAAGGCAAGTGCTACCCATCTTTTCTTGTTCCACATCAAAAGTAGTTGAGTTTTTTCATTTCTTCTGGCACAGTGTTGTGGGCTTTATTTCATTGCAGACAAATCACTCTTCTCCAATTAGCTTCTGTGTCCTGTAGCAGGAATACCCCCTGCCCTCCAATAACTGGTCACTACCCTCCATGGCCTTTCATCCCGGTGTGCTTGCCCTCTCCTGAAGGGACCTTCCCATGAAGGACCAGTGAAACATTTAAACTGTTTTTTATAGGTTCACCAATAGACTGATGAACCAGTGAAAGATTGGGCTTTTTTAAAAAAAAAACCAAGTTTACTGGTAAAATGGATTCTCCTTCCTTCCTTCCTTCCATCCATCCATCCATGATAGTTGTTCTCCTGTTTTCCATTCTAGCCCAAATGATATGAAAAAAGGTCAAACTATGGTATTACCTTTTTTTCTCTCTTTTTTCCCCATCCACCAGTGAATGTGCTGGGCTGAACTGTATCAAATATGAGGGAGAATCAACAAAGGTGGGATCATACAGAAGATCTATTAATAGAAGCCATGCATCTTCGAAGACCCACCCACAGAAATGAAAGTGAGTAACTGGTGCTTGTTTTCCTGGCATGTGTAGGTGGGGTAAAGAAACAAGGGAATCCACATGGACAGCAATTCTTAAGCAAACTTCAGTTCCAGACAGTTTCTGCACAGGAGACAAATAGCTTAAGGTTACCCTAGAGAATATACCTGTAAGTTATTAGAACTAGCACTCAGACCGCCTCCAGATTGCCCCATACTGTACAATAGAAGCTGCAGTTACAGCATTAAAGGAACAGATATCTGAGTACTCAACAGTAAAAATATAGGGATCTTCCCTGTTGCCAGGAGCCTGAGGACCATCATGAACAATACCCCAGCTACTATGAAATTCACTGCTTTTGAGAATCTTGCAAGGTATGAGGCTAGCATGTTGTAATTTATCAAGGACCAAGTGTTGCTGTAAGCCTTTCTCGATTTATCTGTATGTTTTCTCTGACCCAAATTCAGCAAGGCAGCCTGGTCACCTTCCCATAGCTTTAAGGGTTACTTTAAGAACAAATCATCTCAACTGAGGCTGTGAAGGAATTTTTTTCATGGCC